>NC_063346.1:50995449-51178161 GCF_021869965.1 Rhincodon typus
GTTAGCTCTGCTTTCTCTCCACAGATGTTGCCAGACCTGCTGAGTTTCTCCAGCAATTTCTGCATTTGTTTACTTTAATGTAACTTGCTAAAAACTTGCTGGAACATTCCCTTTTAAAACTTGAAACGTTTATAGAGTATAATAATTCCTACTTTTTTTTTAGCAAACTGGAGATTTACTCCTATTCTGGTGTTCTTTCCGCCCCTACTCCCCTTGGCTGTAGTGGTGTTGACTCTGTTTTGGATTGCAGATCCATTGCCAAACTTCCCTTGCTACCACACCTGAGTGGTCATGGCTGGGTTTTCACTGATAGAATTGGTCGCCTGATGGGTGCATTTCCAACTGAGCAGAGCACAAACCTGTCTGGTCATACCCATAGAGTTTCAATAGGGGTTACTGCTTACTAACAAGAGCAGGAATACTGCCAGTCATCAACTTCCATATCCAAAAGTACATCACCACAAGATAGAGAATAAATTTATGACTTGCATCTGTACAGTTAATTTTACAAATAGCCTTAACTAAATCAGTCGTGAAAGATGCCTCGGTGTTTAAGAATACAGCATATGCAGTGTAATTTAACTTATAACACTGGGCATGGAAAAAGAATTTGAACTAAGGGTTAATATTAGAAAGTGTTCATCCAGATCTGATGGGTCACAACTACGTGTATTCTATAGCTGGTAACTCCCCTGAGTCTGGGGTGATATGATTATAGTTGTTATGTAGAGGATATTCCCTTAAGACTCTGTAATGTGATTAGAGGTGTTTTGTAAAAGATGTTTCTGTGGATATAATTAGAAGTGTTATGCAGAGGATACTATGTGGCCAAACAGCCTGCTATCCCAGTTCATGCGAGAGGCCGTTGGCAATAGTAAAAGAAAATGTTTACAGTAAACAGCCTTCTTCAGTCTTCCCTCCCTATTTGCTCCGTTGTCACCTCTGACACCTGAAGGAAAGAGCTAATGGTAGATGACTTCTTCAGAATTGATTCTAAATGCTGTCTATCTACTGGGCAACACTTATTCATTGTCCTCTCACCCAACTCTCTTCAGCTTTGTCTTCCCCCGAGAAATCTCATACTTTTTAACATTGAAATGCCGATCAACATTTTGGTCATCTTACCACACCTTCAAGGTTCCCTCCCAATAACTACTTTGAATCTATTCATTTCATCCAACTCGTTCACTATTTGCTGGTTCTGGTCATCCAGTTTGGCGCAATCAATGTCTAACCAAAATGTTCTTAATTAGAGTTCTCATTGACAACCTATGTTAATGATTAGGGTATTCCATTCCATCCTTCATGGCTTGAAATACAATAACGCTGAATAAAATGATCAATCACCATTCTTTTCTATTCGTTTACTCTTCTGGTTTCATTCTAAGTTAACCAAATGAGAAAAATAACAGATTTTCCAACTTTTCTGTCTCACATACGTTAGTTTTTATTATGCCCAGAAGTTTGATTTCTGGTTCCCTCCTAGTCATCATTTTATATTGCTGCCTGGTCGTACCATAAACATATGTTTGCCTGATGCTCAAAACTGCACCACTTTTAAATCTAATAATTGTTTAGTCTGATGCCTTTCAGGCACTAAGTCCTGAATGCTCCTAAACTTTACTCACCTTATGTCAACACCAGAAGTCAAGTCATCCTGTTTGGTTTCCATCAGAAATTGTGTCCTTGGTTATAATTTTGCTTTGTGCATTCTTTATCCTCAATTGAACCCAACAGTGAGCAACCCTCATCTTGTGCTTAGTTCAGAGCTAAATATTTTCATTTCACTTCTGAAGGTGACCACATCCTCACGATGGCTGAGACTTTAATGATCTTGAGCATGAACTGCAACTTCCTTTTAAACCCATAGTGATGATGTTGCCATGCATTAGAGACTTTTGAACCCTTATTATTCCTTCCCTTGCCAACTTCTTCTGATTCCCATAGTATTAATTTCAAAAATCCTCGTCTTCATCTTGGTTTGAGGCTCCATTGTTTCTCTACAAGCTTTTTCAACCCTAGTTTTCAGTAAATATTTTTCACCATTCCAACTCTGATTATTTTTGTGCTTTTTACCATTCTATGTATAGTCTTCAATAGCCATTAACCAAGCCCTTGCATATTCCAATTCAATAATCACCCTGAGCTCTTCCCGTATCGCTTGCTATTTCATTTCCTTCTTTAAAGCCTCATCAAAATGTACCCATGTAATCAGGTTTTCTTCTCCCTCTGCTCCTACCAAGGGTGAAAGAATGTAGTTCAGAGATATCTGAAAAATGTCATGTGCTGTTATGTAGAAAATATTTCCTGAAGACTGGTATGATACGGTATGATTAGCTATACTTAAGAGATAGGATGTTGCCAATGTTGGAGGGTTTGAACTACAGGGAGAGGCTGAATATGCTGGGGCTATTTTCACTGGAGTGTTTGGGGACTGAGGGGTGACCTTATAGAAGTTTATAAAGCCATGAGGGGCATGGATAGGGTGAACAGCCAAGGTCTTTGCCCTGGGTTCGGGTAGAGGGCATAGGTTTAAGGTGAGAGGGGAAAGAATTAAAAGGGACCTAAGGGGCAACTTTTTCACAGAGAGGGTGGTGTGTGTATGAAAAGAGTTGCCAGAGAAAGTGATGGAGGCTGATACAATTGCAACATTTAAAAGACATCTGGATGGGTATATGATTAGGAAGGGTTTAGAGGGATATGGGCCAAATGCTGGCAAATGGGACTAGATTTATTTAGGATATCTCTATGCACATCTCTATGACTCTCTGACTGATATATTTGAAGGTGTGTTGAGAAGATATTGACATGAAATGGAATTATTGGGAGAGTTGAATTGTTGGGATTCAGTTACAGTCTTCAGGCTGCCACAGTGATGCCTGCATGCTAGTGGCATTGCTGTGTCCTAGGAATATGTTGCATATTGTATGAGCAAAAGACTTGGGGGAAATTTCATAAAAATATATGCTTCTTAAAAACAGCTGTAGATCCCTACATTTAAAAATTCTGTTGAATAAATATCAACTTAATCATGCATAATATGTTGTTGCCCAAATGCCAAGTATCCTCCAACAAATAATCCTGCACTGGGTTACGTTTGAAAATTTCTGTATTTGTATCCCACTGTAGCACTACGTGATAACACTTCTGATAAGTCCCTATTCACAGTGCGTCCTGGCAGCACACTTAGCTGAGGAAGGAGTGTGGAGAATTTAATTCTCACTTTGGTTTATTAATAACTCTTTATCTTTCCATCCCCCACCCTGTCTAAAGAGAGCTGTGTTAGTGACTCAGGTTGATTTTTATTTTAAATTTGGGAGTCTTGATCATAGTCATACGGGAAACAACTTACATGGAAATTGTACAGGAATTTTTTAAATTATAGGCATTGTATTCAGTTCCTGGTATAGATTTCCCCACCATTTCTGTGTGCCTGAATTGCATGTTCCTGTGATGTTAGCTGGTTTGTTCAGTTCTGATTTCTTTCTATTACAGTTAAATGTTTGCAGTTTTGATCTTTACCAAAAATAGCAAATTGTTAATGAATACTTTAGTTTTTTAGAATATATTGTTTAATTAAAAAGAGCTTTTAAAAATATCCAATAAAAAATGTCAAATATTTCATACTTACAAAAAGCAGGTATGTGAGGCACCTGAAGTGACACAGTGCCAGCTAAGCCAGTCACACAACCTGAAGGACAGGTATTGTTGAGAGTGGAATTGTTAATGTTGTCTTGTGCATCTTTCACATGTATAACAGCCAGTTAAAATATCTCTAAGCGAAAACAAGAGGACAGCAATATGGTTCACTATCACTGCATACCAGCTATGTAATCCAAATTGAACAGCCATTGGACTATCAGAGTATTTAACAGAAAGATCATTAGAGACGCACTAAGATTGGGGAGACTGGATATGTTACAGGTCAAGGTAATTCAACATTCATGCAAAGTAAATTGCTGAACTTGATATCCAGTCTTTATTTAAGGTGTTTACAGAGATGGTCATTTGTCAATAGAGAAAAGGAAAACAAAAATGCTTTGAGTTTCTCTATCCCATCAGTGCTTTTTTAAGTAATTACCACCTTGTTTCTCAAAATCATATGTCAGGATAGGTGACCTCTCCTGATGAATCCACCCTACAGGTCCCAGGTTGCCATCTGATTCTGGATTGCATTTGCTGATTGCAGCCTGGCCAGTTCTGGTGGCTGATGTTTGATTGGTTTTGGTATCAGTGAGAAAAGAATGATGGATAAAAACAGGTTTGAATTCCAATAACTATCTTGCATGGAATTGAACCAATTTCCTCATGTAGTAAAATCCATTATGATTGAGTCTCGTCCTTCACTGGTTGAAAAGTGAACTCTTGTATGTTTTTTTTTAAGAAGTAACTCACAGGACATGGGTTTAGATGGCTATGCTGGCATTTACTGTACATTTTAGTTGCCCAGAGGGAAGTTGTGCATCTACCACATTGAGATGGGTCTTGAAACACATAAGGGCGGACCAGGTAAGGTCAGCAGATTTCCTTCCCTGAAAGACAATAGTGAACCAGATGGGTTCTTGTAATGATCAACGTGGTAGCTATTAGGCTAGCTTTTAATTCTAGATATTTTTAATTGAACTCTAATTTCACCATCTGTCATGGTGGCACTCAAACCTCAGAGCATTAGTCTGGATTGCTAGCCCTGTGATGTTACCACCATATCACTGCCTCCCCTATGTGTAGGATTGAGGATAGCAATGTCTAACTGACAAGTAGCCTGCAACATTCATGTCTTGAGTCAAACAGACAAAAAAGGTCTCTTGAGCACGGTATTGGAAGAGCCATGTGGGGGTTGGAGAGGGGACATAGTATTTATGCAGGACTGCAAACAAATGTAAGGCATCAGAGGATTGTTAACGCTTTAAGGTGAATTTTAACTGCTGAAATATAATCCCATGGGTAAACCAGGCCATGCAGATTAACTCCTGGAATGCCAGATGCTGCAGTTGAGTGTGAACAATCAAGGTAAATTAGATTGTCACACCCTGTATCAGCAATTCTTCTAAATCCACTACCTTAAACAAAATTAAGCAAAAGGAGCTGGATTTACAAACTGAGGAAAGGAAAATAGGAATGCAGGAGGAGCGTTTAATGTTCACTTTTCAAACTAGCTGAGTTGACACAACAAAAGAACTTTAATTTGATCATATTCATTTGAATCATTATGTCAAGATAAGTGACCTCATCTGATGAAACCTATTGGAAATGTTCCAGGTTACAAGCTGATTCTGGGTTGAGTTTGTTGAACTCAGCCAGGCCAGTCCTGGTGGCTGATGTGTGACTGGTTTTGTTTCACTGAGCAAAAGATGAGGGATAAAAACAGGCTTGTGCTTCATATTGCTTTCCAACAACTGTCTGATCAACTTTGTGATGTAATAGAATCCATTATGATAGAGCCCCTCCCTTCACTTGTTGGAAAGTCCATCTCTGCAGCATGGGTTTGAGTCTAGTCCGACAGCAAAGTTCTAAAGATTTCCGGTATCTGTAGGAGGTGGCTTGGTGCAGTTTCTTAGATTCTTTCCTCTTATCTTGGGCTTTGGAACAATATTTTTCACATATTTGTAGGATGTGATTATCTCTGATGGACATAGAACAAACGCCCTTTAACCTTGGATTTGAAGTGGATTCACCTTCAACTTGTTGTGGAATATTGCAAGTGAATCATGTATTTGGGATCACATTCTTTTCCCCCTCCCCCTTTGGCCATCCAATTTTGAGTGGATATTTGCCTTTTTTAATGCAGCTGCCTGCAAATATTTGCTTAAGCTTGAATTTCATTGCCCTTCTCGGGTTAAGGTAGAACGAGATCTTCATTGCAATGCATCCAAGGATGGTATTATTGAGCAAGTGATAGAACATTGCATCGTAAAGATTTTCATTGCCTTGCTTATGTTAATGTAGCCGGAAGAATTGTCAAAGCCATGAGACTGGAGTCACGTGTTGGCCATACTGGGTAGGGTGGCAGATTTCCTTCCCTAAAGGATATTAGTGAAAAAGATGGGTTTTGCAGTAGTGAAATATCATAGTTTGTCAAGATCACCATTCCTGAGATTCACTTTCAAGTCCAATTTTATTTTAAATGGTGGAATATAAATTCCACTAGCTGCCATGGTGAGATTTGCATCCATGCAGATCATTAGATTACTAATCTAGTGACATTACCTCTCTGACTCAATTGATAAATATCACACAAGCTTTTGGGATAGTACATTGCACTGGCAGGATTTCTGTATCTTTCGATGACTATAAAAGTACTCATGTTCATGTTTTCTAGCCTATCGCATCACTCCTCTTATGTGACTTCACTTAACACCTCAAAATCTGTAGTTACATTGGATGCTATCAGAATGCAGAATGATCATCACCATAATCTTTTACTGTGTGTGTGCGCGCGAGCATGCAGACTCTGGTCAGTCATATGTCTTTAAACAAGAAAGGTTTTGTAGAAATGGGAAGAAAGCTTTGAACAGTACAGTGGATGGTAGCAGAGATAGAATGCTGAAATGAAAAATAGGACCAGGGATATGCCATTGAACCTTTTGTACTTTTGGCACCTTTCAATTAGAACATGACTGACCTAATCATGCCTTCATCTTCCTGCCATGAAGCTGTGCTCAATTCTGATGATGTTTTCAGAGACTTGATTTATTGGACAGGAGAAACAGTTGCTAGATGCAATAACACAAAGGGAAAAAGAACTCTGTTGAGATTTCCACTCTGTATTTAACTGAAAGTGAACCAGGCAATCATATGCAGCACCCGGTTAGATCTACTAGAGAAGCTGTTGAACATCAGTGTTTGACTGTTGACTCTTCAGGAGGATCCTACTGGTTTGAGTTTGTGGTGGAACAAATTTAACCCTGAAAAATATTAATTTGCCAGTCCCAGGCCAAACCAGTCTTTTGAAAGAGTGCATTCATGCGCTGAACCAGCTAAGGTTCACAATTTGATTCAAGTCTGCGGGTCGGTTAAAGTCCAATGAACAGATAATCACTGTATATTCGACTAACATTACAGAATCTCACTTCTGTCCCTCATTCAGTTACTCAAAATAAAGAGTTCTGCTTTGCAACTGTCGCAGATCCTAGTGTTTCGCATCCTTGCCCCTGGCTGTGTCACAATATGTCCTGGGTGACTCTAGCCTTGCCCTAGCGACCTCCCTTGTTACAAGGATCTTCAATCAAGAAAACAGCGGGGAGGGGAGTCGTTGACCAGAAACCAATTAAAACCCTATGGCGAGCGTCAGTGAACTGTGCTCTGTCCAGGGTGCTGAAAATGTCATTTTACCCGAGCAGTTACTAATGTAATGCAAACTCAAATTATAGTTCACAGTTAGGAATGTATTTACATAGCTCTGCTACTTTGCAAGAATAAGCTTTTTAAAAAAAAAACTGCAGGTGTTTCAAGTAAGATATTACTTTCTGAATAACAATATGATTTAGAAGGATCATACCTGAATTGTTTATCTATTTGTAGTCTCGACGTGTAAATAGTCTCATTGACCAGGGTAAAGTACTTTTAACTGAGAGCTAATTTATCCACCGACCTTATATTTATCATTTGAATTAAGGGGTATTACAATAAATCAGTAATTTTGACATAAAAATCTGTAACAATTATAAAAGTTTGTTTCTTGTAATATGATAATAAAGAAGAAAGTCTTGAATCTATAAAGCACCTTCCAATATTCAAAACATGCCAAAACCAAAGAAGGACGCGTTGAATTGATATCTCAGTTGTAAAGTCGGAAACATGATATCAATCTGCATGCACCACTAGAGAGGGTAGATGGACTCTTTGCTTAATGCTTCATCCAGAAGATGGCATCTCTGACAGTGGAGTGTTCACATAGATCTTGTGCTCAAGTTTGTGGAGCATGATCAGAAATTATGACCCTCTGTCCTATAAGTGTGAGTGAAACCACTAGCTATGACATCTGTAATAATGGTTTATCAGCAGGAAATGGATGTCTAGTAATGTAGAAAATCATATTTTAATAAGGATCTCCCAGTTCATTTAGTTACTTGATGGGAATGCACTTAGGCAAGTGATAGAAGTGTCAGTGGAGGAGTATTTCAGTAGTAGTGACCATAACTTATTAAGAAATAACCTTAACATGTGAAAGGGCAAAGATGGATTGAAAATAAGGTTTCTGAATTGGAGGAAGGCCAATTTTTAACATGACAAGACAGAATCTGGCTAAAGTAGACAGGGTGAATCTACTTGTAGGAAAGTCTGCATCAGAGCAATGAGAGTCTCTGAAAATAGAAATACTGAGAGTACAGGGCCAACATGTTCCACAAAGGTGGAGGATGGGACCGACAGGTCCAGAGATCCCTGGATGCTGATGAATGTACAGGATTGGACATCGATAAAAAGGGTGGGGAGCAAGGACTTGAAACATTGAAAGCTCAAGAAACATGTAGAAAGTGCACATGGTTGTGTAAAATAGAGAAGTGAAGAGTGAGCATAAAAAAATACGGGCAGGTAAATAGAAGGCATTTTATAAGTATATTAGGGCAAGAGGATAACTTGGGAAAGGTAGACCCCATTAGGGTCCAAAGTGGCAAACTGTATGTGATGCTGGAAAGTGTAAGTAAAGTTATAAATGAATATTTTGCATCTCTCTTCAGCTTAACAGAAAGATGATGTCAGATATAGATATCAGGATGGAGGACCGCGATACACCTGAACAAATTACAATTGAAATGGAAGAGGTATTAATGGTTTTACCAGATATGACCCTAGGCCCAGATGAGATCACTCCCAGGCTGCTGTGGGGCATTAATTTTCAAATCAGCTTTGTCCACAGTGGGCGTGCCAGAGAACTGGAGGACAACTAATATGGTACCATTATTCAGGAAGGATGGTAGAGATAAACCGGGAGAGTACAGGTCTGTGAGTCTACGATCAGTGGTAGAGAAATTATTGGAAAAAGTTCTGAGGAAAAGAATTAATCTGTGCTTGGAGAGACAAGGATTAAACAAGTCATCATAGCTTTGTTTGGGTGAGACCATGTCTGATAGGTATGATTAAATCTTTTGAGGAGATTACCAGAGATATAGATGAAGGTAGTGTAGTAGTCTATATGAACTTTAGTAAGATTTTTGACAAGGTTTCACATGATAGACTGGTTAAGAAGCAATGAGCCCATGGGATTCAGGGCAATATGACAAATTGGATCCATAAATTAGCTTAGTGGCAGGAAGCCATTTAGTAGGAGGTTTTATCAGTAAGTTCACAGATGACACAAAAATTGATGATGTGATAAATTTTACTTTTCTTCACTCATGGGGTTTAGGCATTGCTAGTAAGGCCACTGTTTATTGCCCATCCCTAATTGCCTTGCTGAACAATTTCAGAGGACAGTTAAGAATCCACTGCATTTTTGTGCATCCAATACCACATATAGACTAGAGCAGGTAAAGACAGCAGATTTCCTTCCCTAAAAGTAGGTTTATGATAATCGGCAATTGTCATCACTAGAGATAACAAGGTGTAGAGCTGGATGAACACAGCAGGCAAGCTGATGTTTCGGGCCTAGACCCTTCTTCAGAAAGGATTTCTGAAGAAGGGTCTAGGCCTGAAATATCAGCTTTCCTGTTCCTCTGATGCTGCTTGGCCTGCTGTGTTCATCCAGCTCTACACTTTGTTATCTCAGATTCTCCAGCATCTGCAGTTCCTACTATCTCATTATCATCACTAGGCTAGCTTTTAAATCCAGATTTTTATTGAATTCAACATTTCTTCATCTGCCGTGGTGGGATTTGAACATACATCTCCAGGACATTAGTCTGGGGTTCAGGGTTACTAGTCCAGTGACATTACCACTATGCTACTACCTCCTCAAGAGCAAACCAAAAAGCAAGGAAGGAGATGCCTAGACTGCAGGACGATTTGGACAAGCCGGTCGGATGGGTAGAATAGAGGCAACTGGAATTTAATCCTGCAAAGGGCGAGGTGTTGCATTTTGGAAAGACGAACAAGGCAAAGGAGTATATGATGGATGTTAAGGCCTGTGGATGTACAGAGAAATAGATGGAACTTGGTGTGCCTGTCCATAGATGCTTGAAGGTAAAGGGATAGGTGATTAAGGTGGTTAAGAAGGCATACTGGATACTTTATTAGTCAAGGCATTGAAAACAAGAGCAGGGAAGTTATGATGGAGCTAAATGTAACATTAGATAGGCCTCAGCCGGCATACTGTGTGCAGTTCTGGTGGCCACAATATAGGAAGGACGTGACTGCATGAGAGAGGGTGCAGAGGTGATTCACCTGGATGATGCCTGAGCTTGAACAATTCAACTATGAAAAGAGACTAGATGGGCTGGGGGAGTTTTCCTTGGAACGGAGAAGGCTGAGGGGGACCTGATTACAGAATTATGAAAGGCATAGGTAGGGTAAATAGGAATAGACTTAATAAAGGTGCATAGATTTAGGTAAGGTGAAAGAGGTTTGGAGGCGATTTAAGGAAGAATTTTTTCACTGCTGGAACTCACTGCCTTAAAGGGTGGTAGATTCGAGAACCATCATTAGATTGAAGAATTAGATAAACACTTGGAATACTGTAGCATGCAAAGCTATGAGCCAAGTACTAGACAGTGGGACAAGGGTAGATAGGTGCCTGATGATCGGCAAAAACAGGTTGAGCCAAAGGGCCTGTTTCCATATTGTAAAATTCAATGGCTTAAGGCAGCAATGATTAATACAAGCTTTGGTGACACTCTCTATATTTCCTACCCATGCCTTGTATTAATTAATACCACGTAACTGACCAAAAAATTGGCAAACAACCTGATGGCAAGCACCAGCCAATGCTGTTGAGTAATTATCCATCAGGCAGGCTACCAGAGCGGTTTGAGGTGATTTGCTCCATAACTTTCCAGGGAAGCTACTGTTCCTCACTCATTGCCTCCCTGGAATGGTGCAGTGTTGATCAGTCACTGTCTACAAGGAGCTAGGTTAATTTAGAATCTCATCAGTGACAGAAAATTAGTGACATAAATCCAGCAAACTGTGTCACACACAAGCAGGCATTTTCATATTCTGACCTTGCCAGTCCCTAGTGGATGTAGGAGATGAGTGTATTTTTTTAAAGTCTGAGACAATAACAATATGCCATATACCAGAAATACCCAAGAAATCCCTTTCACTCCCTTGGCACGTACAAACACATGTACATTCATTCTGACATCATTTGTGATCCTGTTACTGATGCTGAATTAATTTGCTAACCTTGAAGCCAGTTCTTCGGTAGGAATTTGCTCCCCGTAACCCTACTTACTTTCATGAATTTGCGTCCTTGCCTTGCATCTCCAAGTTATCTGAAACATACTCATTTGCTGGTTCAGAAGATGCCACAGATTAATTAATGACAACTCATCATCAGTAAAACCACTTTTATAGGTTTACCAATCATTGTTTTAACAATGCACAGCATACTTTTTGATTCTAAGAAATCAAATAGAGTGCTACAGTTCTTTTTTAAATAACAAGCATGCTGTATTAGTAATTGAAACAGTTAATGGAACCACTGGATGTACTGAGGGCACATTGTTCAGAAGCATGTGCAATGATGAGTTCATCTGTTTACTGCAGGGACACAGGGCAGCACCAATCTCTCCCACATACTCCAGTCGAGTGGTCAACCCTTAGATCTGTTTATAGATCAGCAAAGAACCGAAGAATCAAATTGAAAATATTACGATTCAGTTGTAGACCACATCCATTTGTTTCTGCATGTGACAGGACATAATCTCAGGAGTGGATTTTGTATTAATCTTGATTGTAGCGTTCATTTATCAGATTACTTATGGGTGGCTCTTCTAGCCAGTGCACAGCGCAGAATCCCTGTGACTCAACTGAAATGCATCTCATTGTTTATGAAGTGTTAAATTAAAGGATCAGAAAAGTGTGGTGCTACATTTTGCTTGGAATATTCTTAGGGAAAGGAGTCTTTGTGATGCAGTGGGTAGTGTCCCTGTCTGTGAGCCAGGAGCTCTACTTCAGGATTTGATGGCTCAGGAAAGGGCATGCATATTGGGGCCAAATAGGTCGAGTATTCCGAAGAAGGGTCACTGGACCCGAAATGTTAACTCTGATTTCTCTACACAGATGCTGCTGGATCCACTGAGCTTTTTCAGCAATTTCTGTTTTTGAATCTGATTTCCAGCATTCACAATTCTTTCGGTTTTTACTGAGTATCAAGATGGTAGAAGCTAGAGAGAGTACCTGTGATGGAAAGAAATTGGAGCTTCTGCCATTACTATTCATAGCTGAAGACAACAAAATCCATGTACAATTGCATCAGAGATAGTAGGAACTGCTGATGCTGGAGAATCTGAGATAACAAGGTGTAGAGCTGGATGAACACAGCAGGCCAAGCAGCATCAGAGGAGCAGGAAAGCTGACATTTCGGGTCTGGACCCTTCTCCCGAAACATCAGCTTTCCTGCTCCTCTGATGCTGCTGTGTTCATCCAGCTCTACACCTTGTTATCTCATGTACAATTGCATGTTGCAACAGTAACCCATTCTTTGGGGGATGGAGTGTTGCTGGAATGTAAATGAGATTGGCATCAACAGCAGGGGTTTGATCCCTGTTCCAGCTGGGCTGCTTTCAGGACCTGCCTCCCCAGGTGCTCCCTTGTGAATACTCTCATCTCGACGTCATTTACAGAGAACTTTGTATCAGATGGAATTTTATTAAATTTCTAGTTATAGATAACTTCTTCATAGCTTTTGTCAGTTATTGTAACTGAGCCAGAAGTCATATTAGATTTAAGGTGATTGCAACATGATTCAGCAGACTGAACTAAAAGTATAGCTATTGCTAAATATTGTATCTAGCCCAAGGCTAGGTGTGCCAAGAAGAAGGGTTGATTATTATCATATAAAAATTGTGATGAGTTTATTTATAATTAGCTACTGGTTTTATTCAAGAAATTCAGGATGAAAGAGTCATATCAGGTGCAATGAAATCTGAGGAACCAACTCCATGTCCAAATTGAGTTAAACAAGATACAGAAGAAGGCAGAGCAATGACGAGTGAAGTTCAATTCAGATTCACATAACATAGCTGCACAGGGCAAAGAGAAATAAACAACACTTCTCCGATTTCATGAATTGTGTCGAACCAATCAAAGGGGAAGGTGAAAGAGATTTTTCATCTTTAATGTCCCTCGTGAAAAACCAGTGGTGTGGATTGTCCAACTTTATTGAACTAGTGCAATTTTTAAAAAAAATCTACTGGAGAAATCTGGAGTTTTCAAATTCCAAACATGATATTTGAGAGGTGGTCTTTTTACAAGTATACAAGATAGAGAACGGAATTGAGAAAGTAAATCCAGGAAATGAATTGCAGGAGGAAACCAGGGACATGGGTGAAGATAATTTTAGGATTATGTCAGGAAATCCTTTAGACATGGGCAAATGGCAGTGAGAATGACGTTATAAATGCAGAAGAAGGAGGTAGGAATTGTTTGAATAATCGAATGTTGCAATTGTAAGGGAGCAGAGAAATAATCATTAGAACATCCCATACAGTTGGCCCATGATGGCTTTACTCTTGTGATCATCAATGGGCCAAAGAAAGGAAATGATTCACTGAAGTGCATTTGTTTCTGTACAATAAAAAGCATTAACTCAAAAATTTCAATTAACTTTAAAGATTTAAATTGCAGTGTCAGCGAGGTTCTCCTTTAGCTGTAATTCAGATGTAGTGAGATTGGCCCTGTCTCTGTGAAATGTCTACTTTAGCCATCTATCATTTTGACCTCCAGCACACACAGCAGCACTTTATGGAATTCTTAGTCACACGTGTCTAACGCCTGTCAAATCAGATCAAGTGTTCTCAGTGAAACTAGCGCTCCCTTAATGTCAACTTTTCTTCTTTTCAATGGAATTGAATAACTCTCCTCAGGAACACTGAGCCTTCAAAGGTGTGTTGCCGGCCTTATTTCGACCGCAACCAAATTTAGCGCCTTACCTGCCAATTTGGACCCACCTGGTGTACAGTTGTAAATAGTTTTAAGTTGTAGGCCTGTGCTACTATGGACCAGGGCGCTATGTTACTACATTGTTTTAATTCTCTGAAGTCATGAACTGAAATCTGTAGCACTGCAAAATGTAGAGATGGAGACAGTCAATGGAAGTAATTCCAATCCTTTCCAACACTGTCAAAAGATAAAATCGGAAAGAGTAACTGCATGTTTTGCTAACTTTGAAAGGAATGATGCTTCTAATCTGTACTGCACTCGAATAAGATATGTCTGAGGTATTGTGTCATGTGACACACTCATTTTGGGAATATGATCAACCCAATAATTACTTAAAATTGTCTGCTATTTTGGGATAATCAGCTTAAATTTTATGCTAAAGAACAAGCAGTTACTAACGTAAATCATTTTAATTCTAATAATGAGTGGATTTGTAATCCATGAAGGTCACTGATCTCTAAAAATGAAAAACGCTCATTTGTATTTTTTGTGCACCAGTTACATCAGATCTCAGTATCTGTAAGAGCTTGGGGAATGTGGGTCCCAGGGTTTCTAGATATGGGGACAGTCACTAAAACTCAAGTGTTTCACAGGTTTGAACAAATATACTCATTGAAAAATCTACTTTATTTAAAGGAAACATTTGCTAATCAAAAGTCAGCGTTGTTAAGAGACCCAAATGTTTGTCTCTATGTCAGAAACTCCACCTTCTCTCACTTCACAGCCGTGACTCACTTGGTAACAGAAGGTTGTGGGTGACCAGCAGTACTGAAGGAATGTTGCCCTGATGGAGGTGTATTGTTCAGGTGAGATGTTAAACCAAGACTCCTCCTGCCTCCTCAGGTGGACAGAAATGATTCTATATCATTAGTGTGAAGAAAAGCTAGATGGAATGGTGAGCTGTGAGGAGGGTGCAGAGTTGCTTCTATGCGATTTGCAAAAGCTGAATGAGTGGGCAACTGCATGGCAGACACAGTATAATGTGGATAGATGTGAGGTTATTCACTTAGGGAGCAAAACAGGAAGGCAGATTATTATCTGAATGGCTTTAAATTGAGAAAGGAAAGTGTGCATCATGACCTGGGTGTCCTCGTACACCAGTTGCTGAAGGTAATCGTGCAAGTGCAGCAGGTGGAGAGAAGGAAAATGGTACATTGGCCTTAGAGTGAAGGGATTTGATATAGAAACATGGATGTCTTGCTGCAATTATGCACGGCCTTGATGAGACCACATCTGGAATATTATGTGCAGTTTTGGTTTCCTTATCTGAGGGGGGGGGAGGGGGATGTTTTGGCTGTAAGGGGAGTGCAATAAAGGTTTACCAGACTGATTCCTGACTTGGCTGTACCGGAATTTGAGGAAGGGTTGAATTGGTAAGGATTGTATTCGCTGGAGTTCAGAAGAATAAGGATTGGGGGAAATCTCATAGAAACCTATAAAATTCTAACAGGACTAGACAGGGCAAATGCAGGAAGGAAGTTTCCAATAGAGGGGGTATCCCGAACCAGGGGTCACAGTTTAAGGACACGGAGTAAACCATTTAGGACTGAGATGAGGAGAATTTTTTTTCACCAGAGAGTGGTGATCCTTTGAATGATTTCAAGAAGGACTTGGATATAGCATTTTGGAGTAAAGGGAACAAAGGATATAGGGGAAAAGCAGGAACAACCTATTGAGTTGGATGATCAGCCATGGTCACAGTGAATGGCAGAGCATACTCTAAGGACCAAATGGTTCACTACTGCTACTATTTTCTATGTTTCTAGAACCATCCCTAATCTCCTGCCAATATTTATCTAGCAATCAACAATACTCTTAAAAAGAAGCCATCTCGTCATTGTTGTATTACTGTGTATAAATTGGCTGCCTTGCATCTTCTACTTCAACAATTACTATACCTCAAAAGAACTTTATTCGCTGTAAAATACTTTGGATCTGTCTGAGGTGATAAAAGGACCATTTAAATTTAAGTCTTTTCTTATGAAACCACATAGTGTCTCACCTAAACAGTGAGAAATAAGCCTGGTGGATTTTTGTACCAGGTGCCTTTAGGAACCCATGTGCTTTGTGATCTTGGTCAATTTAAAACAAAATGTCATGATTCCTCCAGCAAAATGGACCACGGGTTCTTTGAAAACCTCATGTTTGCGTGTGGGTTATTTTGCCCAACTGCATTGTATCTGGATTGACTAACACACCTGGCCACAGTCATCGTGTCTGATCCCTTCACCATTAATACATAATTTGGCGTGTTGATAACATCCCATGATGATGAGTGATACCACCCAAAGCTGTTTCCTAGCTGTTAGAAATCAATTGAAGTTGATAACCACAGATCCATTTCTGGTGGCCCAGCGTTGAATTCACAGCCTCCATGATTTGTTTCCAGCACAAGAACAGCTTTGATGCTTAGGCTGTGAACTTGAAATGCTGTTGTACCCAGAGAGGTGGAAGCCCTTATTGTTCTTTGGAGTTTTGTCTGTTGTGTGTTGCAGTGGAATGATTCAGTCCTGATGCAGTGAGAGTCTTCGAAACACAGACTGATAGCTTAGAGAATACTTGGGGATCATTTAGATTTCATATAAACACTTTGATATCAGCTAATATCCAGAACAGAACTGCACTATTTCTACAAAGACATGAAAATGGAAGTAGGGAAAGGGATTCAAAGGAACTCGCATTCCCTCTGTTATTAAAGGAGCCAAGGTGTATCTGTCAGGAAAAACTGACTAGACTGAGACTCTTGACTAGATAAGAGAGTGTTCTTTAAAATTATAAAGTGTTTTGACAGGGTAGATGTAGAAATGTTTGGTCTTGTCTCAGGTTTCAAACTAGTGGTCATAAATTATGATAGTCATTCATAAAGCCAGTAAAGGATAAAGGAGAACCTAAAAATGTGCTATCTTCCAAAAAAAAAGTCAGAAATTGGAAAATGGTGCAAAAAGCTAAATCTACTTAGGACCCATGCATACTTCAATGTGAGAAAATTTAGCTCCAGTGTTCCTTTGCATTACAGCAGTAGCTATGTAATATTTTATGAAAAACCAAGGTTGTGAAAAGCTTTGATTAGTGCAAGATTTTTTTTCTTACGTGCTGCCACTCAGTTCAGCCTTGGAATTCTCTAACCATTGACTGCACCATTTTCAGTGCATCGATCAGTTTAGTTTATGGGTGCAGTGAGGTTTGTTTCTCAGCTCTGTCTGTTGATACGTGACATTGGCTTCTGAGGCTGCTGTTCTCCACCTGCATCCTTTCAGAGCATTGCTCACTGAGATGCATACTCTCTCTAGCCCCGGTTACAATCACCTTTCCTTCATACAGTTTTTCTTTGCCCTAGTTTGTTGATTTTCATTCCTTTTGGGTGTTTGCACCATTTTCAGACCTATAAGCTTTGCCATTTGAAGTCAGGAGCATTGGCCTGCTTTTTGTGGCTGATCTAACTTTTTAATCTTTCCTCACTGGGTGAGTCTTCTCTCAGGATCCATTTTGGACCGAACTCAAATTTCAACACATTATATTTCACCATTCTCCAAATACCTTTCTCTGTGTCTTAGAGTGTAGATGTTATGCATTATCTCTCGATGTTAAATTTCACAGTAAATGAGCATAGTATGTCGATCATCGCAGTGGGTTAATTCACACCATTATAATTTTATAAAGTGAAAAGTTTATAGATGAAAATGCCAAGACAAAGCACTGTGTAATGTTCATGGGCAACGTAGGGCCATCGGAAACAGAATAGGAGGCTGTTGGGAAATTAACTTGCTAATATTTAATGCTTTTGCCCAAACAGGACACTCAATTGCTAACTACCCGGATATATGATAATGGCTTAGGTTGTTAACCGTGTGACGATTAATTTTTATGATCTAATTTTTATGATAGAGGCAGTAGTATTTGGCTGGCATGGTTACCAGTTTGGATTTAAAAACTCTATTATCTTTTTTATAGTTCTCAGGCTACAAGCCACTGGCAAGCAGCCCATCCTTAGTCGATCTGATGCAAATGCAAGTTAAAAATTGAATAAAGTTATCAGGCTTTGAAATGTTACACCTCAAAATTCAGTCTGCTGTCTGTACCAAGACTCTATCGCTGCGCAGAAACCGCTGTTGTGGCAGGTCTTTTTACCAAGATATTGAGCAGGCACAATAATCTCGCACTTTCTACTTCTTTTGTGCAAACAGATACCTCTTGTAAATCCATGAGACATTCAAGTGAAACCTAAGGCAGTCAGATACAATTATTTAAACCCCAGAAGTGATATCAGGATGAGATTGCTGTCATGGTCTGTAGGGCTACCAATTCACTTCAACATTGAAAATCTATCTCATTCACCTTTAACCCAGTATTCAGCTGGCATTGTTATTAAAGTCCACGGTGAGAACGATGAATCTAACTCCTTAAAATTCTGTAAAACTTGGCAAATACTGTTAGTATCCCAATTAAGTTTAAAATATTTGAGGACATAATGCATTAATTAAATTGAGAGCAGTTAAAATGTACGTGTTTTGCCAGCTAAGGAGAGATGTACATCGTTTAAAAGAAATTTCTAATAAAAGTGTAGAATAGCAGTCTCATTAATTTTCATTATTATCATGTAATCGCAAGATTCCCTCCTGTGACCTATGGAAGTGTTTGGTATCACTGTGATAATGAAACCCTGAGATACTTTATGAAAATGAAGGTAAGTGCTTCAAGCTGCCATTATAAATCTATTACCATGAAATACTGAGTTAGAAATACAGGAAATGGCATCACAGAGGCCCTGAGCCTCAGCTGTGTTGGAAATGTTGCAGTTGGTGAAATAGCTGTTGTGTCATAATGACTCCCTCTGGCTTCAGTTGAAAATGGGCAGCTCTTTATAAGACACTGTGTTGAGATTGTGGGGAGCAAACACAACCCGGCTTGTTTTTCTCTCTATATATTTACCTAAGACAGAATGTTGTCCCTGTGCCAACATATATAGCAAAACAGCAATAAAGCACATCACAAGAGAGAGCCCTTGGTACCAAGTTATCCACATGATGCTGTATTAATACTTCGGGGCATCACTATGACATGACTTAAAATACTGGTCATTTGTTTTCGATCTTTACACAGGTGTCACTATTGCCTGTGCTGCTGCCCACCTCCAGTTTCCTTCAGACCTTTCCTATCCTCAGGATGATCCAATGCAGTTCACAGAAAATATATTAAAGGATAATCATTCCATATGCACGCAAACCCGAGATCACTTTGAACACACCAGGGGTCTTTCTTTTTATCAAGGATGTGAGGAGTGGACAGGAAAGTGGAGTTGAAGCTCAAGATCAGTCATGATCTTGTTGAATCAGGAAGCAGGCTCAACAGACTTCCTATATTTGTCTAAAACAGCAAGGAAATACATGAACAGTTCACCTGCATTTTTTTTCTGGTATTGGTGGTAGGGTGAATCTTGGCCAGGATATTTCCAGTGCTCCCCTGCTCTTCAAAACAGTATCTGAAGACAATGTCCTTCCATCTAAACAGATCAATGGAGCTTGGGTTTAGCATCTGAAAAGTGGCACCTCTGACAGTATAGCTGTCTTTACCGCTGTACCAGTATTGGACCTGAACAGACCTTTCAGATTCCAGTGAGATTGCAAAGCCAGTCCCAAGCTAATATAGGCACAGGTGAGAGGTGGAAAATAATTGTGTTGCATGAAAAGATCATCCAGAACTCTTGAAATAACATGGCAATCAGTGCTGCGTCCACACATTGCTAGGGTTGCCACTATTTGTGGCTGGTGTGTGTTGACTGTTTAAACTTTCAAAAGGCACCTTTAAAGCTGCACCACTCCTTTTGAAAACTGTGATGTGAATGAGTTCAGTCATCACTGGACCACAGGACCGAGGACTTTAGGGGAGTCCATTACCATCTTGAGGCTGGGCTGTAAAATGAGGCCTTACCAGCACTGACCACGTTTTTAAGAACAAATAAGAAAAGTGTAAGCAAAATGTTACCAAATCAAAAATAAAGCCCTGGCTTGTGTTGCTGTTGATATTCATACATAGCTATAACACCTTATTGATATAACCCTTCCTTGCCTGCAAACACACCTGATTATAATTAGCATGCTAAAAATTAACATGAAAAATCTAAATTAACGTATCAATTTCCTCTGCTTCAGTGAAAACCTGCCACAAAAGGCTCAAAAGCCTGCAATATGGCAATCGTGTCTGTTGAAACATGGTTCCTTAATCCGTTTGTGCCACTTCAGCCATGAGCCCTGTATCGTGAAAATTGCAAGTTAATGATGCCAGCTCACATCCCTAAGAAGATGCTTAAATGCAAAGATCCTGCCCATTTTAGTTTGCACACCTGCTGATTTCCAGATGTTAAGCATCTACTTCTGCTCCTGTCTTGGGTGAGTACAAAATATTGAAAGGAATCCTCGGGAATCTTCTCCCTTCCCTCTGTTCTCTTGACCTTTTTTGTGACAAGGTCACGGATCTGCCATTCGCCACTGCCTGACCACAGCGGTGTCCCCTGTGTCTCTTTGTGAAAGGATTTCTTTCAGCTATGCGCCCAGTGGAGCCTCACACTGTCCTATTCCAGCAAACCAAAGTAGGGCCACTGCTACGAAGGGGTTGGACATTTGAAATAATGATTTCCCCTTTTATTTTAAAATTTTAAACAGGCATTAATCAGTAAGTTTAGTACATAGCCGGTATGTATATGCATGCACAATGATTGTATGAGTCTCCACCTGTATAGACTGAGGCTTGGATCCTATGACTGAGTGTTGAACACTTGGTGCCTCAGAACAGGTTCTACAGGCAATTGAAGGGAAATTTGAAGCTGAAAATCACTCAGCCCAACCACTTTGTGCCTGTGGAGATTGATAGCTTGTTTACTATCTTGCAGAAAGGTAAATAAGTGCCTCCAGCACTTTGATGAAAGAGTGGAGGTGGTCACTCACCTCATGATTGTACAGGCAACAAGGTCCTGTTCAGGTACTGTACAATTTGAATCAGTGACATGGTAACAAGATATGCAGGGGAGCCGGGTCTTTCCCAGAGTGAACTAATTGTTTGGACCACTCCCCCCCCGCCCCAAAACAGAAGTCCACCGCCTGCCTGTTACTTTCCTGCTTCCAGTCACCCAGCTTCTTGAAATCCTGGCGTTTCTTCATTTCCCTGTGCAAGGCTCTGTGTGACACCTGGATAATGTGTAGTGAGTACATAGGGATGTGCCTTTCCCCTCTCCAGTAAACAACAGAGGAAAATTACAGGTTTTATCAGTAAGCTGAAGCCGAAAACCAGCTGCTTCTCTTTATGCTCAAACAAGCAGGCACCAGGTGCAGCCTGGCGACATTGTAAACACCAACAGATTAGGGATAGGTGGAGATTGAGGTCACTGAGCAGCCTACAAGTCAAACAACTGAGCAAAGTAAATACTGATGGAGGCTCATCTCTTTGGATTTAACAGGTTTAACTGTGGACTGGTGTGGACACTGTCCCAGGGTTACTTCAACCAACAAAACAATTTAGACTACAAGCTCTGAGCTCTGTGAACCTTCATCTTCCACTCGTACGATCTTTGGGTTTTTTTGCAGTCACTTTCTATGATTTTACCTTCTTCAGGAATGCACAACCTTTTAGAATTTTTTTTTTAAAAGTGTGAACTCTCCTGAATTTTGGACTACCCCTGGGCCAGAAATTTCGGTCCTGACAAAGCTATCCTGCATTTCACACCTAACCTCTGAAAGTACACCCACAATTAAAATCATTGAGCATGTCTGTTTGGCTGAACTGGCACTGGGGCTATTTTAACACCAGGCAAACTGCTCCACTGTGATCAGTCCCATTCATGAGCCAAGCGGTTCAAATGTTTCTACTGACCAACTCACAAACCCTCTTCCCTTCCATTACCCAAACGATCACTGGAAAATTGCCCTGGGATTTCTCCTGCTAAATGTTGCATATAATTGTGAAACTTGAGGAAAGACGGAATATGCTTTCGGTCCTTTGGAGCTGTCTGGCTAGAGTGTAACTGTGTGTTTTACATTGTGCAAGGAGTGCTCACACTGTCTTGGCAATGAAGGCTTGTAAATAGGAGTTGCTTCCGTAGACATTTCTGGAGTGGGGGCCAGCATTACCCTGTGAGAGTGGTGTCCAGTGAACTCCATGTGAAACTCCTGCATCCTATGAAGCAGATAGTATTTTAACAAACTCTTTCTGTGAGCCTGCAAGATGCATGTTTATTATCAAAAATATGGTACTGGGTTAAACCCTCAGCTGCTGTTCACCTAGTGCACCCTGTTTCACATCAGCCAACGCCTGCAGACCAAGGCTAGGAGCTGCTGCCTGGTCGACATTAAAGGGAAAAAGGTTCGAGACCAAAGAGAATTCAGTGCGTCAGTCCTTGCACAGGCTAAAG
The DNA here is from genome assembly GCF_021869965.1 of Rhincodon typus. NCBI lineage: Eukaryota > Metazoa > Chordata > Chondrichthyes > Orectolobiformes > Rhincodontidae > Rhincodon > Rhincodon typus. The sequence goes on from NC_063346.1 coordinate 51,017,891, forward strand.
TTTTCGAGCAGCTGTATCAACCGGACTGCCCTTTGGTGACCTGTGCATCAGGGTGCAAGTAATTGGGTCTCATCCCTGTTCCACCTGCTGGGTTGTCTTGATAGTACAATTTGTGTTGTTCAAATAGGCTTGGGGCACATAGCTTTATTTGCTGAATGCAATGATCTTCCATCATGGAAATACATCAGGTCTAAGTTCACTAGATGCTCAGAACTCACTTGAATCCAGGAGGTGCGGCATAAGTAGAGCCAAATAATGAGCAGAACTCTCTCAAATCTTCGAACAAAGCCGCCGGAGACCAATGTTGCAGAACCATGTGATCAACCTGCCTTCCTTTTTCCACTACACCCTCTTCAGCTCCACTGCACAGCGCAGGCCAGTTATTTCCAAGGCGGCTGGGGGTGGGGGTGAAAGACAAGTCTTTTAAAACTGGTTTCAAACACTCCCATATTGCCCCTAGTTTATGCATCCAGGGGATGTAGGGAAAGATGAAGGATGATGGAGCAGGTATGGTACAGGTTTGATGGCCAGCTGCTTTTACCTTCCTTGTCTGTTTTTTTCATATGTTCATATGTACAGGTTGGCCAGTAAAACCTCTACACATGCAGACAGCAAGGTTGGACTATGTGCTGGAATACTGTTTCCTGCTGAAAGAATTTGTTCATATCCAAAAACTTTTCTTTGAACTGAGTACTGAGTGAGAGTATTGTGTGCACCTGGTTCAATGGCATTACATGGGGAGTGTGAATCAAGCAATGACATCTGATACCCTGCCTGTGGATTCAGTACAATCACTGCCACCCTTCCTGTTGTACCACTGCAGTCCCATTATCAGGCATTTGCAAAGATACGGAAACAAGAACATCATGGATCGTTGATTTATCCATCCCTCATTTTACCACATGTGAGTTTGAGTGGGACAATTTCATAATGTTGTGATAGGCTGCAACGGATACAGCAAAGTGATATCCGCATAATGTGTGCCCATTATATAAAAAACTGCAATTTCCACTCCATGACGCATGATGCAATGCATCCAGAAGGGGAGATGAGATTTTCTCTCTTCCTTGATGAGAAATTGTGAACTGGAATTCAGAGCCTGAAAGGGTGGTGAGTGCGGATTCAGTAGAGATGTTCAGAAAGGAGTCTGATAAATACTTGAAAAGGAAATATTTGCTGGACTTTAGTAAAAGAGAAGGACCGTAAGACAAAATAGATATTGCTTTGAAGGTCGTAAGAAATAGGCAGCCCATGAACATTGATAATTAAAATGTTATGGACTGATGCAGAAGATCTGCTGCGGTTCAAGAACGCAGCCCCCCACAACCACCTCAAGGACAATTAGGGATGAGCAATAAATGCTGGCCCACAATCCTGTTGGGGAAGGAGTTCCAGGAGTTTGCCTCCGTGACAGTGCAGGAACGGCAATATATTTTCAAGTCAGGTTGGTGAGTGACTAGGAGTGACTTCCATGTATTTGCTGCCCATGTTCTTCGAGATGGTAGTGATCATGGATTTGGAAGATGTTAATAAATTGCTCCACTCAAGAACTGATTCAGAACACAAAGCTTATGCTGTCTGTTGGAAGTCTTGTTGGCAAATTAGTGGGTTGTAACTTTCTCTCTGTCACCTTTACTCTTCACTCTTCCAGTCTTTTGAATTATTTCTTCTCTTTCTGTCTTTCTTTGGCATGATTCTATGACAGGGTCAGTCACTAACCTGCTCCCAGGCTTCTATCGATACTGTTCTCTTCTAGTCATCTGCGCCTTTGTCCCAATTGTATCTTGGTTCACGTGATAACCTGCCTTTCCAATTTTTCACTGCCTGTATGCCTGCACCAGTGTCAGACCAGTTATTGTCAAAGTCTCTGGTACCATAAATGTTCTTGCTGACTATGTTTGTGATTTCCTGCGAGTACTATGCATACCACTTAGAAATTCAGTTGCAAGTGAATACTGCTCCAGTATCAGCATGATCCAGGAGTTACACTTGGAAATCCCAAGTACAAACAGATTCACCTTGACATGTGACCACTCCTTCCTCCCATCTAATACCTACATGGACCTGGTTACCTGAAGGTGTGGGTACATCAGTTGACTCGCTTTAGACTTTCCTTCTTTAGGATCTTGCACAGCACCTTGGAGATAGCCAGTTAGATTCATGAGATTAGACAACAGTAATTTAGCCACAGTTCAGTGCAGATTACAAGTTGTAATCCAGAGGCTAAGCAGGTTGACCTGAGAACTGCAGTATTTACCTTGTAAAAGCTCAGCAGGACTTTGCAAAATAGGTGAAATGACCTGCTCCAGGTTACACACTCTAGGCAAGCAAGACCACGCTGGGGATCAGGTAGATAACGCTGGCTCAGGTGAGTTCACTGTAATTAGCTGAGCTGAGGAGTGATTGAAAAACAGAATGCAACAGGGACCACTTCCTCCCCTCATATCAAATTACCTGCAACTGTGTAATTACATTCTGTTGTTTGAAACAAGTTCGGCAGCACGTTAATTAGTCTTGTTTGTTACAATTACACCAACTACTTAAATGGAACTGAAAGTACAGCCTGTCAGAGAGATTGTGTTGGCATAGTAGTGGTTGGGAGGCCACAGGCACATGCGATGGTGGGACGGGATGGAGGATGCTGGGATTTGGGGCAATAGGGAGGGGGGAGGATTGCTCCCTGGTGCTGTGGTGGATTGGGACTTGTGGACACAGGCTGTGCCCTCACAGGTACAGGATGTCTGGAGCAGAGGAGAAAGAGGCCCATGGATGCTTGCTGCCCAACAGGGTACCAATGGGAGGTCAGGCATTCATGGGTATAGGGCTGTGGGACCTGCAGGGCCTAGGGGGAGAGAGATACAGAAGTGGTTCATGGTAACAAGATATAAGGAATTGGGGATCAATTCAAACTGTAGAAATGCAGACACAATTTAAGAGAATACAGAGAGGAAGATGAGTTGACCCCTTAATACAAGTGCAAAGTCTAAAGAAGTATCATTTTAACATATTATATTGGATCAGGAGAAAATTCTGCTTTTTTCATTGGGTGAATGCCCTTGCTCATTGATAGCTGTCTGATATCATCTGCAACTCACTGAGAATGTCAACATACGAGGAGGAAAATTTCAAAATTCCTGCAAAATTATTGTTTAGAGGGGAAAGAAAAATCTTGTTGAAAAGTATGAATGGTATATTTCATAGCTCAGGAATTCCCTGCCAAAACCTCCTATGAAAAGCTTTGGGATGTTTTACTATGTTAAAGGCACTAAAGGCAGGATTTTTTCCTGAAAGGAATAAGGGAAACTTGGGGAAAAGCTGACAGCAATACACTGCGATCACTCTGTTAACTTTGCACAATGATTGCTTTCTTAATCATGATTTATGTTGCCATCTGAGCCTCCTAAATGTCGGATCCCTTTCTGTGAAAGCTTTGTTAGCCTCCAGGATGACATCAGAAACACTGGGCTTTGTACTGTTCTATTTGCCGTGTAACAGTAACTACATGATGTAATCAAATGAAGTGGCTTTGCATGTTTTTGAGCGATGTGGTAAGGTGTTAGATAAATATATTTGTTGCTTACTTTTAAACACTTCAAGTAATATCAGTCATTAGGACAGCAACTAATATTTGTTTCTCTGCCTCCAGATTGGCAATAGTAATGGAGGCCTCTGACCAAGGTGTAAATATATAATTGGGCAAAGACCTCACCATCATCAGCCTGTGAGCCTGTTGACGCACGCTTGAGTTCAGAAAATAATAAGACCATAAGATGTAGGAGCAGAGGTAGGCCCTTCAGCCCATCGAATCTGGTCAAAAGAACAAAGAACAGTAAAGCACAGGAACAGGCCCTTTGGCCATCCAAGCCTGCACTGACACATTTTGCCCTGCCATACTAAAACCGTCTTCCCTTTGGATCTGTATCCCTCTATTCCTTTTCTATTCATGTATTTGTCCAACTGCTGCTTGAATGCTGTGTCTGTTTCCACCACCTCCTCTGGCAATGCATTCCAGGTCCATCATTCATGAAATCTTGGGCTCACCTGATAATCCTCAACTTCATTTTCTTGCCTTTTCCCCATAACCCTATACCCTTACCAATTAAAAATGTCTTTTTTAAACTCAAATATACTTGACGATACAGCACTCCGCAGTAAAAAGTTCCACTGATTCACTACCCTCAGAAAAGAAATTCCTCCTTATCCCTGTTTTAAATGGGCAATCCCAAATGCTGAGATCCTGTCCTCTGGTTGTAGACTCACCCACGAAGGGAAGCAACCTCTCCACATCCACCCAATTAATGGCTCTAACCAAGGAATGATGGACCAAGAAATCACTCATTCAGCACCTTCCTGACTCTAAACAAAATCAGTTCAGAAACCAATTGCTCAGACAAAGCACACTGAGGCATCTTTTCTAGTAATGACTGACTGTCAAACCTGGCTCACCAGTGAGTTCTCTTGCTAGGTGCTAAGGTTTTTCTTACTATTTCCAGAGAATCCTTCAAGCCAATGTCCAGCAGACTTACCAGTGAGTTTGTCAGTTCTATCTGGTTAATATCAACACTTGAAGGATTCCAAACACCTGGAACCCTCGAGCCTACATTCTAGTGAATGTAGGGTGTCCCTTTAGGGAAATGATGTGAGAATCCAGGAATGAAATAATTGAGTTACGTGGTTAAATTTGAGAAGCAAGGATCTCTCTTCTTAGAGAAGGCTGGATTTGATAGATGTGGTCAGAACGATGGATCTAGACTGAGTAGATAGAGTGAAAATATTCCTGATTGGCGGAAGGGTCAAAAACCAGAGAGAACTGAATTAAAATGATGGGAAAAATGTCAAAACTGAGATGAAGAATATCTTGTTTATGCAGGAAATATGGGGCAAGTCATTTGGGACTGAGATGAGAAGGAGTTTCCTCATTCAGAGGGTAGTGAATCTATTGAATCCTTTACCCCAAAAAGCTGTGGAGTCTTTGAGTATATTCAAGATATATTTAAGGTAGAGATCAATAAATGTTTCAGTACTAACAATATCAAGGGATACAGGTATAGAATGGGAAAATGACAGTAATCTAGAATGTTGGAGCAGACTCAAGGGGCTGAATGGCCTACTTCTCTGTTCCTGAGAGTGGTTAGGATCTTGAATTCACTGCTTCAGAATGTGGTGGACACAGATCAATCATGGCATTGAGAAGAGAATTAGATCATTACCTGAGGGGAGAGAACTCGCAAGGCTGTGGGAAACAATAGAGGAATGGGACTTGCTAAATTTCTCTTGCACTGAACCAACATGGACTCAGTGGGCCAAATGGGCACCTTCTGTGATGTTACCATTCTAGAATTCTGTGACACTAAATGTAGTGACTAGTCTAAGCACATTAATAATCTTGAGGGTTTGAGTGGTCTACAGCTGTTCCTATTTTATGATGTTGCTATCTGACCAAAACAGAACACTTAATAAATATCATAAACATTAACTTTAGTCACTGGTGGCAGTCATTGGTCCGACAAAGTTTATTCTCTACTTGGATGGGAAGAAGGTGACTAATGCCAAGACAAATGAAACAACATTTAACAATAGGGATAGTTAGTGGCTTCACTCGAAAAGAAAGCTGGCAGAGATGCATAATAGTAACTGTATTGATATTGCCCATTTGTGTTTGACCAAAATGAGAATTAATCCCAAGAAGATACTAGATAGGAAGGACAGGATGAGATGACTATTTTGCAAAGTTGCCTTATATTTCCCGAGTTCAGGGAGCTCTCACAACATACCAGTGAAGTAATAACTCTAAATATAGAGATTGTCAAAAGGTAGGGTGGATTCTGTCCCCCATAAGATGTCATGATAAGTTAACCAATGGTGCAGTGGAGTGACATTATCCGTGTGCCTTAGTAGCAAAATCATGTATGGTGGCCTCAAATTTCTCAATAGAACAAGTGGGTTCCTTTTGTTCTAATCTCTAATATTCAGTACCGTGCTCATTAGGAGAGGGCATAAACTAGCAGCATTTACAAATGCAGCAGGGTTGAGCAGTTATAAGTAGCTCTTGGCAGGGATTCTTTCCTCTCCATTTGCCATACCCGCCCAACCTAGTTACTGAGTAGTTTCAGAATTATGTGCATGGCTTGCCATCTGTATAAAAATAGCACGCTGCCTCTCCATACCGATGATGATGATTAGTGCCTTTGCTTTGCTTAAGGGATGAGCTTTTGAACAAAAGGCAGAATGCCTTTTCAAGAGTTGGATCACCATTCCGCTGCAGCACTGGAATACTTCAGGAGTGAGTTAATGTAGTGACTGAGATGAATCTGTGACAGCCATTATACCCCTTGTCTTTCCTCTGAAAGATAGCAGCAAAGGGAAGGTTACTATGTCACTTGCAGTTTTCAAAAGGGCTGGGTACTGGTGTTTGTGCTGGAATCATTAATCATGATTTGATCAGCAATAATTTGTACAACTAAATATTTGTGTGATAATGCAAAGATATTTTTCTTCCGATTGCACCAGATGGCTGACTGATGAATGTGACCATGCACCAGGTTCCTCAAACTTGCAACTCTTGGATTTAGGGGAATTACATCATAACTCTATTTGGGGAAACAACAATAGTGTAGTGAGTGTTTTGGTACAATTACAACATTTAAAAGGCATCGGGATGGGTATATTAGTAGGAAGGGTTTAGTGCCATATGGGCCAAATACTGGCAAATGGGACTAGATTAATTTAGGATATCTGGTTGGCATGGACGAGTTGGATCGAAGGGTCTGTTTCCATGCTGTACAGCTCCATGACTCTAAGAGTGTTGTGAATTGAGTAAGTTAGCTTCTGGGTGGAGTGCTAGAGGAGAGAAAGTCAGGAGTATGAGAGGGAAGTAATAGTTAGACAAAATGATTCACCCATTATGGTCCACTTCATTGTAGTAGTAATTTGGATGAGCATTACATTTCAGCGAAAAGTAGCATTCAGATTAAACTAGAGGAAGTTAAGGGGTGACTTAAATGAGGTGCGCAAAATAGTGACAGGCTTGGATGAAGTGGATAGAGAGGGCCGTCTCTCCGCAGAGAGATCAGTTACCAGGGAGCAAGATGTATGCTGATTCGTAGAGGGATTGGAGGGGATAAAGGAAATTCTGTTTGGAAGAGAAGAAGGTAGCTACTACCACCAAGGCAAATGGAGCAACATTTAATAACAGGGATATTTAGTCACTTAAGTCAAAAAGAAAGCTGGCAGAGATTCAAAACAGTAACTGTGTTGATATTGCCCATTCATTTTGACCAAAACCAAAATTAACCCCAAGATGACACTAGATAAGAAGGGACAGGATGAGATTACCCTTTTTGTAAATATTTCTATATTAACTCTCTGTATTAACTATCTCTATCCTGTGGGCAGGAGGTTGGGTGTTTGGAATTCACCGCCCGGTTGGATGGTTGAGGTGGAACACCTCAGCTCATTTAAAAGGAATCTGAATCTGCACCCGAAGCACTTTAACTTTCAAGGCTAGGACTGGGTGCTGGGGCCCTCTTGTGGCACCATGGTAGTTTCCTGACCCTGGATCAAGAGACCTGAGTTCAAGTCTCACCTACTCCAGAGGTGTGTAGTAATATCTCTGAACAGGTTGATTAGAAAGCAAGATTAAATAAATAAATTTAAAAATGGGCCTGGTGATGGAAATTGGGATTAGAATGAGCAGTTAGTTTATTGAGCTGGCTCAGACATGATGGGCTGAATAGCCTCCTTGTGTGCTGTAATTTTGCTATGATTCTACTAATCGAATAATCCGGGTGGAATCTAGACCAGAAAGATTTTGAAATGGCATCTGCTGGCATCAGGCAGTTGGCAAACCATAAACTCTTATTTTGTTGGCAGCTTTTATCGACATCTTCAGAATTGTTTTTAAGGCATTTGAATGGAGCAGATCGTTCCCTTTTCATCCCTCCCTTTCTTCATGTCCGTCTCTTTGTTTCTGTCTCCTTTAGAAGAGTTTCAAATTGCATATAATTCTGATACCAAGAAGCTTAGATTTTCCTTTCGCTGGTGGTGCTGCTGTTTTGTTGGCTTCGTTGTATGAGTCCACTTGACTGGTTCACCATTGACCCCAGCCCAATGTAATTTTTCAGGTGAACAGCGTCCCTCTCCTGGGTTAGGGACATCACCATGGTGGCAGGATTTGGCTGAAAATGATGGCGTCAGCAACTGATGTGAACATATGAAAAACAGCAAGTGCAGCTTGGCCCACAAAACTGCAGTGTCTTCTGTGGTACAATGTAGAGGCGCCCAACAGAGAGACATAGCCTCCTGAAAAGGGTGAAAAAATACCATACAAACCTAGGCCAATGTAAGGGGAGGAACTGTGGAAAATCTCTGACCCATCTCAGAGGAGTAATACTTCTGTAGCAGTTTAACGGGAAGTGCCAAACGTTTGACTGCAGATTAGTTCTGCTGTTTTCAATGAATGGCCAGTTCTGTTGATGTGGAGCTGCCAACCCATTGCCTGGACCATCCTGTTTTTTGATTACTGGCACAGTTGTCTCCTGCGGAAAAATAAAGCACATCTGCAGAATGAGGGCTGACATTGGCATGCAGGGTTGCTAAGGTGATTTGATGGTGTTGTGGTTTATGATGCCATTTCATTCTGCTGTTCTGGTCTCATTTACATGTTCCTTCCCCCTGTCACTTCAGTCTCTGGCCCTAATAATGCTTATCTCCCGCCCGCTCTGGGAAGCAGAGCAGGAATCGAGGCTTTCATACAATTAACGCCTCTTGATGGAAATGGTGTTGCCTGTATAAACAAGCCTGGAAGAATGAGGTGATAATATTTGAAGGAACTGTCACGACCTCCAACTGTAGCTATTACTCTTCATGTGTCCGATAGGCCTAATGGGCTGAGCCTGCAATGCTGGAACCAAGAACAACAAGCGATCAAGTATGGAAACCAGCAGAGCAAGAAGGGCTGGCCCCAGCACGAAAGTGATTGCTCTGTGCAGTCTCAGTGTATTTAAATGGTTATTATAGTTTTCACTTCAGATTGCTGCCACAATGCACTGACACAATGTTGTTAATAATTCATTTGCATCTCTGGAGGAGAACTCTGCAGCAAAGGTTTCAGCCTTGTTGCTAGGGTGTTGCTAAGGGGTTGCCTAGGCAGGTTGTGAGGTTGAACATGGTAGAGCTCGTTGCTGGGGGCTCTGATGGATGCTTTGTGAAATTAAAAAGAGAGCAGCAGAATTAGCTCCAAATGCAGGTGTACACTTTCATTCTGTCCTCCTCTGGGGAGGAGGAAATCTAAAAATAATATTCGCAGCAAACGCAAGAATTTTCTATTGGGGATATGTCCTGCATTTTGGCTTTCTCTAGATTTAAGGTTGAGCCTGTTTTTTTTTTACCCATATTTGACAAATGTGCATTGGAGGTATAAACAGGAAATAGAATAATTCCTTCTCATGCACAAATCTTTCTCTCCTGTTTCCACTTGCCGCAACTTCTCACTGCCTCTGAATTTCACTTGTCTTGAGAAGTCTACATCTGTCATCATTCTTCAGGGTAAGTCTGCCATGGGCTCATCAAGAATACAGAATGGTGTCTTGTCTTTGAGTGCTGACCACATCTTCAGCCCAGAATGCCATACCGACGCAGGCTTGATCATGGCAGTAACGCATCTCCCACAAAGGAAATGGTTACATCAAGGGTCTTTTCTATCTCCAGGCACCTAGCTGAAGTACTGCCAACACCTACATCATGTAAGACAGGCAAGTCAATCTTTTCCTCCAAACACTAGCAAGAGATTAGGAGGGGTGCCTTTCTGTCATCCCCTGCAGATTTTAAAAACTACCCAATTTCTAGCTGTTTCTCCTAACCAACAGCATACATTCCCTTCTTCCCATCACACTTAAAGCAAAATGAGATACAAGGGTAGTTGAGAATTCCTGCCCTGCTTCAAAGAATAAGGAGAGAAAGAACAGAATTAGGTCCAGATGGGATGGGTCAGGGATGTATTTTGGACTGTCTTCTCCATTTTGATTTTCCCATTTTTAGTTACTGGAAGTGCCAGCTGCTGTTAGGTGTACTCATTGGTATTGTGCAGTCATCAGGAATCTGAAGAGCATCAGTAACATTCCTTCTATTGTTTGTACCACAGCAATGCTGGTTACTGCCTGCTAGCTGTTCATAAAGTCTACACTTGACTTTCTGCACTGAAGACAAGTAACTGGGATGTCGTGGCTCCCATTTACTTCTATGGCTGATGACAGTGACTCTGATGTGTTCTCTGGACATCAGCTGAGCATCCTTCCAACAAAGCTGATCCTTCCAGCAGTGTTCGTATGGAATATATTGTTCTGAAATTAAAATTGATCCAGGGATACTCTTCAATATAGTCCAAGTAAGGCATGGCGATTGCAGTATTGTGCAGCCTTACAAAGAGGCTTCCCCACAAAGACCTGGAAGGAGCAGGGGATGAGCTTGACTGAGGTCTGATGAGGGGATATGGCTCAACCTATTACTAATTGCTGGAGACCTGTTGCAATCTCACCTGGGATCCTCATACAATGACCGATTGTTATTCTTTTTCACCCATGGGCATCGCTGGCTGGCCAGTATTTATTTTCTGTCTGTAGTTGCCCTTAAGAAGGTGATAGTGAGCTGCCTTCTTTAACCACTGCAGTCCATGTGCTGTAGGCAGACCCACAATAACTTTAAGGAGGGAATTCCAAGATTTTGACCCAGCGATACTGTAGGAATGGCAATATATTTCCAAGTCAGTATGGTGAGTGGCTTGGAAGGGAAATTGAAGGTGGTGGTGTTCCCATGTATTTGCTGCCCTTGTCCTTCTATACGGAAGTAGTTGTGGGTTTTGAAGGTGCTGTCTAAGGAGTTTTGATGAATTTCTGCAGCTTATCTTGTAGATACTACATACCGCTGCAACTGAGTGTCAGCAGTGGAGGTAATGAATGTTTGCGGGTGTAGTGCCAATGAAATGTGCTGTTTTGTCCTGAATGGTGTCAAGCTTCTTGAGTGTTGGTGGAGCTTCACTGATCCAGGCAAGTGGGGAGTATTCCATCACACTCCTGACTAGTGCCTTGTAGATGGTGGAGAGGCTTCGGGGAGCCAGAAGGGGAGTTACTTGCTACAAGGTTCCTAGCCTCTGACCTGCTCTTGCAACCACAGTATGTATCTGGCCCATCCAGTTCAGTTTCTGGTTAATGGTAACCCCCTCAGGATGTTGATAGTGGTACCAAGGAGTGGTAGTTAGGTTGTCTCTTATTGGGGGTGGTCATTCCCTGACATTTGAGTGATATGAATGTTACTTGCCACTGTTAGCCCAAGCCTGGATGTTGTCCAGATCTTGTTGCGTTTGAACATGGAATTCTTCAGTATCTAAGGAGTTGTGCATGGCGCTGAAGATTGTGTAGTTCTGGGCAGGGTGAAGAATTCTTGGAGCGAAGAACAGGAGTGTTAAACTGCACTTCCCCACCAACCCCTCAATACAAATCTGTCACTGCCAACACAGTTTTTTGTGCATCCTGTGAGTTGCTGTACACGTTTGTGTCATGCCCTTGAAGTGACTTCCAAACCTCGATAGAACACTGTCTACAGGCGTAGCAATTTCAGTGAAGCCATAATTTCAGTCAATACCCATTCTGTACATGAATCTTTTCCCTGTGGGGGCAAGTGTGTGACAGACAAAAAGCTGGGGGCAAACAGTACTGCGACTGGGCTGAGCCTGTACATGTCATTGCACGGTCTCAAATTAGCAGAAATTAAATCACATGCAACTAAAAGCTGTCCTCCCCTAAAACCCTCCACATCTCCACCTACCATTCCTCTGGAGACAGCCCTTAAAAGTTTGAACTGAACTTTTGTCTCCAATTCCTTTGGCTTAGCAGCCTTTTATTTTTGACATCTTAGTGAACCGCTTTGGACATTGTGTTCGAGATGCTTTCTCAGTGTAAGTGATGATGGTTATGATTTGTAGGTACAGGCAATAAAATTCCATGATTTTGGCACTACTTCTTTTGGCATTTCAGATTATTTGGAGATCGAATGTTCCAGCCGATTAATAACCTCAACTTGCTGCCCTGGCTGTGATGTTTTATTTGGAAGAATGGTTAGCAGCGTCCCTTCTTTTAACATCCTACTCTGATTTCATTACTGCCTGCTCACCACATCCATTAGGAGGGTTTCCATTTTGTTGTGTTTGTACTTCCTTGTCACTCAGCTACCGATGGAAATCAGAGATCCTAACTGAAAACAGCTTGCTCAGGGCTAGCAATATTTAAAGAACAGAACCCAAGCTAAAGGGAGGAGAGCAGAGGAAGTACTTGTGTTGTATTATGGCTAATATTGATAGTCGTACTGCTCTTTGGAGAATCCAGATTTAGTAAATAAAATGAGATCAGCTGCACGGGCCATTGTGCGTGGTGACTGCACATTGCTTTAATATTTGATAGCTTTTCCGCCGCCTAATTATATGTCATTATGGTGCAGCGTAAGGTACGTATTAACTGAACATCATTTACACACCGATGCTGTGCTGAAAGCCTGCTGATTACAGGGCCAACATTACCAATGCACATTGAGAGTCTTGTATCACTTTTGTGGGGAAAGGGGTTTTTGGGGTCCTTTCTAGGCCAGAATCCTGTCAACACAAGACAATGTTGGGATACTGTCACTGCATCCTAACTGCAAACTGCTGCAGAATTAGCCACTAAGGTCAGGTGACTTGGTTCTCATTTGACAGGTTAAATGTCACCGCCTTGGTGCAGCAGGAATAAATAAATTTGCCCTGCCTTTCATATTCAAGCGCTGTATACATGCAGTGACTGCGAGAAATTCTGGATGTGGAAAGGAAATGATGAACCCCACTCTGACCTGTCTTCCTCCATCAGCATTTAAAGCCCCTTCTAAGGAATGCTGCAACGGGCTCTCCTTTAAATGCCGTTTGGAACCCAGGCGCATCCAGGTCCATGTCTCACACTCTTACGCCATGAGGCGTAACATGTACACACATACACTGTACATACTGTACATTATGTGCACCACGTGTCCAAAGGTTGAGTTGTTAACTGGACCCTCATGTCCTTCAGCTCTCCCTCCTAGGCCATCTCTCCCACTTTTCTCTGTCTAAATACGTTCAGCGCCATTTACGCCCAGCCAGCAGCACACAGAAGATACTGTCCAAACTAACAGACGGTATCTTCTACCAGAGTTAAGTATTCTCCACTTTCCTCATTCTTGTGTTCTCCTTGGACTCTGATACAGTTCACCCTGCGATCCTGCTCTTCCACCAGTTTTGTGGCACTACACTCATACAATTCCATTCTCGCTTGTTCGAGTAAAACCCATTCTGGCTTCTTCCCCCGACTTCTGCAGAGTTTTTGGAGGATGGAGACTATTGGCCTTCTTGGTGACCTCCTTACCTAAATGATGCCCCATTTTTGGCATCCGTACGGGTGAGGTCATGCTGACACATACGTAGACACATAAAGCAGCTTGTGCAGAGCTGGAGATATTAAATAACAAATCCAAGCTAAAGGGAAGTCACCAGAAAAAGTGCTGACTTAGGTGTGCTGACACTACCCATCTCAAAATCAGTATCAATTCCCTGATCTCCCACCCAATTCCTATCTTCAGGTGGGAGTGGCTGGTGCAGTGAGGCAACAGGCATGGGACAATACGAAAGATGCCAGAAGTCCAAGTTTTTCTTTGAGACGTAGGAAGGAGCACTGTCGCTGCTGTTGGCTAATCAATGTTACCTTGCCACCATCTGGACCCTGGGTCATTTTATCCATGGTTTCACCGTTACAGTCAGCACTAAGTGTAACTTGCATAGCTGTATTAAAATTGCACTAAGTTCTGAATGACAACATTAAATCCTGGTGTTTGAATATTTACAAGGCCTCACCTCTCAAACCTCCCAAAGGCCTGAAATTAAAATAGCGGCTTGTGTAAGCAGGGTGCTTTAGTTTTCTGTTTTGGTTTATAACTAACCACATGTCTTGTTCTTGTCTTGTGTTGGAGGTTAAATTTGGAGCATATGGGATTAAAACTGCACTGTCTTCATATAGTCCAATTCAGTACTGACCCACAGCCACCTCTTGTCGAGGGGTGCTACTGATGCCAGATTGTTGATGGAAGGAGTTTCTTTAAGAGCTGACTAAATACATTGTTGCTGACTACTCGTGTATGAAACCTGCTCTTACAGTCTCTCTTTGGAAGGTGTCAGCACATTTCCCCAGTCAAAGCTTTGCCACTGTTAATAAATCGGCCCTGAGCTAGCAGCGCTTATGGACAGCAATGTCTTAACATAATGTCACAATGGACTGATGCCAAAATCTACAAGATCCCTAACCAGCGTGGAGTAATCTTTCAGACTCGTTAATTGCCGAGCCATCCCGCTGCGCATACTAACATCAAATTTCCAACACTGCGATAAATCCTAACTCCTGCCAAGAATATACGGGAGACTATAATTCAGCTCACAGTGTAATTTCACACTATCACAGAGACGAGCTACTGGAGTCAAAAAAGTACACTTCAGCAGTCTTCATTGCCCTCTTCTTACCTGGTGAACTAGTAGCCAGACCTTTAGTTCAGGGGACTGAAGACAGGAGGGCCAGTGAACTTGGCTTTAGTCAGACCTTTTGACCTGAGTGTCTTGGGTGGTATTAATTCTTGCCCGCATTATCAATCAAGGCCGTTGGATCACTCAAGTCTTCCCACCTCAACAAGATGCGGTCTTTAAAGAAAACATTTAGCCTTGAAGAGCTGAGTACTTGTTTGAATATTCCTCTACTCTGGGAAGCTGTGCTGTACGTCGGATGAACTTCCTGAGCCGAGTTTTTGTCACAATGGTACTGTCACTCAAAGAGACTTCACTGGTGTTGATATCAAACACTTCCGTGGGAGGGTGCAGCATGGTTTACAAGCAGAATGAAGTGTGTGCATCATTGTAACATTTCAGTGGCAGCCCTTCTTGGAATTGTCAACTGCTACCAGCTTCTTCCAGTTTTGAAGTGTGAATACAAGGGAAAGGTTCTCTGCTTTAGTGCTGCCACTGTCACCTTTGATTGCACACTGGAAATTATATAGACTGTAAAAGTCTTGGGTCAGGGACGGTTTTGGTGACTGCATATCCAGGCTGAGGGAACCAGTGCAGTTAATCATGAATCTGCTTGCACCACCATTTCAGGTAGTGTGTCCAACTTGTCATTGCTGACAGCTGCTATGCTCTTGGTCGAGGACAGTATATTATCTTGTGAAAAAAAGGAATCCAAGAATCCAGTTATTTATTGAAGAAATTAGGCTGCAGATTCCACAGTTTAAAATGATTTTTTTTTTATTATACAAGAGTCAAAAAAGCAAACATTAGATATTACCTTGGATAAAGCCTGTATACTCTAAAACCTAGAATCAGCTTAAGTGAAACATGAATTGGCAGACAAATTGCTGATCATAAACTGGAAATTACACATGAAGTGTCTCATATGAGTAAGATAGATCTTACAAATTGGCTGAGCAGTCTACTCAACATCAATCTCAGTTGTAAAGTCCTCCAAAACTCTGTCTTCAGAAAGAATTTCATTTCCTCCTTTACGAGGATTTAGCCTCACCCCCAGCCAACAATAATGCCAATCAACCCAAATTCCACGAGCAAGGTCTTTTCCCACATTGAAACGCATCTGTGAAGTGCGCTCAACTCTGCTTTACGACAGTGTTACCTGCAAAACATAGGAAAAGGTGCAGCAATTGAATGTTTGCTGATTCTTAGCTTCTGGCTCTAGCCTTCATCTTCTTCAACCTGCCTGTTCTGGATAACGATCATCTGAGCTCTCTGGCTTCAGTGTTTTTTTTTTAATGTTTCAGCCAGTTTGTCTCCCCAGAAGTTTTAGTTTCTAGTCTCAGTTTTAAACTTGGTTTCCTTTCTCTGTTTGCCTTTTTTAATAGAATCTGACTCAAAAATACGAGCTTTGTAACTATGGATTCTATCACGTTGCTTAAAAAGTGTTTCTGTTTTGTTTTGGCCTTCCATCTGTATCTTCTGGTTGCCCATTCTTTTGCTAAAAGATGTGTCTCTTTATGTGCTGTCATTGAAATCTTACATAACTTTGAGCACCACTATAAACTTCCTCTTAACCTTGCTACTCAAGGGCGACAGTCCCAGCATCTCATGTCTCTCAGATCCATTGCTTCATATCTTTTTAATCCAAAAAATGAACAGTTAAAATAAATTGGTGAAATATTCTGCAGTATTCCCACTTGGCTGCAATTTTTAACATGTATGATTTTTCTGGGCAGACCTCATTTAGAAGCAAACAGCATCATTATGGCATCCATTGGACTCTTTTGCCATTTACATAGAAAGATAGAAAATAGGAAGCAGGAGTAAAGTAATCATCAAGCTCAATGCGTTATTACCGCACTCCCCCTCCCCCCCATATTCCTTGATCACTTTAGTCTCAAGATATATCTCTCTACTTCTTGAAAGCACATAATGTTTTGTCCTCAACCACATTCAGTTGCCTGTAAAAATAGACCTGGAAGTTGGAACTATATCAGAGGTCTTTCCAAGTGTGTGTTCTCCCCATCCTGCAAGAAATGTGAGTGCCTCCTCCGCCTGGACTTCTCCAGAACCCCTATCTTTGCACTTAACCTTGGCCAGCTTTTTGTTTACCTTCCCACTTCTTTCCACCACTTTCCCAGACTTTATTTTTTTTGTTGAGTAGCTGGACGGCTCCGTGCTAATATCGTCCAACTTTTACAATTAGTTTCGTCAACAGGTCAGACTAAACTCTCTGCGTCACTTGGCTGGATGCGAGTTAAAATTGAGTGATGTGCTGAACAGCATGAGGCTGTGAAGGTGCTGCAAAATGTACATTGTTCCTCTTCCTGTCTTTTGGAATTCTCATCAACAAGGCACTGGCTGTTTGTTAGCCCCTGAATGTGCTCCATTCACAAGGGTGTTAGATCATTACTGGAATAGAAACCGTAGGGTTATGGGAAAAAGGCCAAGAGAACGGCCATTTACTCATAATTTACATTCAAAGAGCCAGTGTAAGCACAATGGGCCAAATGGCCTCCTTCTCCATCCTTAATCGTCTGTGACTTTGTGGTTCAGTCTGTTATTCCATGATACAATCTTATGAATTGTCCATAAAATTTGGGATGGACATTGCAAAGGCTGTTCTGGTTTACTTGAATGGTTTTAGTGGGCGTGAATATCAGTTCAAACCCACTAAAACGTGATTGTTACCAGCTTTAGAATAGCTTGTGGCTCACCAATTCAAGATTCACATGGACGTGAGCCAAAGGTCTCAGGTATCCACACTGTCATTTATACTGTAAGTGATACTGTAAGTAATGCTGTCTGAAATCAGTACAATGTTGCCAAAACACTCCATTTTTAAAAGTGCATTTGTGCATTAATTTGTTGTCTTTTGAACAGACCACTCCTCCAATAGCTAAAAGGAGAAAGTATACACCTAAATTTCCTCTGAATTGCCAGTTTGTGATTGTAGCAGCCCTATTCAGAAGGGCTAACTTATTATATAGAATGACGCCCTCAGATTGGACCTTTAATTTATTATAGCTCTCTGGTAACTGATGACTCTTAGTTATTGTCATTATCTCTCTTCCCCAGGCCCCAGTGTGTGATATTTTATGACCAGAAAAATTTCGTACTGTTAGTCATTAGGATTCTGATGTGTTCTGGTAGAATTTCTGCAACTGAATGTTGCTTTGATTACACAGTAATCAGGCCAGTATTCACCCATTTAAAAGAATGGCAATGTTGGAATAATTACAGACCAGGAAATTTAGACTTGTGTGTCTAACAAAAATCATCTGTTATATTCTGTGCTCCAGCAGCAAGTATGGAGCTCCATTTAGGGTGATTGCCTCTCATGGTGTTTTCTGTTCTGCTTTTTAGAATATGAAGGTACACTATTGTCCATGAATTAGTTGCTCTTCTAAGTGAACCTGGCCATGCAGGTTAACAATCCATGCTTCTACAATACCTAATACCACCTGGCATTCTTCACTGCATTGTTCATTGCTCCTTGCTGTTTCCTACTGATCCACAACAGTCCTCAGGCTCCTTAATTGGAACATTAGGCTGGGGGCTATTCCAGTGGGGACCAACATGCCAGAACGATTTAATGTGAATTCCTGAAGGTATGGTCTGAAGAAAGCATGAGCATGAACATGGACTTATTCAATACCTTTCATAACCTCACGATGTTCCTGAAGAACTTTACAGCCGGTGAGGCATTTTTTGAAGTGTGGTTGTTGTTGCATTATAGGAAATGCAGCATTGGCTGTGTGCACAGTCAGATCCCAGAACAGCAATGTAATATTTGTGATAATCTGTTTTCTTGGGTGTTGGTTATAAATATTAGCTTGGAAACAGAGGAAAATGCTCTTGCTCTTGTGTACACAATTATTGCCAATATTTTTAGGTCCAGCTGATGGGCAGGCAGGATCTCACACCAGGGTTTTATCTAATTGACAATATCTCTGACAGTGCAGCATTCCCTTATTACTGCATTCAACTGTCAACTTGGACTACATGCTCAAGTCCCTTGAACCCAGACCATTGAGACAAGCTGTCGATATTTTCTAATCAATTTATTAAGAGTTGTTATTACACGCCTCTGGAGCAGGTGGGACTTGAACACAGGTCTCCTAGGCTCAGAGCTAGATACACTAACACTGTGCCACAAGAGCTCTATGGAGCCAAGGTGTCAATGCTGATTTAGGAAATGGGAAACACCGGAGTGGCTCTGACATTTGCAGCAGGTCTCCAGCCAGCAAAATAATTCCAGGTGGGATAGATAATCCTAGAAAATGATTAGTCCTATTATAACCCGTCTGTCCAGAACCCTCAAGGAGGGTTCTGAAGAAAGGTCACTGGACTCAAAACATTAAATGTGCTTTCTCTCCACAGATGCTGCCAGAACTGCTGAGTTTCTCCAGTAATTTCTGTTGTTGTTCAGAACACGCCACACTTTATATTTGCAATTGCTGTCTTTAATTCGTTATGTAATGATTCGATGAAACTGTACATCCATCACAACTCTGAGTCCATCCCACAAATAGTGATACATCTGCAGAAAACTTCCTGAGGTTGACCTTTCATAGTCTGAACTCTTGTTCCCTCCTCCACCTGTTTATTTTAAGACAAAAGTTGAACTAATCCATTCCATACTGTTTACCGTCTTGTATACCACTAGTAGATGAGATCTGACCTATATTGTACCACTGGGAACAACTTGTGAAGCATCCTGGTGGCTATGTTGAGCCTTGAAGCTTTTGAAAAACGCCTGGCTTTCTTTCTGCTTCATTTTTTCTATTTCAACATGATTCACAGAATGTGTATATTGACTGCATTTCTTACCCATGTGCCATGCTTTACGCTTTGCATTCAGTTTCATTTTGTATTGTTCCGTCCATTCAAATAGATTGTTTAATTAATTCTTGAATTTCTATGCTGCCTTCTTCAATTCCAGCACCCTCCAGGTAGCTACCATACTTGACCACTTTGCATTGTGTATCTGAACAAAGTCGGTGATTCTTTTTTGCTTTTATTTGTTCATGGGACGAGGGCGTCACTGACTGGGCCAGCATTTATTGCCCATCCCTAATTGCCCAGAGGATAGTTAAGAGTCAACCACACTACTATGGGTCTGGAGTCACATGTAGGCCAAACTACATTTTGGGTGGCAGATTTCCTTCCCTGAAGGTCTTTAATGATCCAGATAGGTTTTTCCAACAATGGCTATTATAACTCTTAATTACAGGTTTCTATTGAATTCAAATTCCACCATCACCATGGCAGGATTCGAACCCAGGACCCCAGAGTATCATCTGGGTCTCAGAATTAACAGTACAGCAGTAATACCACTAGGCTGTCGCCTCCGCGGTAAAATGCTGAACCCAGACTGACTCCTGTTGTTACATAAGGGCATATGAATCTGAAAGGGTTAATACTGAGGAGTGCTTTAAGCAGCACCGACTATGATATGTTCATATGATCATATGTTCTTATGGAAAGAACAGCTCAAAATTTGGTAGGAGTAAGACCCACCATCCAGGTTCACCCCACAGCCCCTGTCACAATGTCTAACATGTCAGCATAACTTATACATAGTTAATAATTTGCAGAAAGCCACATCATCTTTAAGACTAGAACCTCTTCTCATGAGACTAATAAGGGGTTCTCCTCTGCCACACAAGACCAAAGAAGACCCTGTAAAGAAATTGGTGGCAGCAAACCTATCCCATGATAGCCAATAGTGTGGAAAATCTCACACAACAAGAAGGTCTGTGATGAGGAATGCTCATACAACAATCAGTCCTCACTCATTGTGCAGATTACTCCAGCTTTGTTCCCAGTCGTTATCGGTAGCTTTCCCCCTGAATGTTTCACAGGTCTTTGTTGAAATATTTCTGTGTTTTGGCTTGTTTTATCCACTCTCACACTGTGTAGAATTGCCTCGAATTTTACAGCATAGAAAGACCATTTGGCCCAACTTGTCCATACCGGTGTGAACAAGTCTCTTTCATAAATATTTCCTCCCACCCTATCAACTTCTCCTTTGTGCAATCCATCTATTTTAAGTCACTGCAACTATTCCAGCATGGTCCTGACTCCCACAGCGTCACCGTTCTGAGTTAATTCAATTGATGATAACATACTTGGAGAGGGGATCAGGTAATGACTGTATATAAAGTGTCACCATTCAAGGTTGACCAGATGATTTGTGAGCATAATGCCAATTGCATTCACATCATAAATGGAAATATTATTGTCAATGATGAGTTTTGTTATTCAATCTAATCTACGTGGGCACTTCACCGAACAGGAGAGCTAGAATAGAGGCAAGTCACTCTCTGTGAGGCAGCCTATGTTCTCATTGCCTTGCAGTTCTCTGAAGGACAGTACAGACCTGGAAGCTAATTGCTGTGTGCTCAGTTGCTCATAGAGGAAGACCTGAAGGAAAGGGGCCAACAAGTGTGAAAAGCACTCAGATGTAACATTTTTATCTTCATAATTGTTAATTATGTTGAAGATTATAAATCACTGTTAATGTGTGAAAGGTTGGTCAGCATATAATTATTCAGACTGTCAAAGAATATATGTCAGATGGTACTTTTGCTAATTGACCTAAAATTAGCCAATGGATAATAAATTATTGTTTAATATGAAATTGATGATTGAGTTTACTACACACCAAAATATCAGCTTGAAAATGCAAATAAATTAAAAATTACCAATTACTACACATTAGAATAGATCAGCAAATTAATAATGTCTGTGATGTCTGACACATTCTTAACCCTCCTCCTCATGTGCACTTGAACTCTGACTTGTTCTCTTTCGCTCTGTCTGCCTCTCAACATTCCCCCTCTCACTCACAGCAGGAAGGCTCCTTATTTACGACACTTGTTGAGTATTTCTGAGTGATAGCAATGTTGAGTAAGGCACGTGCAGCACAATTGTTTGATTGTTCACCCCAGCTTGATTGTTCATATGACAAAAAGGAATTGAGACAGGTTTTAGTGAGATTGCCGAAAAACAAATTAAAACTGAAGAGGGCACAATAGCTTTAATGTACCTGAAGACTCCCACTCCCACGCCTAGAGACAAATCCAGTTTGAAAAGAAATATCTTATTTCTCCAAGATCCACAACTCTCCCAGAATTACAATATTCCAACATTTAATTGTAATCTTAAGTTTTCCATCATTTCACAGCTGGAATTCAATCATCATTACTGTAGATTTTCTAAATTATCAAGTACCTTCCTGCTTCAGACTTTCAGAACAAAGCTGTCTTAAAGTTCCATGGGGCCTGTGAAAACCATTGAGAAGGCCAGCAAGCAGTGCATGAGAAATGGCAGGACAGGAGGTAAATCCATTCAGCATGCGGCCGTACAATGAGTAAAGAGATGGTTTTGTAGATCGGTTTGGTTCAACACAGCCAGTAGGATTTTAACATGAAATTACAGGTCATGTTTTCTGTTGGGAAAGGGATTTTCATTTTAGTGCGTTTTCATTTTGCACACAGATTCCATGTTAACTGAAAGCTAACTGTATTGAACTGGATTTTAAATTACGTTGTGTGTGTTGCTGTGAGGAGCTGTGATGTACATGTTGAGTTCTGAGCTCGTCCCCATGTGACGGACAAAGAGGTCAATCCCATTGGCTGCTGCATTGGGCATTGCTGGAAGCTTAGAACCTTGCATGCAGCCCCATTGATGAGTTGCCACCAAAAGACTGCAGAAACAAATAAATGTCCTGATCTCTCTTCTGGGAATTTTAAAATTTTGTTTCAATAAATAGCTGTTGAGTAGCTTCCAGACTGCGTACTGGTAGGTGAGCAGCCTGTTGATCAGCCAATGTTGGCAGCAGACTGTACGGCCAGACAGCCCCACAATAGCCGAAAGTCCCTGTGCAAGCTGCACCTAAGGCAACCCTTTAAATTATCAGGCATGCGCTGCTCAGGAAAAATATTCAAAGGGGACAGACTTTGAAGTTAATTATATGCGCTCTCCGAAAAAAATTATAGAGGTGTCGGTCTGGTTCACCTAGATTTGGTGCAAATCTAATTCTTTCATAGGGTATGGATGTCACTCGCAAAACCAGTGTTGCCCATCCCTACTTTCGCTTGAACTGAGTAGCTTGCTGGGCTAGTTCAGAGGGCAGCTAAGAATCAACCATGCTTTTGTGGGTATGGAGTCACACAGAGGCCAGTGCAGGTAAGGGCGGCAGCTTTTCATCTCAAAAGGACCAAGACAGCTGGGTTTTCATGACAATCATGATAACTTCGTTGTCACAAAAACTGAGATGGGACTTTGATTCCAGATTTATGAATTGAATTTAAAATCCACCAGCTGCTGTGGTACCATTTGGTCTGATGTCCCCAGAACATTAGCCCAGCCCTGTGGATTACTGGTCCATCAAGATCCCCGACACACCACCGTCTCCTCAGTTTGTACAGCTGTGAAATGCACATACTGAATTGTGCCTTAGTTCTGAATGCACATTCCCACCTAAATTGTAAAATTCTTGCACTTAGGAGCAAATGTAGGAATGCCATCAACAGTGTGCATGCAACAGTGTGCGGATTTTAGCATTTCACCCAGATCCCAGGAGCTGAAAGTATGACTATTTTCACTTAAATATTCTGTGGCGCCTCTTGTGAGGCTCACACATGAATTTATTTGATGACTAGCTGTTCAAAATCCACTGCAACCATCCCTTTGCCCAATACATTCAGTAGTTTAACTTAATAAAATGGCGTTGTAATTCAGTCCACCTTTAATAGTGCAGGGCAGGTAGGCTTTTGACAGTTTTGTTACATACTGGAATGTGGTGGCTGTATTTGCTGCTTCTTTGGTGTGATTGTTTAGCCCTGGCAGAAAAATACATTGTGGATTTATATAGTTACTTAAATTATTTAATGTGGCATCTGTAACTGACTGAATAATTTATCTCTCAAAAAAAAACCAGCTGTGTTGTGCACTAGTTTAATATTTATTTTAATAGGCTGCACTGTGCAGGTTTTATTAGCAGCAGGGTCAGATCTGAAAGGGAGGTTCCTTCGTGAAATCACAGAACCCATTTTGTCCTTGTTGCTGACCGTGCTTCTAGTTGCTGCTGTCTCTATTGGGTGTTCTTGCACTGATTGGAATTCTACTGTGCCAAATCTCTCTGTTGCTGAGAACCAGAAGAAACATTCACAGGAACAAGAGTGGGCTGTTCGGTCCCTGAAGCATGTTCCGTTATTCAGTAGGAGTGACCAAGAATCTGAATATCTCAGCCTTAAATATATACAAGGACTCTGCCCCCTCCACCTCCCACCACCCCCCCACCTCCCCATAGCTCTCTGTGGCAAGGAATTCCAAAGACTCTCAATCCTTTGTCTAAAGAAATTCCTCCTCATCTCAGAATTAAATTGGCCCCCTTTTATTCTGAGGCTATCCTGAAGAGGGACCGTTTTCTCGTTAGCCTCGCTTCTGGTTCCAAATGTGGGCCTGGCACCGTGAGCTTGTACAGAGAGGCTCAACCTGTCAGGGAGTAATAGGGACACTGTAAATCATGGAGCATGGAGGCCAGACCCAATTCAAGCTTCTTTCACGATCCATCGAAAATGGTTCATTGGAGGTGATATTGTGTATAGCAGTTAGTGAATAGTTTTGCGAGGTTAGCATGTGCCAATCAGTTGGTGTAGTGCAGAATTTCACCTCTCTGGCAGAGATTCGTCCTCGGTTGGGTGAAGCCAAAACTGCTGCCTTCCAGCCTGGAATATTCAGTGTCCATGCAGTAGTTTGTGGAGTGGATAAACACATCCACTGGAAAGGAGGGACAGTGTTTTTTTGGGGGGAGGGGTCACGGTTTGAATAACCCATTCAATGTCCTGTCTTATACAGGTTGTTCCACTGGAAAATAAATAAATAATATAAGGAAGGTCAAAATTTGCTTGTAATACAGAAGAGGATCAGTGAGGGAAAGAGAGCAGGGAGACAGCAAGACAAGTTGGAAGGAAGAGCGATGATCTTGAAATTATTTCACTGGCTACAGGGAGCAAGTGGGGCTGGTTAAAGGAGTGGAATGGAGACTGCAGAACCTGGTTGGTAGGACCATTTTGGACTATTGATGTGTTGGTGGGGAACCAGATTTTGGCAAGTGTTTTTCCATTTAATCCTCTTGCAATTGGGCCCATAAAGCAAACTACAAGAAAGGAGCAATGAACAAGCAGAAGAAAAGCTATCAGTAAAATGCGAAAATATGACGGAATTGACAAAAAGCTACATAAAGCCCATAAGTGGTTTCCTTGAATTGTCTGTTCAATCTGCGTTGCTGGCTGAGGAGGGTTGCCATGGATACAAGGAGCAAGTGGAAACCAAATGAATGGATGGGGCGAATTAAAACAATACATTTTTGGACAATCTAAAGTAAAACAAATGATTGCAGCTTGGGATTTTATGGGTCATTACATAGGTGAATGAAACGTTCCGATACAGGGAGCTTCTGAGTGAGTATTAGACAATGCCATTTTGTTGTCAGAAAGCTCTTTGATTGAACGTGTCAGGATTATGTGCAGAGATAGTAGGAACTGCAGATGCTGGTGAATCTGAGACAACAAGGTGCAGGGCTGGATAAACACAGCAGGCCAAGCAGCATCATAGGAGCAGAGAGGCTGACGTTTCGGGCCTAGACCCTTCATCAGAAAAGGGGGAGGGGAAGGGGGTTCTGAAATAAATAGGGAGAGATTGGGAGGCGGATAGAAGATGGATAGAGGAGAGGATAGGTGGAGAGGAAACAAACAGGTCGAAGGGGCGGGGATGGGGCCAGTAAAGGTGAGTGTAGGTGGGGAGTTAGGGAGGGGATTGGTCAGTCCAGGGAGGACGGACAGGTCAAGGGGGCGGGATGAGGTTAGTCGGTAGGAGATGGAGGTGGGGCTTGAGGTTGGAGGAGGGGATAGGTGGGAGGAAAAACAGATTAGGGAGGCAGGGACGAGCTGGACTGGTTTTGGGATGCGGTAGGGGGAGGGGAGATTTTAAAACTTGTGAAATCCACATTGATACCATTGGGCTGCAGGGTTCCCAAGCGGAATATGAGTTGCTGTTCCTGCAACCTTCGGGTGGCATCGTTGTGGCACTGCAGGAGGCCCAGGATGGACATGTCGTCTGAGGAATGGGAGGGGGAGTTGAAATGGTTTGCAACTGGAAGGTGCAGTTGTTTATTGCGAACCGAGCGTAGGTGTTCTGCAAAGCGGTCCCGAGCCTCCGCTTGGTTTCCCCGATGTAGAGGAAGCCACACCGGGTACAGCGGATGCAGTATACCACATTGGCAGATGTGCAGGTGAACATCTGCTTGATGTGGAAAGTCTTCTTGGGGCCTGGGATTGGGGTGAGGGAGGAGGTATGGGGGCAGGTGTAGCACTTCCTGCGGTTGCAGGGAAAAGTGCCGGGTGTGGTGGAGCTGGAGGGGAGTGTGGAGCGGACAAGGAAGTCACGGAGAGAGTGGTCCCTCCGGAAAGCAGATAAGGGTGGGGAGGGAAAGATGTCTTTGGTGGTGGGGTCGGATTGCAGATGGCGGAAGTGTCGGAGGATGATGCGTTGGATCCGGAGGTTGGTGGGGTGGTACGTGAGGACGAGGGGGATTCTTTTTTGGTTCTTATTGCGTGGACGGGGTGTGAGGGATGAGTTGCGGGAGATGTGGGAGACACGGTTGAGGGCGTTCTCGACCACTGAGCGGGGGAAGTTATGGTCCTTGAAAAACGAGGACAACTGAGATGTACGGGAGTGGAATGCCTCATCCTGGGAGCAGATGCGGCGGAGGCGAAGGAATTGGGAATAGGGGATAGCATTTTTGCACGTTATTTGTAAAGAATACACAATCATTAAGCCTGCAGATTTTAAAAAAAAAGCCAAAGAACTGTGGAAGCTGGAAATCAGAAACAAAATCAAAACTTACTGGAAAATCTCAGCAGATCAGGCAGCGTCTGCAGAGTTAGTGTTTTGGATCCAGTGACTCTTCTTCAGAAGCCTGTTGATGTTTGAGGCTGACACCACAACCTTGCTTAACATGGATGAACTGGAGGCCCAGTATAGATGTGGAATGTTTAGGTTGTAGGGGAACTACACCCAAGCAGCCAGTGAGGAAGACAGCAATGGTTGAAATAAAGGTTCTAAATGGATGCAACAGTAATTTATTGAATGAGATTAGTCCAACAATTTACTTTTGGCTCATAAAATAGAATCCAGGCTAGCTGGCTTCCTTTGTAGCTGTTCTTCGCACAATGAAAGGGAATTGAGGCACGATGCATCAGAAATGTTGAAAGGTTTTGATGGCTTGGGAAGCGAGAAGGTGGGTCATCGAAGAGTGAGAAAACATGATCATACAATTACAGCTATGCCAATTAGTTTTCAAATGAAGGAGAACTCTCGCACTAAAGATCGTGAAAACCTAGAAAACCCTTTCCTCAAAAGTTTGTGTGGTGGATCAGAGCTTCCAAGATTGAATCAGTCATTTTAATGAATAGCAAGCAAATGTCTGTAAGTGGAGTTGAGGCACAGCTCTCATTGAACGGTAGAGTTGGCTCAAAGGGTTGGATGATCTATTTGTTCTATGTTCATACAAAGAAACAGTTGTCAGTCTGAAGTGCTGTGTTCAGATATGCATGAGACTTTTAATCACAGCCACAGAGACATAAGAACAACTAAAAGGCTTGAATATGTTGATGTTGATGATTGGGAACATTTTCCAATTGACCCGCTGAAATGTTAGCCAGGAGGATGATGTTTGCGCCATCCTGCCCATCAGTGATTCTGACTCTTGGGGATTGATTCTCACTGCAGTGTGACGGAGTCCTTGGTCAGTTGGAAGGGAATCAATGGACAATCTTGTAGTTGTTAACACGTAAGTGGCAAATGTATGGGGGTAAAAATATTGCTATTCCTGACAGAGATCTTGATCAGGCTTTGACAAAGGTTATTTGAAAATCAGATAACTACAAATACCTGGCTGGTATAAGTAACACAATCAGGAATCTAGATCCTTTGCCAAGTGATGAAGTTGAGCAACACTCCAGCCTTCTGTTTGATAGTTGAAGTGAAGCTCATACAGAATGTGTTGGCATTAAAGCAGATGACACCATTTGCCACTGCACGTCATCAACCTTTTAGGCCCATATTACTATATATTTGGAAGAAAATAGAGTAAAACACACAGATTAAGGTATACATTTGCACTGGCAACATGAGTATCATGGTTTCTTGAATGAAGACTATCACCAGCGATTTTCCCCATGTCCCAGTGATTCCTGTCTCTCCCACCTCCACTTTGAAGCCATATTAATTCCTAATTACTAAAATAGAGATGGGCATTTTTGGAAGAGTGAGGAAGTTGCAAGCCCTTACAAACAAACCTGCAAGAAAGCGCTCCATCCAGTGTCTTGGAAGAGTTGCTATTTCTGCGGTTGATCGTTTGGCAAGGTGTGCCTCCAACTCCTGAGCATTCACCCAGCAGTTAGAAGCCTTCCAAATTACACTGCCTGTCTAAAGACTAACTGGGGGCTGTCCAGGTACAGATGAGAAATGGTAAGTTCCCGGGTCAGACAAGGTTTTTAATTTGGAGTAGAAATGGTCATAGACAGATGCATGTACTAAAACAGAACTCCATTTACATGGAATGCACCAGATGTGCTTGGCTTCTTATAAAGAACTTTGTGTCAGAAACATGTGTGAACAATTGTCCAAATGGATCTGGCAGGCACTCAAGTTGACCGTGGTATCAGCATCCAGGTGTAGGCCAATGTGTGTGGAATAGGCCAGGTGTAATGCTGCTGTACCAGTCAGTGATGGCAGCCTCAATCCAGGAGCCCAGATGGCTGCCCAGGATCATGTCCATTTGGCTGAGAATCCTGTGCTGTCTGCCAGATTTACAGAGGAGGCTGATAGAGTGTTCCTTTCTGATGCCAATCTCTCTCAGAAGTATTTGAAACAAGCCTTGAAAATTCTCGTTAAAAAGCAGTCTGTCTATTCCAGGCGCATCTTTCATTTTTAGAAGTCCTGGATTGGGGTAGTGCCAGACCAAGATTGGTCTCAACCAATAAATGTCGGCCTGGGGCCAGCTAGCTCAGATGGTTAGATGGCTGGTTTGCCATGCTGAGTAATTGCAACAGCTACGGTTCAATTCTCAATTGGCCAAAGTCACTATGAAGGCTCCACATTCTAAATCTCCTCCTCGCCTGAGGTGTGGTGACCCTCGGCCTAAATTAACCAGCAGTCATTTCTATCCGATCAGAGAGCAGGATAAGGTCTTCTGAAACTAAGGCAACTTTCCCTTTGAATGACTGCCATTCTGAATGAGTGGCCAATTTCCCCCACAGTTAGCAACACTGTATAACAGATTGTAAATCACTATTCCCACTATATCAATGCAGATGGCTTCATGTCTGATGGTGAGACCAGAAAAGTTACAAGAATCTCTTATTTGGAAAGAAAGACTTGTATTTCTCAAATGGCCTTTGAGACATCCTAAAATGTTTTACAGCCAGTAGAATTTTTTGGAAGCTGAATATCAGAAGCCCAACAGCCAACATGCACGCAGCACAAAGTCAAAAACAGAAATGGGATAATGACAAAGGTAATCTCATTTTGGTGGTCTTGTTTGAGGGATAGATAAATATTTATGAATTTGTCGTGCGAAGTCATGAATATGTATTTTTCAAGAGCGGAAGTTCTTGCCGAAATGTGTCCCTGAGTGTGCAAGGTCCACAGTAGGAGTATCAGGTCTGACTTGCCAATCAAGTGGCTCTTACTAGTGAAGGAAGCAGTAGCGGGATCTCCAAGCTCAATAATGGCTAACTGAGCACTTTATGGGCAGGGAGTGGGAGAGGGTGATCAAAAACAGACTAGAGGAAATGCAGCAGTCATTTCAAACTTCTGTCGCTGGGTTCTTTTAATTGAGGCTAATTGCCATTTCACTGGCTACAAGAACTGAAGCAGAAATTTTCCTGCCATTTGTACTGCTCATAAAAACCAACTGGTAGAACAGTAAGTTCTCTGATGGTTTCGGCATCCTGGGGCCTGGGATTTACAGGTTGCTGCAGGATTAGTTCACGTGGATTCAATTAGCTGTTATTCCCCACCATTGAAGTTCTGACTGGCTGAGTTTAGTCTGCATTAGACAGGCCTGGCAGTAGGAGTGCAGAGTGAAAGGGGCTCCAGCATTCTTCAGACGGATTGTCATCTCCACATTAGACGGTATCTGCAGCTGTGGTGAGCCAGGCTGAGCATGACTTTGTTCATCCATAATTCTGTGCCAAAAGACACTTTAGAGGCAGGTCTGGCAGCATCTGTGGAGAAAGAAACAGAGTAAATGGTTCGGGTCCAGTATGACCCTTCTGGTGAGAAGGTGACCCACAGAGGTTAGTTTTGAAAGTGATGTTGTTGGAGTGACCCCCATCTGGATGGGATGGTGGCAGATCCCACATTTCAAGACTCCCACTGCTGTTACTGAACTGAGGCTACAGAATGGCTGCCTTCATGATCACTCTGTTTGACTGATCACCTTAATAAGTGCATCTCTCATGTGACTAGTCGACTACTTAGCCCACATGTTACATTATTATCAGATTAGTATTTCTTTTTCCCAATTATTGAATCCTGAATTATAGGTTTGTTTTGCTCTTAACTGAAATCCCTTTGTTTCTTTTCTTTACCCCCACTAGCAACGTTTTCCATTCATTTTCCATAAGCTATCTTCCTCTGGCCTTTTGCTGCTAGGAGATGGGTAGTTGTCATGGCAACACAACTTCTAAGATGCATGGTGTCTCCCAGATTGGTGCACCTTCACTGAACTGCCTTCAGGATTAATTTTACTGTGCTTTGAGATACAAAGAGGCTGTCTGTTGTACTGGTTAATGTTTTTTTCTTGTGGGGTGGAGAGGCAGTTTATGGGAGGGAAATGGGAGGGTCTGCAAAATCCTTGGTTCCATATTTTACTGTCACAAGTATTCCATATCCAGTTGGTCAATTCAGACAGATCAGAGAAACACTGTCTGCTTATTAGTGAGGCAGTACAATGCAGACCCAGCTTGTTGTACACTCATATTTCAGTGCAATTGTGTCACAGCAGTGAGGTGCCTTCAGAGGAAAGCTTTAATTAGAACAGATTATCTTCGAGGATCGTTCCTCAGGATACTCTTATGTAGCAGGAATTGAAATGACAGTTGACCCTCACACCTTGCCTTGGTTCCTTGCTGGAAATAACTGTAAAGAATAAATAAATCATTGTATATTGGATGCTGCAGATGCCGTCTAAATGCAAAATATATGTCCAGTTCTGTGTGTTAAATTTTTCATAGGTGATACTAAGGCAGGAAGTACTTGGCAATGACCCATGTCCTTCACTTTATGATTTTGGGCTGTTCAGAAGATCAGCTGGTTGGACCTCATTTGTAATGATTCACAATTTTGCATTCGTCTTTCTTTCTCCTAGTGACAGCAATAGGATGTTTCCAGACTGATCTAAATCTGTTGGGACTTACAGTTCCTTTGCATTGTGAAGCCCTGTCAGTCAAGCTGGGTGTCCTGGCAGGTTACATTTGCCAGTCCAGCTTCTCCTTTGAGGTTATATCTGAGGTTTTGTGACCGGCGTTAGTTACTTCTCTTTTGAAGCAGTGTCTTTGTACTCTTGCATTCTTACCTCACCATAATACAGCCATATTATCGTCTCTATCAACAAAGGAAACTACTGCAGATAACTCCCTTACTCACCACTTGACATCCTGACTGAGCTCCTATGAACTTAATTGGAGTCATATCTCGAATATAAAGCAAATTGACACTGGTTGGTGGAGGTCAATCGCCTCAGTATCATTCGCAACACCTCAGGTACTGAAGCCTTCAATGTCCACAAGCATCAAGACTTGGACAACATGCAGGCTTGGGCTGATAATTGACAAGTAATTCCAAAGGAGAATCTGAGCATCTCCCCATATGTTCTGTGGCGTTACCAATATTGAATCTCCCACCGTCTACATGCTTGGGAATACTATTGTCCAGAAAATTAACAGAAACAGCCACATCAATAAGAGCAGGGTATATTTGGGAATAGTGTGGTAAGTAATTCATCTCCTAACTCCCCAAAGCCTGACCCACCATCTATAAAAGTAATGGAATACTATCCACTTGGCTGGATGCGAACAGTTCCAACAACACTCAAGAAGTTCAATGCCATCCAGAGCAAAGCAGCCCACTTGTATAGAACCGTATCCACCACTCTAAATATTCACCTCCTCCAAACGGGTGCACAGTAACAGCAATCCATGTGCCATTTATAAGGTGCACTGCAGCAACTCACCAAGGTTTCTTCCAAACCCATGACCTCTATCACCTAGAAGGACAAGGACAGCACATGCTGTGCACCATTTGCAAAATCTGCTCCAAGTCATACACCATCTGGATTTGGAACTAGATCACCACTACTTCAATGCTTGGGGGCCAAATGTCTGGATCTCCCTCTCTCTATATACACTAGTAGAGAAGTTCAAGAAGGCAACTCACTACCACTTTCCTGAAGGCAATTGAGGATGGCTTTGCACTGAACCTAACTCTCTCAACACAGTACCTCATGGTCCTTACACAGTACCTGAATCTATGGGCAACACTGTCTTGTTCTCTTTAAGCAGACCTAGCAGGGGTTTGTGATCCATCATTGTTACAAATTTACATCCATAAAGGTATTGGTGGAGCTTGCTGACTCCAAATATGTCTGCCGAACCTTCCTTCTCTCTCTGGGTGTATCTACACTATGCATTAGCCAAGGTCCTGAATCCATATGCTATTGGGTGTTCCTCTCCAATTGGGCCACATATGAGCCCGATACCCTACGCGGAGGCATTGCATGCCAATGTCAGATCTCGCTTGGGATCATAGTGTGCCAACACCTTAGAGGATGATAGCTGCTTCTTCACTTTTCCGAAAGCTATGGCTTGGCTACGCAACCAATACCAAGGTTGATCATTTTTTAAGAGTTAATGCAAAGGTGCCAGGATGGAGGCCAGATTATATACGAACTTTCAGTATAATTCACCAGCCCAAGGAAAGACCTAAGCTCTGGAACAGATGCGGGAGTCAGGGCACCTTTGATCGCCCTCACTTTATCTTCCAATGGGTGTAACCTGGTCTTGTCAACTCTGTAACCGAAGTAGATCACCTGGAACACACATTTTTCTCTTCTAACCTGGGAGAAATGTCTAAAGGCTGTGTCCGAGTTCTCCAAGTGCTGCTTATTGGTCTCCTGATTAATAGTATCATTTAAACAAATGGCAACCTGGGATAGATCTTGTCACATGTTCTCCATCGTCTAGTGAAAAATTGCGCAGGCTGACAATACTCCAAACTGCAGTCTTCTATATTTCTACAAACATTTATGGGTAATAATCGTAGCATACTTCTGGGAATTCTCATGCAACTGTAACTGCAAGTGAGTATGGGTCATGTCCAGTTTCATAAAGGACAACCCCCCCCCTACCAGCTTTGCATATGAAACCTTTGTGCAAAGGATTAGATATTTGTCCAGCTGTGAGAAGCAGTTTACCATTTATTTAAAATCCCCACAAAGGCAAACTGAGCCGTCGGGCTTCACAATCGGTACAACCGGTGCCGCCCATTCTGCAAACCGTACTGGTTTGATGATACTTTCGCTTTCCAACCTTCTGATTTCTGTCACTATTTTTGCCTAAGGCAAATGGCAGTGGACAGGCCTTGCAGAATCGTGGAATTGCTTCCTGGTCAATGAGCAAGGTGGCCTTGGCTCCTTTGATAGTCTCTAGACCTCCCTGAAAATCTTCCGGGTATTTAACTATGACTTCACTCATGCAACCATTTTCTAATCGAAAAATATTGAGCCAATCTAGATTAATCTTTCTCAAATAATTTTGCCCCATCAGGCTTGGGCCTGAGCCTTTTACTACTATCACTGGTAACTCAACCAGCTGCTTCTCATAAGAGACTGGAACCGAAGTTGTACCCTTAATCTGTAAAGACTCCCTGGTATAGGTTCTCAGTCTGGCCAAGGCCTTTTGCAAACCTAAGGGTTGGAGCCCAGAGTGAATTTTATTGAAGACTGATTCTGCAATCACTGAAATGCTGCACAGGTATCAACCTCCATTAGAACCAGGTGACCATTTAATTAGACATTTATTTTGGTTCTGATTTGGCAGTTTAACTGTTCCAAACCATATGTATGTGAACTTTCCAGGGTGTGCATTCTTCTGGATACCAGCCTATGAGTTCTCTTACTCCATTTAGGTCTATTGGGAAGTTTTTGCTGTCTCGAGTCTGCATGCTGGCAACACCTACAATGGCTTCTGGCCCGGGTCCTGAAGAAAATTTCAACCATTTAGCAGTGGCATGGCTTTGTTTTGGGGCTTTACTGTGGGCTGATGTAGAGCCTCTCTGTCCAGGATATGTCCTGACTGAAGCTATGCTATTACCTTCATTCGAGTGGTGTTCCCCAAGGTCACTCGGACTGGTGTTGCTGTCCACTTCCATCACGATACCCTGAAATTCATATGCTCCACTTGCTGCATTTTCCAATGATGAAGCCAGTTGCCTGTTTGAAGTCCATTTGGGCTTTGGCTAGTAGGCACTTTTACATGGTCACATCTTTAATCCCACACACCAAACGATGTCTCATTAAGGGTTAAACCAAAATCACGTGCCTCTGCCGGTCATCTTAATCTTGTCAAAAATCCTGACACGGATTCCCTGGTTCTCGAATTACCAAGTAAAACTGATATCGTCTCAGAATTAGAGGAGGCTTAGAGCCACAATCTTCCTTAACTAAATCCGTCAACTCTTCAAAGGATTTCGTATCTGCTTCCTCAGGGAAGGTTAGGGTCCTAATAACCAAAAAAGCTGTGGGTCCACAAGCTGTCAGGATAATTACTCGTTGCTTTTCATCTGCCCCAATGGCATTTGCTCAGAAAAAAAAATTGAATTCTTTCTACATACTGGGCCTAGTCTTCAACGGCAGGATCAAACGAGTCAAGCTTCCAAATAATGGCATGATGCCAGAAATGCTTTAAAGTCTCCAGTGATAGTAGGAGTTAAAATCTTCAAAATCTCCCCTCCCCCAACCGCATCCCAAAACCAGCCCAGCTTGTCCCTGCCTCCCTAACCTGTCCTTCCTCCCACCTCAAGCCCCTCCTCCCACCTCAAGCCCCACCTCCATCTCCTACCTACTAGCCTCATTCCCTCCCCCTTGACCTGTCCCCTCCCTAACTCCCCACCTACACTCACCTTTACTGGCTCCACCCCCACTTTTTTGACCTGTCTGTCTCCTCTCCACCTATCTTCTCCTTTATCCATCTTCTATCTGCCTCCTCCTCTCTCCCTATTTATTTCAGAATCCCCTTCCCCTCCCCCATTTCTGAAGGAGGGTCTAGGCCCGAAACGTCAGCTTTCCTGCTCCTCTGATGCTGCTTGGCCTGCTGTGTTCATCCAGCTCTACACCTTGTTATCTTAAAGTCTCCAGTGTCGGTTTCTGTTCTGGCTCCCATTCTGAGCTTGATCTGAACTCCTGGACTCCACCTAATAACAGAAGTTGGTCAGTGCAAGTAGTGCACCAAGTAAGGTCTACCACTAGATGGAACCTGATCAATCAAAACTTCATCTGGTGAGTAATTTTAACAGGCACTGTTTTAATTTAAAAGATTATTTTACCTACATGTGTAGGCATTTAGGAATGTACGCCATTTCAGCTTAATTTTTTAAAGTTATTTTCAGCAGAGAAATGTCCTAAACTACCAAATTATAGAGTGTTTATTTTATATGTAATATTTATTTTGCAAATTATTTTTGCTAGGAATGCGCATGTCGGTATAGTATTTCAAAATGTGCATTGTTTTTCCTGAACAATAAATACCTACCACTAGCCCACCATATTCACCTTCAATGTTATTGCAACATCCCTGATTTTAGGACTCCTTCCCCAGTGTTTGACAGTAAGTGTAACTACAGCCCTGATACAGAGAGCTGTCTAATCTGTTTGGGAGCACTGGTTCTATTTTGACTGTGATAATTCTGACCTCTTTCTCTGGACTGATTAACTTAACACTTCATGATGCTTCAGTCACCTCCTGACTCCTCCTCTGCTACTGTTAGAACCTGATGTAAAATGAGCTGAGAAACTGGGTGTGAGGGATATGTGGGACAGGAAGAGATTACTGCTAAAAGAAGGCAGGTGTGAATTGAGGCATTTGTAAAGGCTTTTTGAAAGAACAGCTGTCAGCGAAGAGGAGACAGATAAGAGTCAGAGTCAGAATTAGCCTTCTGCCTTGCTCCGCTCAGACATGTCAACCTACAGCCTGCTGCAAATGGTGTTGCTTCTCACGAATTCCTCATCCTGCTTCACCTTGCCAGTACTCTTTTGTTTGTAATGCACCCGAAGTGATGGAGAGATAGCAAGCACAAGGCCCGATTTCGATCAACTGTTTCAGAGCCAAGAGCTGTCAACGTTGGATGATCTTTGTGAGATTTTCAGTCCTTAGTTGCTGCTTCCACCAAAAACACAAACAGGATCAAAGTAGCATGACACAGTGGTCATGTGAATACAAGATGGTGGTGAAGTGTTGCTAATAAATTCTTCTTATCTCTCTTAGACTTTTTCTGCCCCTCAATTTGTCCTTTTGTCTCATGGCTGCTTTCTTTCCTTTTGACCAAAAGTTTGAATGCAGTCTTTTCACTGCACTACAGTTAGTATTGGGATAAAAACTTTGGATTTTCCTGGTTTTATCACCCTGGAGGCATCCATAGAATACAGCTCATCAAATCTCAGCATTGATACTTACGTGGCATTGACACACTGCATGTTTGGGGCTGGAAGAAACAATTCCCGGAACTTACCCTTCACGGTATTTCCTGCGGTTATTCACATCTCTGAAAATTAAATGAGTTGGAGAGTGACCGCGACAGTGCAGATTGTCCAAGTCAATGCAAGAATTCACCAGAATTGACTGTTTCCTGTGCTGTACGTTTTCGATGCTTCTTTATCGATACTATTCTTTGTTTTTAAACTCCTTTCTTTTCTTTCCCAGCCCCCAGAGGAATCATTCTTGTTTCCATCCTTTCCCCAGTTTGTTTCCACACCCAGTCATTAGGAAGTTTCCTCCATTGCAGCACTTCCAGCTTTGAGTTGGAGAGGGGGGTCAGGACCAGGGAAGTGGAGGAGTGTCAGCCATTGCTGTCTGCCTAGAGGACAGATATTGAGTAAGGTGGCATCCTGACTTCCCTTTGCTATTACAGTTTCATAGTCCCCAAATTGGGACTGTCTGTTAACAATGGATCCTTCGGTACAGTGATGTTGTAACCTCAAACAGTGCACTGCCAACTTGATGCTCTCAGTAGTTTCTGTCAATTGCCCTTTGAGCTGCTGCTGCTTCATGGGTTGAGTGAAACATCTTTATCCCCTGACAGAATTGCACAAACAATTACAGGAGAATCGGCCACTGACTGGAATTGTGAAAGCACATTCACAAAGCACATGTAGCTGCTAGTTACACAAGCAGAGGTGAAACCAGAATCCTGGTCAATGTGGCTTTATGTGTGATGCAATTTCTGCAGGACAATGTGTTCTGGAGGATCATTGTCCAACAGGATGGAGAGAAAACATTGACTTAAATACATTCTCTTCCACTTTTGTTTCCAATCTTGGCCATGCTGCACAGGAAAACAGACAAAAATCAGAGGGCGAGTAACTTCGGGCAGCTCTCAAATGATGGAATGAATTAATTGACGGAATGGTAATCTATCCAAAGCAGTCATTAATCAGGTTGGGTGAAAGCGCTGATCTCAAACCCCCTTGTGTCACAGATAAACCATTCAGACTCTTCAATTAGTCTAAAGTGTGTTACTTGCACAAAGCTATCTATTATTCAATCAACAGCACATAAACCCTTCAGTTCCATTACAGCTTCTGGCAGAACTCTGGTTATTCTGTAGGTACTTCACCGAGTCCCTTTCAATACAGATTTAAAGCCCGTACGCTTTCCATTCTTTTGACGCCTACTAGTCACTTTCCACATGGACAGTCAAGCTTCATATTAAATGATACGAGTCCTCAGAATGTTTACTTTCTCTTTTTACTCTCAAGGACTGCCCTGTAACAGGTTATGTTTTGATTGATAAAACAATCAAAGTTAATGGGGATGAGGCAGGAGAATGGGGTTGGGAAACATATCAGCCATGATCGAATGGGATGGCAGACTCAATGAGCTGAATGGCCTAATTCTCCTCCTGTATCTTATGGTCTACCAACCCCAACTATACCCATTACTCTCTACAGACCTGTGTATATGCCAAGGTTCTGACAATCAGTTGATTTTTTTTTATTCATTCAGGGGACATGAACCAAACCAGTATTTATTGCTCAATTCCTAGTTGCCTTTGAGAAGGTGGTGAAATGCCTTAGAATCGTAGACTTCCTACAGAGCAGGGAGAGGCCATTCAACACCACCAATCAGCACTGACCCTCCAAAGAGCACCGGATCTATCCAACAGCACCCTATCCCCACATTACCATGGATAATCCACCTAGGCCGCACATATCTGCGATATTATGGACAATTTAGCATGGCCAGTCCACCTAACCTGCACATCTTTGGACTGTGGGAGAAAACCGGACCACCCAGTGGAAACCCATGCAGACACAGGGAGAATGTACAAACTCCACACAGACAATTGCCCGAGGGTGGAATAGAACCTGGGTCCCTGGCGCTGTGAGACAGCAGTGCTAACTGCTGAGCCACCATGAGACCACTTTGAGTGCTGCAGTCCATGTGGTGTAGGTCGACCCCAAATGTCGTTAGGGAGGGAATTCCAGGATTTTGACGCAGCAACAGTGGAGAAACAGCGATATATTTTCAAGTCAGGAAGGTGAGTGGCTTGGAGAGGAATTTGCAGGCATTGGTGTTCCCATGTATCTGCTTCCCTTGTCCTTCTAGGTGGAAGTGGATGTGGGTTTGGAATGTGCAGTTCTAAGGATCTTTGTTGAATTCTGTCGTACATCTTGTAGACAGTGCACACTGCTGCTGCTGAGTGTCACTGGTGGAGGGAGTTGATGCTGGTGTCAAATGTAGTGCCATATCAAGTGGGCTGCTTTGTCCTGGATGGTGTCAAGCTTCTCACATGTTGGGGCTGCACCCATCCAGGCAGGTGGGGAGTATTCCATCACACTCCTGACTTGTGCCTTGTGGATGGTGAACAGGCTTTGAGGAGTCAGGAGGTGAGTCACCCTCTGCAGTATTCCTAGACTCTGACCTGCTGTTGTAGCCCCTGTGTTTTTATGGTGAGTCCAGCTCAGTTTCTGGTCAATGGATGTTGCCAGATTGTATGATATTATTTCCCTCTGCTTTCTGACTTCCAGTTGTGTCCCGAGTGCAGTGTTTCTCGGATTGTAATTAAGAGTTGGATTCACTGCCTGACTTTTCTCTCTACCCCAGTAAATTTACTGCAACACCTAAACAACTGATTCATCATGAGTAAGTTGACTCAGTAGGGAGCAGAGGAAGGGTTTAGGATATCTTGGTTTGTCTGACTGAGTATACAGGTATATCACTACGCCATCCAGGACCTTACAAAACTCTGGTGGTATTTTGTATCCCCACCATCAGTCCAACATCTTTAAAATGCAGGAAAATGAGATTTAACATGAATATAGTACCGTTTACTATCTTAGAACTTCCCAAAGCAATTTACAGTCACTTTTGAAAGTGGCGTCTATAGTAATTGTAACAAGGTCAGCCAGTTGGACTGCATAGAATATGAGTTCCCTGATTGGGGCTGTTAATCTGGTCCAATCAGGGATCCCTGGCTGACAGATATAAACAGGAGTGTCAGAGGTCTTGTTCATTCTGACAGCCCGGCTTTGAGAAAGCTAGACCAGTGTCAAGTACTATGCATGTGTAAATAATGGGCGACTTGGTGATGGGATACCAGCCCTCTGTTGTGTTTTTTCAGAGTCAATGTTGTAATTTGGGAAATGTGGCAACAAGGTTGTGTTCTGCAAGCTCCCTCACGCAGAAACGTGATTTTAACCAGATTATGTGCTTTAACTTTGTTGTTTGAGGAAAGCATTTGGCCAGAATGCTGCAGAGAATACCCAAGCTCCTCCTCAAAACAGTGACATAGGATCTGTTATGCCCACCTGAGAGGGCAGATGGGTCCATGGTTAATGGGCACCTCTGCCAGAGTCATACTCCTTCAGTACTGCACTGGACTGTCTGTCTGGATTTTCTGCTCAAATTTCTCAAGTAGGATTTGGGCCAACTGTTTCCCTGGCTTACAGACAAAACTGATATTGTTGAGGCACGGCTGACAAAACACAGGATGCTTTCATTGTTGTTTATATTGTCGTTGGTGTCAGCTGCAAGCAGGACAGCCTGCATTCAGATGGATCTGCTGAGTATGCATTGCATTAAGGGGTTTATGCTTAAGACGAGGCAGGATAAGATGTTATCGTAATGCCTCAGAGTGTGATTCTGATTGGATTTAAATACCGGGCTGGTTGCTGCATCAAATTCCAGGTAGTGCATCCCAGAGATGACATTTAACAATGCTTAATGATTTGCTGCAGTTCAGAAATATCCTGTGTTCTTGCTGTGCTTGACACAGGTGCTATTTCTCCAAGTCCTCATTGTGCCCTTATACAGCAACTTTCAGCATTGTTCCAAGATTGTGGAAAAGGTTCCAGGAACCTTGATATCGTTGAACCATTTTCCACTTTGGCATGTCTATCAAAAGTAGCCCATTAACCTGGACAGTTGAAGATGTTCTAGATTTTTTTGACCACTGTTGAGTATGCACAGAAAGTAAAGCACAGGCTAAATGCAGGATTGAAAACTCCCTTTAAATTGACAAAAATGTTTACCAAGTTCAGAAAGGTCAGCGAGCCAACCAACCACAACATTCAGAAAGTCTATTTTACATGTCTGCTTACTTCCAAGGTAGAAATTTCAAAGTGGTCTCATAATCTGCTGAAACCACCTAATGAGCTTATGGCAAATACCCCAGTGAAGA
The DNA here is from genome assembly GCF_021869965.1 of Rhincodon typus. Classification (NCBI taxonomy): domain Eukaryota; kingdom Metazoa; phylum Chordata; class Chondrichthyes; order Orectolobiformes; family Rhincodontidae; genus Rhincodon; species Rhincodon typus. Next base: position 51,058,488 of record NC_063346.1, read on the forward strand.
ACACAGAACCTCGCTGTTTTCTCTTCACTTTCTTCACAGCCTTACTATTTGGTAACCACCAGAAAGTATTATGACACATTCTTTTAGAGCATGAGAAATAGGAGCTGAGTGGATTCCCCATTCAACAAAATCATGGCTAATATTCTACCCTAATTCTACCTTTTTTGTAGTACATTGTCCAACTGTTATGAAGCTAAACCAACACACCTCATTATGAGAGTTTTCCCCTGTACCATGACCATTACAGGTATCTTAAACTGGCTCTGAGCCAGTGTTGGAATGTAATGTTGAGGTGACATCACTTTTTCTAAACAAATGCCACGCTAAATGTAATTCATCATGTGAAGCCCCTTGAGACACTATGGGTTGAAGGGAATTATATGAATGTGAGATTTTTTTATGGCCTTTTATTGTTAGCTCCATGGGATATCTGGAAGGAGTTAAAAGCGGGAGGCAAGACAACATGAGTCACCCTTGCTCCCCTTGGCCCTTTCAAGGTTCAAATATTATTTTGTTCAAGGGAGGAACGAGAATTTGTGAAAAGTGCACCCCCTCAATACAGAGAAGTAGTAATGCTGGATTTTCACCATGACATCGCTGGTATTTAAATCAGAAAAAAATAACTGACTTTGGAGTTTAACAAAACGTGAGCGGCCACCCTTGACTCGATTTCTGGGTCTGATGAGATGTGTGTGACCATTTCTGGGTCAGAATCATATGTGGTCCCTTCAAATTGGTCTGAGCTCACAGCATCTGCCTGTCGATCCCATGTGCTTCTACCTCCAAGACAAGATACTGCCTGTATGAAATTATCCTTCAGAAAGCAACTAATTCACTTATTTATCAGCTCACTGAGAGACTGGACATTTCCAAACTGAAATATATAAGTTGTTGCTTTTTTTCATTTGTAACACCAGTTTTAAGCATAGGTAATATGCAAAGTGGCCAACATTTCACAGTAGCTTCTGTGAAGGATGAAAGTTTTGCAGCTTGCATATTTTAATTTTTACTTTAATTATATATAGCTTGAATTGGAACTGGATTAGATTTTGAGACAAAGTTTCTACTTTGGGTACAATCAGTGAGCCAGGCCCAACTTGCATTCAAAATTGACTAGTTTTCAGTCATTTTTTACCCCTCAAGTTTCAACTGAAACCTTTTATTTAACACATCCACCAAATATGAAATCTGCTGTGAGTCGGCATAGTTGGGCAGTGCTTTTAGAAGGCAGTTTTTAAGATTTACATTAAAAGTTAGGATGTATTGAAGTGTTTCAGAGATAGTAGGAACTGCAGATGCTGGAGAATCTGAGAAAACAAGGTGTAGAGCTGGATGAACACAGCAGGCCCAGCAGGAAGGCTGACATTTCGGGCCTAGGCCCTTCTTCAGAAATGGCCCTTCAGACCCTTCATTTCTGAAGAAGGGTCTAGGCCCGAAACATCAGCTTTCCTGCTCCTCTGATGCTGCTGGGCCTGCTGTGTTCATCCAGCTCTACACCTTGTTATCTCATGTATTAAAGTGTGGTGATTTTTTTGATTAATACTGCTGAAGTTGGATTTGTCACTAAAAAAGCATTTATCACCAGTGTATAATCCACCAACTGTGAGGAACCTGATTTAGGTTTCTGTCTGGCTCACTTAGTCAATTGGAACTAGCTCAGCCGGACACTCTGATGTACTGAATTGTGATCATTTTGGTGTTCTACCCCGAAGGATAGTTGAACTGATTGTTTTCAATGGGATGCCTAAAAACGACAGAGAGAGGTAGAGAGGGAAAGAAAAGGGCAGTAAATGAATTTTCTTTCCCAGCAGGATCCTTTGTGGAGATGAACCATGTTATATCCTGATTATACAGCACATGGATGCACAGGCCACAGTAATATTTAATAAACCCTCAGCAATTCAAGCAACATGAGTGTTGTCATTATCTAAACTGTGCACCTAAAGAGCAAGTCTGGTAATAAACTAAATCATAGAATCCCTAGAGTGCAGGAAAAGGCCATTTGGCCCATCAAGTCTACACTGACCCTCTGAAAAGCATACCACCCAGACTCAGCCCCTCACCCATTCGCATTTCCCACAGTAACCTTGGTGGACTGGGTGGCTCTTTTCTAATTTTGGGGACAGCCGGCCCATTAAATACATCCTCAAAGCCAAGTGCAAATACTAAAGCAGCACCATGCAGCCCCTCCTAAACTCTTGGGTTGGAAGCTGCATGAAGGCATTGCAAGGAGGTTGTCTTCTATGAGCCTCAGACATCAGGGTTGCAGCTAGTCTGCTCGGTGACAGCAACAAAGACAGGGGCAATAAGCTCAGGAGATAGACAGCCAAAAAGGCATGGAGGGTGTTCGTCAAAACAATCAGGAAATGGAGAGCTAGTCCTAACATTCAGGAGCCTGGATTCTTGGCAGATAAATGTAAATATTTAATGTCTCACTGTTCCTGCACGAGGATCAGTAAAACGGTCTACCCAATGCAGTCACTATTCTCAAATCCTGTGCTGTTTGCAATACTTTAACTGCAGATTCTGCCAGTCTTACACACTATAATCCTGCAAAGTCCACGTATATTGATATGACCTGCTGCTCTGATAGGCAGGATATCCAATTAGTGCTCAGTGTGGGATTGATGGGCTGGGTGCTCATGAAATGTGGGGAGAGATCCTCTTGTGGCACAGTGGTAGTGTCCCCACCCCTGGATTAAGAGGCCCAGGTTCAAGTCCCACCTGCTCCAGAGGAAATAGGTTGATTAGAAAAATAGCTTAAATAAAAAATGTTTAAAAATTAAAATATGGGGAGCTCAGAGGGAGCAAGACACAGAGCACATGGGAATGCAGCAGACAGCTTGGTCATTTATTCACCAGCTCATGAGTCTCTAGGCCAAATTACTACACCTCAGTTATTGAAGCTCTATTCAATATTTGTTGTCTCCAACATTGATGGAAAGCACTGACATTTGACTGGGTTTCTGTGCAACCCTCTTTTTTTCATATGGACATATTAAAGTAACATCAGTACAGTGATTAGAATGAGGGTGGCCAGGGAGACCTCGTAGAATATGAGTTCCCTGATTGGGGCTGTCAGTCTCGTCCTATCAGGGAGCCCTGGCTGACAGATATAAACAAGAGTGTCTGAAGTTCTGCTCACTCTGAGAGCTGGCTCTGAGGAAGCTGGATCAGGCGCAAGGACTCTCCATGTGTAAATGGTGGATGACTTGGTGACGGGATACCAGCCTCTGTGGATTTATTTCAACTAGCGATGCTCAATGCTGCCTACTTGAGCTCAATCATATCTGCCTCCACATCTGTCTGCTCCTGCCATACTTGGCCTCCAGTGCTGCCTAGTCCACCTGCAGTTTCCTGTGCTTCACCGCCCCCAGCTATCTGCAATCACTCTTTTGTTATACTGTTGGGCCACAGAGGTTTGAGCTTCATGTATCGGGGAATCATTAAAGGCTTGTCCTTTTGTTGGAAGAAAACTTTCTCTTTGATCTGCCAATAAAGGAACAACCTATTTCAGGCCAGCAAAGCTCCAGACTGTACATCTGAGGGAGGTTAAACAGTGAAGGGTGTTTGAGGTGAGCAGTGGGTCAGTTGATTAGGGTGCACAGACTGTGTTTGATAGACTCACTGTAGACCATCGAGTTCTGAGTCTTTTTCTCTCTTTAGCCACTGCCTGTTCCTCCAGATTCAGTAGACAACAGTTCTGCATAATGTTATCAAAAAGTATCTATGCATCCCACAGTAATGCAGCATCTTTTGTTTCTATGTCTCTTGTTATTATTCACTGTCATTGTTCTGATCTAGTAAGCGCTTATTCTGGCATGACCGTTGCAAATTATTCCTATAATGTATTTATTTTTGTTCCAAATTATCCATTATTTATCTTAACATTCGCTCCATAATTCAGCTGTTATGATGCTGTGCATCTGACACAACAATCCAACTGGAAAAGAGGGCCTTTTTAAATTTTTCATCAAATCAATTATTTAGTGACAATGCACATGTACCTCCTTGGTGGTCTGCAAAGTGCATCGTCAGCCAGGATTAGTTGTCATGGTTACCAGCTTGCTCTGTCATGTAGTGAGAAAGAAATTGGGGTGTGAGAAAGGGATGGTAGTTGCCATAGTAACAGTGGCAAATTTGATTGATTGCATCTTAGAAACGGAGAGAAAATATCACTGCTGCTCACTCATCTCGGTTCTCAGATGTCCGATAATTTACTGAACAGATCGCACATTCTACCATGAGCAGTGTACAAGTGGGCTAGGGACACTCAATGACACACAGCTGAGACTGAAGCTCTGACAGAAGATTAAGAAGCAAGAGATTGTTTTATTACTGCTGTATCATGTGTAAAGGTTACTTTTGCATGTTCTATCCTGCATTCTCCAGTACACAGACCTGACGTTAAACACGCACAGATGAAAGGTATCGTCATGGAAAGACATCATATGGATGGTATCTGACTGTCCACCTGTTACACAAGCTGCAGAATGCTCATTTTCGGGCACTGAATCCAGTATCATCCATCTTCCATTCCTAGAAAATTGGAACTCCACCCCCTCCCCCAGAGTGAGCCAGAAATGAGTGCCCTTCCACACTGCAGCCCCCAAATGCTGTAGCAGTACAATTTGGCATTAGCCTGAGTGTAGCACCCTCCTATCTGGGTCCGAGACTTGTGGATTTATACTTGACACCAGGACTGGAGCAGGTAATGTATGCTAGCACTACAGTCAGCGCTAAGGAGGTGCCACAATGCCAGAGATATCTCCTCCGGGACCACTAAATGATCTTTTGGCATAGTTTGAAGAGCAGAGAGATTTACTCAGGTGTCTTGTAAACGTTTATCCAACACCTCAAACACCACAGATTAACTGGTCATTTCTGTGGTGATTGTAGTGAAGCTGTTAATCTGGTCCAATTAGGGAGTCCTGGCTGACAGGTATAAACAGGAGCATCAGGAGTTCTGCTCACTCTGAGAGTTGGCTCTGAGGAAGCCAGACCAGTGTCAAGGACTCTCCACGTGTGAATAAAGGGTGGCTTGTTGATTGGATACCGGACTCTGTGGAGTTGTTTATGGTGTGGGCTGGCCAGCTGTCACATTTCTCAGTGTAACAGCAGTGACCACACTTCAGGCACACTTCATTAGCTATAAAGCATTCTGTGATGGCCTGAGGCTGTGAAGGCACTACTCAAATGTAAGTCTGTTCTTCCTTACTGAATTTGTGACTGTCGTGCATGATCAAACTGGTGTAACACATTTTCTTCCCGTATTGTAGCTCATGGCAAATTTCAAAACCAATTTAGAAGTCAAGTGTGTCTGTTCCTCCATTAAAGTGAAATAACATTTGAGTTTTAAGTGGCAATATTTGGAGTTTCAGTCATTCATACACGAATTTATCACCATGGTGAAAATGACATTGTGGACCTAGAGGCTTTTTCAATTAATATTAACACTGGGGTCACAAATCCTGATGTAGGTTTAACACAGTGGTAGCAGTTTTACATGACTGCACTAAAAACATTAATTAACCAATTATTGACAAGGAAATTAACTTGACTCACAGTACACGACCCAAGTTGTTCGATCAGATACAATGCTGTTATTATCAGCTGCTGCCCCGGCCTTGTGCTATTCAGGACATCACCGACAATATGGTGTAGTTATCACATAAGAGGCAACAAGTATTTTGGTGGTTCTGGAGTAGGATTTAGAAAAAGCGGTGCCCATACATCTGGGTTATCTGAAGTGATTTGATGCCATGTTTAGAACTGCACTGCTTTTTCACAAGGCATTGCAATGGGTTTCGCTTGAATCCACACTGTTCAGAGTGGATCAACATGCCTTGTGATTGTACCCATGGCGATTGCCTTCTGCAGCATCTAATCCTTGTCGGGTCACATTTAAAAGCTGCGCTAATGACATGAACAGCATAATCGTTCAGAGAGAGACCATTTGCCTCCTTGTGATACATGATGGAGCTGACCACGAAACCATGGCTGTACATTTCCTGTTATCTCTTGTCCTCCAAGCAGTTGGATGAAAAATTTTAATTCTTTCATCTGTTTTCTCAGGCCCCTTGAGAAAGGCCTGTGAAAGAAACAAAGCCAAGGCCTTGAGAATTTCCTTCAATGGGATCAACGTTCCTCAACCTGCAACCGACAGTTATCACTTTCATCATCTAATGAAATAACTTGCATTTACAAAGCGCCCTAACCCACCACCTCCAGTTGGGATGCAGACCCCTTGAGATCTGATGGAGTATTTTTGGTGTGTGATCACTGTCGCTACAGTGGTCAGCAAGATCCCACAAGCAGTGGCGCTTCCGTTGGATACCGTTTATTGGATACCGAAGTAATGTTGGCCAAGACAGCAACAGAAGTTTCTCACTTCTCTTTAAATGTTGGTTTCGCCTGAAAAGGTGCCCTTTCAGTTTAATTCCTGGCAGCACAGCCCTCTCTCGCTACTGCTCTGAAATGTCAGTCCGGGCAATGGTCCTTTCGGAGAGCATGAACCCACGGATCTTTGGAAGTAGAAGGCTAAATACTAATGATGGAGTTTACAAATTGCTACTGTCTCCCTGCTGTGAAACCAAGACACAAAGAAGCTTCTCACCACAGGACTGGCTTATTGATAGGGCAGTTACTGGGGCGAGTGGAAATGAGGCTGCCTTTCTGCTGGGAGGCGTTAAAAAGGATTTTCTCTTGAAAGTTAAAAATACTTTACAGAGTGAATTTGTTTGGATGTTTAAAATTAACTTGTAAAAACTAATGTGAGCGAATATGTAAAGAGGACTATGTAGGAGACCTTGAATTCCCAGGGTCCTGAAAGACCCCTATAGGGAAAGCCGATAGAAGTCTGTCCATTACTGCAGACAGGAATGTGTTGTGATTGTAACCAGGTCAGCCTCATAGAATATGAGTTCCTTGATTGGGGCTAGGAACCTGGTCCAATCAGGGAGCCCTGGCTGACTTAAAGGATGAATGTCAGCAATATTGGGGCCTTGAATGCCTGTCTGAGTGAGAGGCAGTGCTTTGTCACAGGCTATGCATTTGTAAATAAAGGGTGATTAGTGTTGGGATGGCAGCCTCTGAAGAGATATTTCAGAATGTACCAGCAAAAAAAACTCTGTGCTCATGTTAGCAATCATATCAGTGTCTAAGAATCATATTCAGTATTCTGACTGTTTGGCCTTATGTACCCGTTAAATTTGCCCAACCTGTAACTTCTGGTTAATCTTGTCCATTATGAATCATTCAGCAAGTATCTTGGTTCTCAAGGTGTAGAAAGAAGTTTCACTTTGCATGATTTCTATTCAAGACCAAACAATTTATTCATGTTTTGTTGAGTACTACAAAGCCAACCTCATCTGTACATGTAAGCCTGATGAAGCTCTGTGTTGCCAGAGGTATGCAATTGTGCATTAAGGGATTGGGAGGAACTACACATTTAAGGCACTCAATGCTAGCCATTTGCATCGGTAAACTAGCACACCTCAAGGTGAGGTGGTGTCTAATGCCCATGGAAGCCCATGTGTAGTGCTTTCTTTTACAATACAACCTTCATATAAATGCACAGTAGTGCTGTCAACAAGCTCCCAATAACCTGGGAACCAGTTTACTGCTATCTGGCTCTATTTTCCAAGCCTCTCACCACCTTATGCAGCTGAAGTATTTTGGTCGCACAATTAGTTAGCAGAGCAAACAATGAAGCCTCTCTTATTATTTCTAATTTGGTGTAAATTCCAGAACAAAACCTGCGAACCATTCAGGGCAATAAAACTGGGAATGAACTGCATATGGCAGTGATAAAGCTGTCAATCTAACTGATGTACTCGGTGCAAAGGTGTGGAAGATGCCTAATTAAAGTCGGTTAAGCTACAGGCGGTATGACATTTCCAAACAACAGGAGGACCAGGAGGGTGAGCAAGGATGTTGTGCCTTATCAGTCAAGCTCACCTCTCAAACTCCAAATGCTCCGCTGTGTCCCAAAACAGCAGAATATGTTTTTACAGGGGAATGCTGTGCATTAATATTTCACAAATTTGGTCTATCATTTTGAACTAGTCCTGTTCCTTTCTGCTCAGAAGTGTTTTGCATAATTTAATATTTATAGCTGACACTCATTGTCAGTGCAACCTGGCCTCATCTGAAAATGCTTGTGGTAGATCCATAGAATGATATATCACTGAGAAATCTATTCACCTCATCTTAGCAGTGCTGATTCTTGAAAGAGCTTTAGTTACTTTCATTCCCCATAATGCTACCCTTTTTAAAGCTGTTTAAGTACGTGTCCGATTTCCTTTTGAAAGGTGTATTATTGAATTTGTTTCCGCTGCCTTTTCAAGCAGTATATTGCAAATCATAACTCACAACATGGTGTGAAAATATTCTCACTTCAGGTTTGGCCAATTATTTTAAACCTGTCTCTTCTGATTAACCAATCCTCCTGCAAGAGGGAATAGTTCCAGGTGCATTTCCTAGCTTGTCATGGTCTTTCAGTTGTGATGTGCATTTTTCCTTAGATCCTGCCTACACACTTTCGGAAACAAATGTCCTCCTTAATGATCCTGTTCGTTGCTCAGTCCAATTTTTTTTTGTGTAGCCCTCATTTTTGTTTGACGGGATGAATTTTCCGATCACTTGAGCTAACCAGAAAATGATCAATTACAGGCCACGTTTTCACCCTTTCAACCCAACATCAGATTTTTATTTTCCCAGATAGATTTTACTCAGCTGCCAGTAACACCTGCCAGTGTGAAAGAAATGCTATTAAAATTTAGATGTTTGCACAATTTCCCAGTGTTCGCACTGTTGTAGATATCTGTCATCTGTCTTCCTCTTGCAGGAGTGCTTCGAAAGAACCACATCAGCACATTGGATCTATTTCGGAATCTTTATTTTAATCTTTGAATTTCCATTTTGTTTCAGAAGTCTGTTTGTTTCAGATTTTTCTAATGCCTCCATCCATCATGTTGAAACAGTAGATTTTCAAATGGGTACTTGCCAGCACTGACCCTTGTTGCAAGTATTTGGGTAATGTGTGGTTACCAGGGGGTGGGGAATGGTGTGCCAACAACAGATAATCCAGTTTCTACTCCCTTATCACATGGGGGGAGAAACCAGCCACCTGACAGTGAATATCTGGAACTCGCCACGGGTGAACCAGGTGCTGAGAGGTGCTACTATAGAAAGGGTGCAGAACAGATTCGGATGCAGGCTGGACTGGAAGGTTTGAGTCATAAGGAGAGGATGGATAGGCAGGGACTTTTCTCTGGAGCGTGGGAGAATGAAGGGCAACATTATTGAGATCCATAAAATCACAAGAGGCATAGATAAGGTAGAAAGCCAACAACTTTTCCCCATGGTGAAATAGCGAAATAGTTTTGAAATACGTTCTTTTTTGAGATAAAGGAAACCCCCACCTGCACAGCAAATTCTGCCAAACAGCAACATGTTGATGACTGTCTCCATGCTGTGCACCTTCAGTACAGGACTTCACTGATAGCCCTGGATTGGAGTTCTCCATTCTGGAGTGAGACTTGAACCCACAATCATCTGACTCCGAGGGAAACTGCAGCCTCTAACAATAGGGGGGGATGCAACTTGGGCTGCTAATTCCTGCAAATCTAGCCTGAGGCTGGATGGGACTATCGCGACCACTACAACCTGTTCTTCACCACAAACCCATCCGAATCATCAGGACTATCTGCATGAGTACATTGTGCTTGGAGCCCAGTGCAGTTCCCAGCCCTTCCTGGATGGTGATCCCTCTGTTTCTTAAAGGAATTCCCAGCTGCTGTTTGTACAGTAACTTTCTGACAGGCTTGGGGCTGAGGGAACTGTCCGGGCCTTTGGGAGGGGGTACCCTTCCCTCTCAGTCACCTAAGGTTCTGTCCCAAACAAGGCCCCACAGGTAATAACAGATCAGGCCCATTCCCATTCCAGCCTGTTTCTCAAAGGCATCTGTGTGTTTTCAGGTCTCCCCTTAATTTGACAAGGCAGCTTCCAATTGTGGGAGGAATCCTTTAAAAGGATTTATTGAAACCCTGTATCTGATTTACTGAATAAGCCTTTCACTTTATAGATTTGAGTCGTCAGGAAGCATTTTGCCATTGTTCCAATTAACTGTGTTTTTATTTTACCTGTCCTGTCTGCTCACATAAAACCTGAGTAGTCCTTATGTTTGCTATGTTTCCCCAATACAGTACTTTGCTGCCTCTCTGATATTAGACTGACTCCCCTGAACATAATGTGCCATCAATTCAGTTTGTTTGAGACTGTGTGAAATATGTGGTGCAATCTGTCCATAAACGAAACACCGTGTTGTTTCCATTCTGTAATGAGGTTGGATAACTTGTAACTTACATTGTTACTATTGACTGTTTACTTTATCCCAAATTGTTCCAGTATATGTCACTTTTCGAATATTTAACATTTGAAATTTTGTGAAATTATGAGCTTCTGTTCAATGTTAATGAGGAACAGTGATGTGGTATTAAATTCTTCTCAAATCATAACTCATCCTTTGTCTGCTCCACCTATCTCTAGTTTTATACTCAGTCTTCACAAGAGCTGTGTGTTCACATGTATACATATCTGTGTAGATAGAGCTAAGGATGTGGGTATGGACAGTGACCAGTGGGGTACCAGAGCTGTGCTTGGACCCCAACTATTCACAATATATATGTAGTCAAGGGAACTAAATCTCCAAATTTGCAGATGACATCACAAAACTGGGTGGGAAGGTGAGCTGCGAGGAGGATGCAGAGATGTTGCAGTGTGATTCGTACAGGTGGGAGTGAGAGAGCAAATGCAAGGCAGATGAAATGTAATGTGAATAAATGTGAGGTTATCTGCTTTGTTGGAAAAACAGGAAGACAGATTATTCTCTGGCTATGAATTGAGAGATGGAAATGGGCAAGAAGACCTGGGTGTCTTTGTATACCAGTCACTGAAGATACACATGCAGGTACCACAGGCAGTCAAGAAGGCAAATGGTACGTTGCCTTCATTGTGAGGATATTTGAATACAAGTACAGGGATGCCCTGCTGCAATTATACAGGGTCTTGGTGAATATTGTGTGCAGTTTTGGTCTCCTTATCGTAGGAAGGATGTTGTTGCTATGGAGGGAGTGCAATAAAAGTTTACCAAACTGATTCCTGACATGGCTGGACTGTCAAATGAGGAAGGGTTGAATCAGGTACAGTTATACAACGATGAGGGGGGATCTCATAGAAGCCTATAAAATTCTAACTGTCTAGACAGGGTAAACACAGGAAGAGTGTTCCTAATGGAGGGGTGCTCCAGATCCATGGACCACAGTCTAAGAATACAGAATAAACTATTTAGGACTGAGATGAGGAGAGATTTTGGAAGTCACTGCCACAGAAAGCAATCAAGGCCAAAACGTTGTGTGATTTCAAAACTGAGTTGGACATAGCACTTGGCTCCAGGCTGAATAGTTCCATTGCTATCCCAAGCAGCATTCCATTCTCCAGCAGCAAAGTATTGTAGGAATTCACCTCCAGGTGACAGTGACATGGAGCACGGCGAAGATGTCACTGCGCGTGGAGCACGGCGACGATGTCACTGCGCGTGGAGCATGGCGATGATGTCACTGCGCGTGGAGCATGGCGATGATGTCACTGCACATGTGCAGACATTTCCTGCAGTCTGTTTTCTCACAACCAGTTGATGACTTTGGCTGCATCTACACACAGTCATATTGCATTAGCTTGCGCTAAATCCTATTCACCCTGTCATCCCTGTGCTCAATAACCTACATTTGTCTGATCCACATTGTCTCTTGTTCACTAATGCCTCAGTTTTAAAATTGCGATCCTAATTTTCAAATGGCTCCTTGGTCTTGCTCCTCCCTAGCTCTGTAACTTTCAGAATTTCTGTGCAATTCTATTCTGGCTCCTGGGGCAACCCCATTTTAAATGTTTCAATGGCAGCCTTCTATTGCCAAGACCGTACATTCTGGAGATCCCTCCCCGAGTTGCTCCACCTCTGTCCCTTTCTCTCCTTTTTAGCACTTCCCTAAAACCTTTACATCACTTCTGCGAATTGGCCCCCATCACCGTCCACTTTTGGAAGCAATCCAGATTTAAGACTTTGGTGTGTTCCAAACCCTGAAGAGCAGGGAAGGAAGGAAAGAACTGTGTCAAGTCACAGAGCTCTTTCTTTTTAGTATGAAATGCAGAGCACTAGATATTGCACTCAACTGGCTTTGCTGCAGAAAGCGATATATGGAGACCTTTTGTGGAGAGGTGAGAGGCAAGCTTGTATGTCTCTCCTTTGAGCAGAGAAGGTTAAGAGGATGGTATCCAAACTTGAGTGGTTTGCTCAGAGTAATTGGGGGGGAAAAGTATTTACATTGACAAGAGAGTTGGTAACCAAAGAAACCAGGAGGAGATGACAATTCATCTTCACACAGAGAATTGTTACGATCTAAATGGAGATGGAAACAGTTGAATGAAAAAAAACTGGACAGTAGCAACAATAACATCAGGAGAACTGAAGGATGAGCGCTGTTGTTGAGCAGTGTTTGGTGCGCCTGGAGTGGTGTTATAGTTCCAACACACAATGATACATGACTTAAGAGGGAAACTTGAAGCTTGGTTGATTCATTCTGTCAACTGCATTTAACTACGTACAGGGGAAGGGAATTGGATGAGTGGTTTTTTTGAACATGTAAAGAGACACTGAGTGAGGATTTGAGTGGAGTCTGGAGATAAATGCCTATAATGTTTCACTCTGTAAATAAATATACCGCAAATAGAGACTAGTTTTGGATTCTTCCTTCACTAACTGGCTGTTAGGCATATAGCAGTCATGTTCCAATACTTCACCTGCCTTGTCCTTCCATGGTGGCAGAGGTTAGGGGTTTGGAAATAGCTGTTGAAGAAGCCTTGGTGAGTTGCTGCAGTGTATCTTCCATAAAGTACACGCCATTAGCACTATTAGTGGTGGGGGAATGAGTATTTAGAATATGAATGGGTATCGATTAGGCAGATTGCTTTGTTCTGGATACAAAAATCATTCGAGCAATAACTATAAATCAGAACGTGGAAGGAAGAGACAGTGGTAGCAAAATACAACCAGGGAAATGGCACAAAGCAACTGATGGAGTTGAGATAACAAATCCCTAGGTCTGGATGGACTTCGTCCCAGAGTTTTAAAAGAGGGTGTGACTGAGGTAATAAATGCTTTGGTTTTAAATTTCCATAATTCCCTATTTCAGGAAAGGTTGCATCAGACAGAAAAGTAGCAAATATAACACTTCTGCTTAAGAAACGACAGAGGCAGAAAATATAAATCTACAGGCCAGTTGGCTTGATGTTTGTTGTGGGGAAGGTGTTCAAAGTGATCATTAAAACAATTAAAGATGTGCACTTAGTAAAACTCAGGGTAGTTGCAAAGAATCAACATGGTTTCGTGAAGAGAAATCACCAGGCAGTAGCACGTGCTGTGGATAAAGTGGAGTCTGTAGTTGTACTATGGACCTCCAGCAGGAATTTGACATCAAAGCTTAATGTGAAATATGAAAACTCATGGTTGTAGGTGGTGGAAAGAAGATTGGCTTGCTAACAGGAAACAGTGTATGCAGAAATGGGTCTTTGGCAGGATGTAATCACAGGAACCTATGATGGGGGCCTCAACTTTTTTCAATTTACATCAGTTACTTCGAGGACAGGAGTTTTGACACAAACGGACAGCCAAATCAAATTGGTCTCCATCTGCATTTGCAATACAGTAAAAATAAAATACTCAATGACCCTCAAAATTGATCCCAATGGTTACTAACCGAACGTTTTGAATAATCGGTGCCAGACTTTATGAATAGTTAACACCAGATATATACTTAAACATTTAACAATTTATTAATAATGTAGTAGCTATGGCAGAGCAAAGTTAAGGCATGAGGTAATCTAATTAATGTCTACGATTTAAACCTAAGCTGTTTTGATTCTAGCCACCCACTCTTAAACAAAGACAGACAGACACAGTTAAGGGATAAATTAAAAGAAAAAGAAATAAATGAGACATGACTGGTTAGTTCACTCAAGCAGTCTCCACAAACTGTAACCTCACTGACCTATGGCATTATTCTTGCTTGATTTCTGATGACACCAATGCATACAGACAGCTTCCAGTAGGCTCTGCAGCATGTTCACTTAATTCTTATAATAGAATCTTGAGATTCTATTTAATAAGGGAGCAATCAAACCTCCAACCTGTAGCTTTTGTGGACACAATCCTGCTGACTTTCATACTTCAAAATCTACTTCAAACTCTGGCCTGCCCTTTGAGCATAAGGCCTCTCTGGAGTCACAGCATCTACAGACCACTTTTTAAACAAGTAAAAGACCTGAAATCAATTTTCAGGCCTAGCCTTGTAAACAAATATCAGTTCGTTTTTTAAACCTGCTGCTTCCTAGTCCAAAAGTCACCATCAGCTCTCGGCTCACAATTTACAGCTCCAAACCAAAAATAAGGAGAAGAATGAAATAAAATAATGAAGGTTTGTACGTGGCGTATAATGTGGGAAAATGTGAGTTGTCCACTTTGGCAGGAAGAACAAAAAAAGCAGAGCATTACTTAAATGGAGAATGACTGCAGAAATCCAAGGCACAGAGGGATTTAGGTGTTCATCACAAAAATGCAGGTACAGCATGTAATCAAGAGGCTAATGGGATACTATGATTTATTTCGAGAGGAATTGAATGTAAAAATATTGATGTTACGCTCAGTTGTACAGGACACTAGTGAGAACACATCTCAAACTGACTGCAGTTTTAATCTCCTTTTTAAGGAAGGATGTAAAAGTGCTGGAGGTTGTTGTGAATCCTCCAACATTGTTCCAATAATCAACTTAAACCCTAAATGAGCAAAGGTTTGCTGAATAAACTACAACCCCTGGTAATAGTTAAGCCTTGGAGGTCGATCCCTGAGTTGGCAGCCCAAACGTTTACCTCAGCATGACTGTTCCTGGGGCTGAGTAACCAGCTGGGATTCCTGGTTTGGATCATAATCCTGTGCCTGTCCAACTGAATGACTGCAAAGTGTGTGTATTTGCCCATTGTGGAGATAAGAGAGAGAGAGAAGGATGTTGCAGAGTTGTCATCACTGATGGGGCCATGGCCTTCAATTTCAATATTGGTCATTGTTGCCTCTTGCATTGAGCTGATTGGCTTGTGGATGTCGTTTGACATAACGCGATTGGCTCATGGCAGTCCTTTGGCGTGATGTGATTGGCTTGTTGCTGTCTCATTCTGATACATTTTCTCATTCCCCACAGGCTGATGCTAAAATGGTGTGTGACGTAGTGAGTCGAATGGAGGATACGGAACCATTCTCTCCAGAGCTGCTGTCTGCCATGAAGCGACTTTGGACAGATTCAGGGATGGTGGAATGCTTCAGCCGTTCCCGTGAATACCAGCTTAATGACTCTGCACAATAGTGAGTACGCAGCTGAATGGATTGTACATAGAGGGTTCACCTTTGAGCTGGGTGTGACAGGAATCACAAGGCTAAGTGGCATTAGCTGGGGATTATAAATATTTCAAAGGCCAACCAGCTGAGGGAACTTCACACTCCGGTCATAATGTAGGATGTGTGTTAAAGCCTCAAGGCAGTAAATTAAAACACAGTACCTGGCCAAGAAGGACTGCACACTATGTATTTGGGAAAATAGATAACAGAATCTGCCACGTGCTGGTAGATATTTTAAAGCTTCATCAGAAATGAGAATGGGAGGGAAATATTTAGCCCTAGTCCCCTAAGGACTGTAGGCATCCCTGTCTGTTGGAGAAAAACAGTTGGATATATACAGCTGGTGCTTAAGGTTCGGAGAATGGCAAATGCAATGTCTGTTTATAAAGAGGTAAAAAAATAGAACCTGGAGTCCAGTGGAATACATGTACATATTAAACAGACCTAAAGAAGGCAATAATGAAACATGGGGATGTGTGAACTTGGAAGATCATTATGGTTATGTCGGGTAGAGGTGGAGTGTGATCAGTTAAATTTTTGAGGAGATGATGTACTGGTTGGATAGGGAGATTCAGCAAACATCACTGCCTCAGGCATTTGCCCATCCTCCCACTAGATTGCTGGCAGTGGACCAGCCAAAAGGCCAGAGAATCAATAAAGACTTAGTCACCCTTGAGAAGACTGTGTGTGTCTTTTTCCCAGCCTTTTAAAAGGCAAATGGTAGGCTGGGAATGGGACCAAGGACATTGTAGGGACCTCCGTGAGGCAAAGAGGCCCACACAGATGCTCCATCGCTGGCTGGAGCGTAGGAACGGTGAGGAATCCAGGCATTGGAGAATTATGAATGATTTCCAAAGATGTGTTGGGAAACTCACCCACACTCTTGTTGGGGGGGACAGGGTGCAGGAAGCACATTTACTGGCAGACTGGGAGGTACTCACACCCACCTGCCTCACGGGAGTGAAGGGTGCCCTCCCCTTCCTTGAGCCTCTGTGTTGCCAGTGACCATTGTACATGGTAGTTGTGGTGTAACATTCAGGAACTCAGCTCACAGAGTCTCGGGCCTGGTCCGTTTAGCCCTTAATCTTATTTGGAACACTGTAGATTGGCCCACAAGATCAGATTGTGGAGAGAGGGGAAACCTCCGAAGTGGATCAGAAATTGGTTCAATCCAATACATGGAATTGGAACCAAATTGGAACCAGAGCATGTCAGGAGCCGGTGCCTGAACAGGACATAAATTATTTGAAATTCATCTAAGTTTGACAAAAAAAATGTGATGGTTCAAGTAGCAGAACCACTGAACAAACGTGGGGTGTTCTGCACAAGGTTTGAGAAGGAAGCTCAGAGATTCCATACAGCGCAGAAAAACTAAATCCAAAATCCTGATAAAATGACAAAGTCTGAAATCAGGGGGAATTAAAAATGGCAAGATGGGATAATTAGGGCCTTAGATTCAACAGCTTTACAAAGGCTGGGTGAAACTGGCAGAGTGTGAGCAGTTGTCAAAAAGAGCAGTGATCGTAGAATAGCAGAAATACAGTAATGCAGCAGTTTCCAGGCTTAGAAACTATCCCAGTGAACCATGAGATCCTTTGTAACCTTGAGGCATGACAAAACCAGTAGGTCCCAGGAAAACCAAGAAGTCAGGTTCCAGGGCTGGGTCAGACTCCAGCTCCATCCTGCAGTTTCTGGCTTCTGTCACTAGATGCCGCTGGTTAGTCAGGCTCATACTGTGGGGACCTCTAGTGACGGAGCCTGAGCACTGCAGCACCACTCGAAGGATTCAGCAACTGTACGAGGCAACTTCGATTAATCATACCGGGTGTTCACATCTACTGTAAAATTCTGTTTTTGAAATAATCGCATTGTAGGAGCCTCTTGCTTCTGCTTGACTTACTGAGTGAAATAGTGGAATGGATGTGCTTGCTGTGTGAAAATACTCCACAGAGGCCGGTACCCCGTCAGTAAGTCACCCTTTACTGATCCTCGGAGCCAGGTCTCAATGTGCACAGAACCTCTGACACTCCTGTTCTTACCTGTCAGCCAGAGTTCCCTGATTGGTGCTGCTAATCTGGTCCAATCAGGGAACGCGTATCCTATGATGTCCACCTGGCTGACCTTGTTACAATCATGAGGATTCGAGGAAATATTTTTCTTGTAGTTCCACTGTGTCCAGCTCAGATTCTGAGGTATCTTCAATGCTTGATGGAGAAGGAGAACCCAAAGGTTCCAGAACAGTCGGAAGGGCAGTTGAGGAACCAGACACTTATTGATCCCACACCGTTTGCGAGTTTGCAGCTTTCATATGGCCCACATGCTTAGGAGTCATAGAATCCCTACAGTGGGGAAACAGGTCCTTCGGCCCAACAAGTCCACACCGAACCTCGGAGTATCCCGCCTAGACCCATCCCATGTAACCCACCTAATCTACACATCCCTGAACACAATGGGCAACTTAGCATGGCCAATCCACCTAGCCTGCACACCTTTGGACTGTGGGAGGAAACCGGAGCACCCAGGGGAAGCCCACGCAGACATGGGGAGAATATGCAAACTCCACACAGACAGTCACCCAAGGCTGGAATCGAACCCGGGCCCCTGGCGCTGTGAGGCAGCAGTGCTAACCAGTGGGCCACCATGCTGCCCCACATCTACCTCAACTTTATATGTCACTGGGGGCCTGACCTCGCGTTGACCATTCCTCTTACCCATGCAGGGCCATTCCCGTGGATCCTACACCAAACCTTGTCCCCTGACGTAAACTGTCTCTCTCGTTTAGCAGAGTATTGTGTCTGACATTAGCGTTCCTGATCCAGGACCAGATCTCCTGCGTCCAAAGTCTGATATTGTCAGCTGTGACTGGAAGTGGGTCCAGAAAATTGAAAACCATTACAGACTGTTCCAGTGGCAGTACCACCGGTGGTGTATCTGCCAACAAGAGGTTGCTCATTGCATCTGCACTCATTACTTGGCTTCCCGGATGGTGTTCCAACTTGTAATTATATGCACTTAGTATTACAGCCCAGCGCTGAAATCAGCCTGAAGCTATGGACGGTATTGCCTTGTCCTCTTTGAGGAAACCTAGCAGGAGTTTGTGGTCTGTTGTTATTACAAAGTTACATCCGTAAAGTTTATTGGTGGAACTTTCTGACTCCAAATATGATTTCTAAACCTTCCTTCTCTATCTAGATGTATTAATGCTCTGCATTAGCCAAAGTCCTGGACGCATATGCTTTTGGGTGTTCCTCTCCATTGGGCCACCTCTGAGCTAATACTGTGCCGTATGGGAGGATTTGCATGTTAATATCAGATCTCGTTTGGACTCATAGCGTGCTAACACCTTAGAGTATGATAGCTGTTTTCTTCACTTCCCTGAAAGTTATGGCTTGGCTACACGACCATTTTCAAAGTTGACTGTTTTTTAGTAGTTGATGCAGAGGTGCCAGGATGGAGGCCAGAATATGTATGAACTTTCTTTAATAATTCACCAGCCCAAGGAAAGACTTAAGGTCCAGTAAAGACATGGGAGCTGAGTCCCTTTGGTCACCCTCACTTTATCTTCCAACAGGTGTAACCCGATTTTGTCGACTCTGTGGCCCGAGTGGGTCACTTGACGTGTTTAGAACATCCATTTTTCCCTTGGAAGGCGTATGCCTGCCTGGGAGAAATGTTTACGGACTATGTCCAAGTTCGCTCTAAGTGCTCCTTATTGGTCTTCACTGTTATTAGCACGTCAGTCAGATAAATGGCGGCCTGGGGTAAGCCTTGCAAAATGTTCTCTATCGTCTCGTATATTGGTACAAACCCTAATGGCTACTAATTGTGCATACTTCTGGGAATCACCATCTAACTGTAATCGCAAGTAAGCATGGCTCATGTCCCGTACATGAAGAAAAGTGCAGCCCCCCCTGCCAAATTTGCATATAAATGCTCTGTGCAAGAAATTGGGTATTTATCCAGCTGTGAGATGCAGTTTACTGTTTGTTTAAAATCCCCACAAAGGCAAACTGAGCCGTCGGGCTTCACAATCGGTACAACCGGTGCTGCCCATTCTGCAAACCGTACTGGTTTGATGATCCCTTCGCTTTCCAACCTTCTGATTTCTGCCTCTACTTTCTTCCGTAAGGCAAAGGGCACTGGGTGGGCCTTGCAGAATCGTGGAATTGCTTCCTGGTCAACATGCAAGGTGGCCTTGGCTCTTTTGATAGTCCCTAGACCTCCCTGAAAAACTTGCGGGTATTTAATTAGGACTTCACTCAGGCAGCAATTTTTTAATCAAAATGTGATGAGATAAACCAGGTGAATCTTTCTCAGCCAATTTCACCCCATCAGCTTGGGCCTGAGCCTTTTACTACAATCGCTGGTAATTCAACCAGCTGCTTCTCATAAGAGACTAGAACCGAAGTTGTACCCTTAATCTATAAAGACTCCCTGGTATAGGTTCTCAGTCTGGCCGATGTCTTGTGCAAGCCTAAGAGTTGGAGTCCAGAGCGAATTTTGTTAAAGACTGGCTCTGCAATCACTGAAACGCTGCGCAGGTATCAACCTCCATTAGAACCAGGTGACCATTTAACTAGGTGTTTATTTTGATTGGTTCTGATTTGGATGTTGCTAAGCAATTTAACTGTTCCAAACCATATGTATGTGAACTTTCCAGGGTGTGCACTCTCCTGGGTACCAGCCTCTGAGTCCTTTTACTCCATTTAGACCTGTTGGGACTTTTTTGCTGTCTCAAGTCCACATACTGGCAGCAACTACAATGGCTTGCTAGCCTGTTTCTTGAAGGAAATTTTAACAGTTTGGCTAAGGCTTGGTTTTGTGTTGGGCTTTTGCTGTGGGCTGACTTAAAGTCCCTCTGTTCACTACATGTCCAGAGCGAGGCTAGTCAATTGCCTTCACTCAAGTGGTGTTCCCCAAGCTCAGTCGGACTTGCGAGGGTGTCCACTTCCATCAAAATAGCCTGCAACTCCTATGTTTCACTTGCTGCATTTTCCAATGATAAAACCAATTGTAGTGGCTGTTTATGCTTCAGCTAGCAGGCACTTCTGCATGGTTACTCTCCCACTCTCATTGCCACTAAAATAACTCCATAGAGGCTGGTATCCCATCACCAAGTCACCCTTAATTTACATGTGGAGAGTCCTTGACGCTGATCCAGCTCCCTCAGTGTCAGCTGTCAGAGCAAACAGAACCTACAACACTCCTGTTTATATCTATCAGCCAGGACTCCCTGATTGGATCAGGTTAACAGCCCCAATCAGGGAACTCATTTCTATAAGGTCCATATGACTGAATTCATTACACTCACTACACTATGACATCAACTAACAGGATCCCTTGCAACACATTGATTAGAATTGGCATTTAAAGTGCACAGTCTGTTTGCAGGTTATTTTTCTCATGGATAATTATACAGTCCAAGCAGCATTTTTGCTCTATTTAATTCTTCCAGTTGAATGGAGGACCTTTTCCTTTTAGTTTGGGCCACAGTTTGTGCTAAGGGTTAGGGTCAGTAGAAATGGTCACTTCCATGCCCAAAACAGTGGTCCTGTCTCTGTCTCTGCTGGTAAACCTGAACCTAACTGACTGACCCTGAGATCATGGGGAAGTGCACACAAACTGAGGGCATGTCTTCACTCATAATTCTGGTAAAGCTATGTGAAGTGTCTATGATACTGTTCACTGACTGCCAACAGATAATATTCTGATGGATGATGATGATAACTACGCAGTGGATTCCCCGTCATATGCCTGTTACCAGCATCAGGTGCAGCACCTCCATTATCCCTGGTCACCAGTATTACTGAGGGTAACGTGGGGTTGATGGGGAAATGGTTAAAGTTTAATGGGAGATTTGCAGTATCACTACATTGTTCAAAGTGCCAAATTTGAACCTTTCTGAGGCAAAAATGTTCCATTGGTATTTTTCTGAGTTGCAAGCTCAGGAGATCTCCAGAACTGTCCAAAGCGATGGTTTGAATAGTCAGACTTGCATCATGAAATGAGATGCCTGCTGATTTCTAGTCTCTGAGGTTCTCATTCATTGTGAAATGACACCATATCAGCTCTTCCCCCAGAGTCATTCCTCTGTGACTGAGCAGCATGAATGGCCCCGTGCCCGCCCTCTCTACAATAACCATGTCCGCACCAGCGAGAGTCTGGGATTTGGGGGGGAAAGGCTAGCTGTCAGTCCTTCCCAATCAGGAGATTGATTGTAGCCAAGAGGAATACTCAAGGTCATTGTAGTGGAGGTTACAGTTACTGGCAAGTAAACCATATTGCATCACTGGCCATGTCAGACATCACTGTCCTGCCTTCTTCCTCCATAATCCATTCTATCCTCAACATTTCTGTGTGTCTGCCATGGCTTATGTGGTAGCATCTTGCCTCTGAAGTGGAAGTTTGGGAGGATGCATGTCACACTTCAGGACTCGAGCACAAATTCAAAGATGACCCCCCAGTGCAGTACCGAGTGAAGTGTGCTACCTTTTGGATGAGATGTTAAACAGAGGCCTTGTCTATCCCTCAAGTGATAATTAAAGATCCTATGTATCCCACTATTTCAAACCATTCACAGAGGAGTTCTCCTCAGTATCCTGAACAGAGACTGCCACTTGACCAGAATCTCTCAAAACCGACTGCTGTATGGTCATTGCCACTTTGCTGTGTGTAGGAACTTACTGTATGTTATCATCTACTACATTACCTACATTACAACAGGGACTACTACACTTCAGAGCTACTTTACTGTCAAATCCTTTGAGATATCCATTAAAAAGGTGCTGTTTAAATGCAGTCCTTCTTTATCTTAAGTGAAATGCTTATGGCACTGACCCAATCCATAATAATTTTGGAAGAAATGCTGGTGGTCGGTATATGGAGATACATACCCAATCACAAAGCAACACCACACCCAGCATCCACACTGTGCCAGTCACTGTCTGACACTGGTACCCAGAACATCTCTAAATCAAAGAAAGTGATGTGAAGGGAAGTTGTTTTTGAAATGTTTCCAGATGAGGAAAAGACTTTGAGAGACACCTTTATCAAAAGTCATGGCAATTGAAGTTGTTTTTCAAGCCTGCTCACCAAGAAATTCCTGCCTGTGGATCTGGGTCTGTGTGCCCGGGATTAACTCAGCCCATATATATGGAATATTTGTAGCTTGTGTATTTGTTTTCCAGTCCACGTAAATGGTGTTCTGGTTGATTCGAATAGCCTAGATGGCGATGGTAGTATCGCTGGACTGTTAACCCAGAGACTCCGATAATGTTTTGGGCACCCAAGTTTGAATTCTGCCATGGCAAATGGTGGAATTTGAATTCAAAAGTTTTTTAAAAATCTAGTATTAAGAGTCTCATGATGACCATGAATCCATTTTCGATTGTTGGAAAAACCCATCTGGTTCACCAGTGTCCTTTAGGAAAGGAATCTGCCATCCTTACCTGGTCTGGCCTACTCTAGACCCGCAGCAATGTGGTCCACTCTTAACTGCTCCCTGGGCAATCAGCAATAAATGCTGGCCTAGTTAGCGACACCCTCATTCCCTGTCATGATCATGGAATCCTCTCAGTGAATCCCAAAATGTGGATGAAGGTCTATTATACCCAGCTAGTATTTCAAATTATTGTTCTAATGAAAATGACATTCCTACAATTTTTCTCTTTCTGGTTATTCATTCTTAAATTATTGATACTATTGCAAAAGTTGGCATTTACTTTATTGCCCTTCAGAGGTGGGCAATCCATATTGGGAAGATACTCCCACAATACTGTTGACTGGGGAGTTCTAAGGCTTTGGCTCAATGTCAATGAAAGAAAAGCAAATGTTCAGCAAATATTGATCAAGCAGCCTGAATATTCTGGCTGTGCTCCACGATTGCCTCGTTTATTATGAGTTGCAAATTGTCTATTTTCAGCCAGAATATACATTACATCCCATTTAGTTCACTGTGTCTCATGTGGCATTGTGCTTTCCTGTGTCTCTTTCACCCGTTGCCTCATCAAAACTCTTTGGCATCCACTGGTGTTTGGGGAACCATAGGCCCATAGAGCCGTGTCTAACTCTCACCATGCACAAGCACCATAATGTCCTATGCCGTGTGTGTCTGTAATTGACAGTGTGAGAGGTCGAGAAAGGAATTAGCCTTGCAAACTTCAGAAAGTGGCGACTGCATCATTACCGCCATTACATGACCATGTGAGTTTGTCCTTGATTTGCACTCTCTGCGAACATGTATTTGTAAATCACTGGCATAATTTACAGCTAGCTGACTTTGTAACACTCAAATATATTCTATTGTGTTGCAGGCAGTTCAGAAAGAGAACTGCAGCAGAAAAGAAAGGCTTACATGTGGTGTAGGCGGATACAACAGCAATGTTTAAGAAGCATCTTGATGGATATATGAATAGACACGGAATGCAAGGATACCAACTGTGTAGAAGCAAAAGGTTTTTAGTTTAGACAGGCATCCTGTGTTGGTGCAGTTTAGGTAGGCCAAAGGGCCTGTTCTGTACTGTACTGTGCTTTGTTCTTTGTTCATTTATGTAGCAGCTTGAACAACCACATAGATAGTGAGTCACTATCACTTGAGCACTTCTGAGTTGAGTCACTGTTGGAAGAAGCAATCTGCACACTGCAACCTTTCCACAACCAGCGATGAGACAAAAAACTATAATCTATTTTACCATGTTTTTTGAGAGATAAATATTTGTCAGGACAAAGGGAGAATTCCCTTCTTCTCTTCACAGTAGTGCTATGGCCTGTGAATAGATAGATCCTGAAATTACTGTCCGCTTCAAAATGCAGTTCTCCCATTCATGCAACACGCCCTCAGTTCTACACTGCTGTGTCAGCCTGCAATATGTGCATAGTCTCTGGAGTGGGACTTGAACCCGCAATCTCATACAGAGTGCTACCAGTTGATTAAGGACATAAACTGATAAAATGATTGAAGTCCCCAGCTAAATAGATGATGGAACTGAGTGTATTTGTACCTGTGGCAAGTGATGGACTCTGTTGTAGTTTAATTCTGCGGATGAGGAATAGATTCCCAGATGGTAACATGATCTGCAGCAAGCTCCAGAGGCAGATTGAGTTTTCCGACGAATAGGAGCATCCAGTTGTCCAGTTGGAGTGTTCCAGTTGTCATTTGTACAGGAATTTCACTACAAGACTCAATATCTTGCTTGAACTCACCCATGTCCTTACCCCAATCCCCACACATGAAGCTTTGTTCCCACATAGTCCGCTATTACACACAACCCATTGCTAAACAGTAAGATTCTCCATTGATAGCTATTCACCCTCCTAGCCTGACCGTTATCCATTCCTTTGTCTGTTTAACTGTCCTTCTCTCTCTTTGGGCTGTATCCCCACCTATCATTTATTCCTTAGCCCCACTTCCCACCCCATCTTTGGCATAAAAACCAACACTTTCCCAGCTACCATAAGTTCTGAGGAAGGGTCACTGGACCCGAAACGTTAACTCTGATTTCTCTGAGCTTTTCCAGCAATTTCTGTCCATACTGATTTTGAATAGAACTAGGAAAATTAGGGACATAGAGTGAAGGTAATTGTAGAGGTAATTTTAGGACAGGAGCTGCTATAAACAAAGATAATGGAATAGAGGCAAAACTCCAAGGACCAGGACCAATTGGAAAATGAAAGGGGGGATTTGGGGAGTTACTTAGGCTCATTCTGGTGGAGGAACTAAAATGGATCAAACCACATCCTCATCAATAATTATGAGCTCGTACCTCATTTTTTCAAAATCCTCTCCAGTATAACAGGCCAGACACCACTGCGGCCCTCTACAATTACCAACAGAGGTACTCTATTGTAGATTAGAAACGTGGTCAGTTTGCTGATTAAAAACCAGTTTGGCATCGTGTACTGCAGGAAGTGTTTTGCTCTCTTTGTAATGTGGACTTTTTTTCTCTAGTATTGAATTCCAGTGTTTTGGGAGTATTTTAAGAACCCCAAATTTGTAGTCATGTTCCTGGGGAGGGAGGGTGTGTGTAGGAATCCAGCAACAATTTTTAAAATGTAACAACTTGCATTTATGCAGCACCTTAAACACGGGAAAATGACACACGCTTCACAGGAGAGTTAGCAACCAAAATGACAGGAAGACAGAGACATGAATTGTTAGGGTAAGTGATAAAGGACGCCTTAAAGAAGTAGAGACAGAGCTTTAATGAGAAAATTTAAGCTTGAAACCTGCTACCAGTGACGAGGTAGAGAGAGTGTTTGCTGCACTATAAACATGTACTTTGTTAATCATGACGCCTGTTGACTTTCTCCTACAAAGAGAAAGGATAATTAAACATGAACCTAGTCCCCTGGTTGAAGTGACACAGAAAAAGGGAGCAACATAGACCTAAGTAGTGGCCAGTCAGAAAGGACTGAACCACTTGAGTCAAGGGACAGCACAATATCAATGTCAGTTAAAAACCATCTCTGAGAAGCAAAAGATGAATTGCACTTGTGTAGAAGGGAAGGCAATGGCCTAGTGATACTATCGCTAGACTATTAATCCAGGGTATATGGACAACTATAGTAGCCCAAGACAAACATAGACACGCACAGGAATTCCTAGAGGCATGGTTTTCCATTCATAATGCAATCAACAAACCTATAGAATTGGACCCATAAACAAACCCATACAGATCAAAACCGGAAATGACAGTACTCCCCATAACAGACCGGACAGTATAAATTCCAAGTGGAGTAGAATAACATCGCTTCGCCAGAGTCTCCACTGATGATGCCTAGCGTAGTGACGAAACGTCTGAACAAGAACAAGCCAGCTCGGCGAGCAAGTCAACAACCTCACACACATTAATCCAGAGATCCAGATAATGTTCTGGAGGCCCAGGTTCAAATCCTGCCACAGCAGATGGTGAAAGTTTAAGTTTTTTTAAAAATCTGCAAATAAGAATCCACCAATGACCATGAAATCATTGTTGATTGTTAGGAAGACCCATGTGGCTCACTAATGTCCTTCAGGGAAGGAAATCTGCCAACCTCACCTGGTCTGGCCTGCATGTGACTCCAGACCCACAGCATGTAGTTGACTCTCAACTACCCTCTGAAATGGCCTCACAAGCCATTCAGTTGTACCAATCGCTACAAAGTCTCAAAGAAATGAAACCGGATGGATCACCTGGCATCAATCTAGGCACCAGAAAAGATGACGGCAGAAACAGCCCTGTCAACCCTGCAAAGTCCTCCTCACTAACATCTGAGGGTTAGTGCCAAAATTGGGAGAGCTGTCTCACAGACTAGTCAAGCAACAGCCTGACATAGTCACAGAATCATACCTTATAGACAATGTCCCAGACACCACCATCATCATCCCTAAATATGTCCTGTCTCGCCGGCAGGACAGAACCAGCAGAGGTGGTGGCGCAGTGATATACAGTCAGGAGGGTGTTGCCCTAGGAGTCCTCAACATTGTCTCCAGATCTCATGAAGTCTCACGGCGTCAGGTTAAATATGGGCAAGGCGACCTCCTGCTGATTACCATGTACTGTCCTCCATCAGCTGATGAATCAGTACTCTTCCATATTGAACAACACTCCATGTCCAAATGCAACAAGATCTGGACAATATCCAAGCTTGGGCTGACAAGTGGTAAGTAACATTCGCGCCACACAAATGCCAGGCTATGACCATCACCAACAAGGGACAATCTAACCACCAACCCTTGATATTCAATAGTGTTACCATCACTGAATCCCCCACTAACAACATCCTGGGAGTTATCATTAATCAGAAACTCAACTGGACTCACCATACAAACGCAGTGGCTACAAGAGCAGGTCAGAGGCTAGGAATGCTGCAGTGTGTAACTCATCTTATGACTCCTGAAAGCCTGTCCACCATCCACAAGGCACAAGTCAGGAGTGTGATGGAATCCTCCCCATTTGCCTGGATGGGTGCAGCCCCAACAACGCTCAAGAAGCTCAACACCATCCAGGACAAAGCAGCCCCTTAATTGGTACTAGATCCTCAAGCATTCACTCCCTCCGCCACCGATGCTCAGTAGCAGCAGTGTGTACTATCTACAGGATGCACTGCAGAAATCCACCAAAGATCCTCAGACAGCACCTTCCAAACCCACGACCACTTCCATCTAGAAGGACAAAGGCAGCGTATGTATGGGAACACCATCACCTTGAAGTTTCCCTCCAAGCCGCTCACCATCCTGACTTGGAAAAATATCACCGTTCCTTCATGTCGCTGGGTCCAAATCCTGGAATTCCCTCCCTAATGGCATTGTGGATCAACCCACAGCAGGTGGACTGCAGCAGTTCAAGAAGGCAGCTCACCACCACTTTCTCAAGGGCAACAAGACATCCACATCCCACAAAATGAATTTTTTTAAAATGTTATAGTTACATTGAAATGCTAGGCAGGCTTTTTGTTGCTTCAGTATTCATAAACAGTTGACAACAATGCGAAGGACTTGAGGCTGTGTCAACTGATGTCGCTGTGGCTTTAGAAATGAACAATAAAACTCATTAAATTAGCAATATTGCAGCTAACATCGCTGCATTGTTTAATTGGGCAATTTATCATGTGTTTCTTGGGCAGCGTAAATAACAGGTTCGGTAACTGTGTAGTTTAATTCCATTCAGCTGTTAAAAACTATGTTGAAATTGCCAGCCATGAATGAGATAAAGATTTTTCACTTCATGGCTTAATAGGAAAAACTTTCTTTGCAATTTCAATCTCCAATACTGCTGGTGCCAATGCTCTCACATTTCAAGTCACTTGATCCTCTGCATCTTTTAGATGCCTTGTCAACTGGTGGTCTGCATGACCACACCTCTCTTGATTCCAGCTCCAGTTGTCTATCCTGGGGGTTTTATCATATGACCCCCAATTCCATGGTAACCTCATAGTGCACAGTCTTCCTTCATCAGTGGAAAGTTGTTGGTTGACTGGCTGCTTCATCACTCTCAATGAAGCAATCTTTCTCTTATCTCCAAAATTTTTGTAACAAATTGTTGAAAAGAAATGAAAACAGCATACAGTTTGTTTTAAATGGCCCAATGTTTATTCTCCCGGGGTGTTCACAGCCCTGTGCTGAAGATTCTTCTTCCATTCCTGAAGGTTCCAGGGGACTTCAGGAAAGTCAGCTCCCCCACTTAATTCCTGGTCACATTTTGCCACACAGCCAGCATTCAGCTCCTTGAGTTCTGCTGGACAGTGATTCAGTTCAGGAATAGCCCAGAAAGAGTGAGGGAATTCAAGATGGCAAACAAGGTTAACTGATCCAGATGTCGTAAGATTTGTAATCCAGAGACCGTGTTGAACTTGCGCATTGCAGTACATCAGTGAATGGTTTATTAAAAGCTCAACATACCAAGAGATCTCTTAGCTTCAGTGCTGCTACAAAGAGACTATCAATGTAAATGCCCGACCCACTCCCTCAGGGTAAAGAGTACAGACTCTATTAAGTAAAATGAGGTTGAACCTTTCCATTTCTAAACCCTAACTGTTCCTGATGGTTTGATGGATGCAGCCTTGGAAACTTGTCTTTCACACTTTGCTCAGGGCCTGTTCAAAGGCCCTCACTCCCTTTTGTTTTGAATGATGTGGAGCAGGTTTTACGTATGCTGATAGCTAAGTGCATCAGCAGGGTATATAATAAATACCAACAGATAGTAAATTTAACAATGTGAAATGCACGGAGAGCTTGAATTCGATTCAGTTTCAGTAAAGTGCTTGTAAATCCAGCAGAAACAATTCACAAAGGAAGCAGTCTGCATGTGAGGGTAAAAGCATGAGATTAGGAGATTGTAAGGAGCAAATGGAAAGACACGAGATAAAGAAGCAAGATGGTAAAAGCTCCTGAAAGACAGCAAGTGTTGCTATTTGTTTTTCTGCACCCTGAGCTGCCTGAAACAAGGTTAAAATATTCCACAGGCTGCTGGAATCCTCCTACCCTCAACAAAAACATACACTTGACCAGCTGATTACACTTCCATCAGCTCAAAAGAGGCAAACACAGGGGATTATAATAATGTAGCACATAAATCGCATTCTAATGGATTATTATCATATTAATTGAGTTTTTGGTGCAGTTTTAGAATTATAATATTTCAAAAGGCAATATCTCAATTGTGATGGCTTGTCTGATGTTGTGTGTGAAATAATGACATACAATTACACTACATACAATTACACTATAACCCATTTAATCTCCTGCAAACTTCTGTTCGCTGCCTGCCACACACAATGCATCAGAGTAATTACATAGGGGTACGGAAATCACGTACAATGTATCAGCCCTGTGTTCAGGAGGAGTATTAAGTTCTTTGCAGGGCACCACTGCACCATGATCTTTACCTTTTGAAGTATAGCTCACAGAGTTGGACGTTGTGTTGAAGAGAATTCTAAGTAAGAATAACAATGTCGCCTGCATGAATGCAATGACATTTTCTCTCAAACTTTAATTAAAAAGGGTTGAACTAAATTAGTAACAATAAATTCTGAAACAATGAGATTGCAGTATTTGGTCCATCAACCCATTATATCCACATTTTTCTATGTGGGCCCTTGGTTCCATCCTATGAAAGCAAAAACTTTCGGATCAGATTTTGATAGCAAGTTATACCCACTGTTTCTACCCCCTGCCTTCCGCCCAGCCTGCCCATCCCCTCCACGTTCTCTTACATACAATTAATAAGTCTCCTGGATCATAGGAACATAGGAATTAGCAGCAGGAGAAGGCAAAACAGCCCTCTGGGCCCACTCTGCCATTTAACATGATCATGGTTGATCTTATCCTGGTCTCAACTCCTTTCCTGTCTGCTCCCCAGAGCCCTTTATCGTACTTTCCATCAGAAACATGTCTTTTTCTTTCTTGAATCTGTTGATTGATTCTGCCTCCACTGCACTCTGTGGCTGTGAGTTCCACATATTCGCAAGCATCTGAGAGAAGTTGATTCTCCTCATCTCAGTTTTGAACCTACCACTTCTCACTCTATATCTGTGACCTCTTGTTCAAGACTGTCCCAAAAGGGGGAACATCTGTTCAACGTCCACCTTATCGATTCCTTTAGCATTTTATATACCTCAATCAGATCCCCCCACACCCCATTCTTCTGAACTCCAATGAATACAATGAATACGAGTCCAAGCTATTCAACTGTTCCTTGTACCACAGCCCTTTCATCCCTGGAATCAACCTGGTGAACCTCCTCTGAACTGCCCCCAGTGCCACCACATCCTTCCTCAAGTAAGGAGACCAAAACCGGCCACAATATTCTGGGTGTGGTCTCACCGATGCCTTATATAATTGGCACAACACTTCTTTACTTTTGTAATCCAGTCCTTTTGAATTCTACCTACTGTTTCCCTAGCTTGATGTCCTATACACACTGAATAAATTTTAAGAGTGAGCATCAGACATAGGAACATAAAGGCATGATATGTTTCCTCTCTTTCTCAAAGGCTCCTCTTGAGGGCTATGATTTGACTTTTTGTCTAGTTGTGGTTTTCAGGGGCTGCTTTTTCATTCTCACCAACTCCTTTATTAGGTGATATAGCAAGGTACAAAATTCTTTTGTAAGGGTTCTTCTTGCCTACTGCCCATTCTTTTTAAGAGACTACTTTTTCATTTGCGAATCCCTCTATTGAATAGTTATATTATTTTCCATACTTGTGTTCTGGTATTTCAATTCTCGCAGAAGCAGAGTTAGAAGAATTCGTCATTATCCTCAATGGTTATTACCACCATTAAACTTAAAGCCACAACACAAGAAAAGCATTAATTCCTTTGAAACCATAGTATTTAAATTGAAATAAGGTAGCAACAAAAGTTTTTATTAAAATAACTGACGTACATATACATAAGAAAAATGATCACCCAAAATGCACCTTCTCCAGACTGGTAAGGTCAGAGCTAATACGTTTCTATTGCCATGTGCACAAAGCTGGAATATTTTTAACCAGGTAATGACTAACCTTTTAACCGTATCTCAGACCTCAGTCTCAGATTTAAATATATAATTGGCACAGTGCTCATTACAGTAGCATCTGCTACATTTTTGGAGCTCTCCCTTCTCCTGCTGTTATCAGAAGAGTTGGTTGGCTCCCAGCCAGATCCAGGACTTGGTCCCACCCTAAGCTCAGCCTCCCATTCCTGAATCTCAGTCCCTCATGCTTTTGGACCTTGCCCCACCAACAGCCAAATGCTCCTTGACCTTGTTCTTCCCCAACCCCCTCGTTCCTGGCTGTCAGCCCCCTGCTTGCCCTCATTCCTGGAACTTGGCTTCTCCTCACTGACAGCATTTATCTACCCAGCTGTTTGCTGTTTCTCCACTCACATGTGGTTCTCTCCCACACTTGTTTACTGGTAAACCAATTAGTAACCAATCAGCCACAAGCACAGGAGAGAACCGGACTGTGATTTGGAGGAGTAGCTCTTCAGTATTTCCTTTCACTCTGCTAAAGAGGGTGATCTTTTTCTGATTGGTTGCCCCTGTAAGTGGATTTTCGCCGGTGGTTCTTTTTATTCACGTATGGGACATGGGCATTGCTAGCTGGCCAGCATTTATTGCCCGGGGCTTTCAAGAGCAGGTTCACCCACTTTCCCTGGGATCACCATGGACCACTACACCCAAACTAACTGGTCTTTGTCTTTCATTTAGAAAAATGGTAATGTTGATCGTTATGTTGGAAACTTTTTCTCCATTTTTCCCAGTGAGTCACTGTGTACAATGTACCTTAATTTAGTGCCACAGAATAGACTTGTCAGAAAAAATTACAGGTTGTGGAATAACTGGAACAGTAGCAATCAGGCTACAAAATTGGCTGAGGGATAGGAAGCAGAGTAATGGTCAATAGATACTTTTCAGACTGAAGGAAGGTTTTGTAGTGGAGTCCCCCCAAGGTCTGGGGCTGGGACCCTTGCTTTTTCATATGTACATTAATGACCTAGATTTACCATTCAAGGGACAGCTTCAAAGTTTGCAGACAATACAAAATTTGGAAACATTGTAAAGTGTGAGGAGGATAATGTAGAACTTGAAAAGGACATTGAGGCATTATTGGAGTAGGCAGATGAGGTTCAATGCAGAGAAGTATGAGGCAATACAACTAACGTGGAGAAACAGTACAAAAGAAAAGGTGCTATTCTAAAAAGGTGTGCAGAAGTAGAGAGACCTCGACGTATATGTGCATAAGTCATTAAAGGTGGCATGACAGGTGGAGAAAGCAGTTAATGAAACATACGGTACAGTATTCCAGGCTTGTATTAATAGTGACATAGAGCATGAGAGCAGAGAGCATATTCTGTCCCCATACAGCATTATGAGAATATTTGCAGGGATGAGAAACTTCATTTGTGAAGATAGTTTGGAAAATTTGGGGCTGTTTTTCTTGGAGAGAAGGCTCTGTTTTGCACTTGTAAATGGTTCAAGAATGAAATGCAAAGATTTGAAATGATGGAAATGATGGCTTAGTGATATTGCCGCTGGACTAGTAATCCAGAGACCAAGTTCAAATCCCTCCATGGCAGATGGTGGAATTTGAACTCAATAAAAATCTGGAATCAAGAGTAAAATGATGGCCATGACTGTTGTTGATTGTTGGGGAAAAAAAAAAGTCTGGTTCACAAATGTCCACTAGGGAAATGTAAGTGCCACCCTTACCTGGTCTGGCCTACAGGTGACTCCAGACCCACCGCAATGTGGTTGACCCTTAACCGGCCTCTGGGCTGTTAGACATGAGCAATAAATTCTGGCCTAGCCAGTGATGCCCACATCCTGCAAATGAATTTTTTTTAAAAAGTGATTTGCAAAAGAAGTAAATCGAATATGAGAAAAACTTCACACAGCAAGTTTACGTCTGCAATACACTACCTGGAAGTGTGGTGGACTGGACCAGGCTGTATCACTGGGCTTTACTCTTCTTGTTATTGTGTAACTCTCTTTCACCCTACCCGAATGCCCGCAGCATCCCAGGAACTGCCTTGCCTTGCTTTTGTGTGGTTTGTCCTCTCAGCCACAGATACCTTGCTTATGTTGCTGCTGGAGTGCCATGCTTTTTAGGGCAGACGCAAAGCCAGGAAGGTGATAGGTATCAGCAGGTTTTTGACTAATGGTCCCCAGTGCAGTAAGTCAAGGGTAGCCTCCGACACTCGTCCAGGCCCTGTTTGGAGCAATAAGAGTCAGGATCCTCTCTTCATAAGCGGTGAGAGGCCAAATGACAGGCACCACACCACCCATCTTGACTCTTTCTGCTGTATTGCAGTCTGTTTTGCTCCTGAAATGACAGAGAGGCAGGTATTGTGGAAGTTGAAAAGAGGGTTGGCACAGTTATTACTGTTGGTGCAGGTGCGAAGATATTCCATGTGACTGAATAGGCACTGCAGAGGGCATGCAGGGCTATTGGTGTCATCAGTTGTGGTGGATGAAGGGAAGTGGATAAGATGTTGCAGGCGATAGTGACAGTGTTAGAACATGAATTTTGGTGGAAGGTGGGTACAGGAAAGGAGACAGAATGGGTGTGAGGTATTGGAGAGAAGATGGTAGCACTTATGCTGGTAGAGTGATGAAGACTGTTGACCTTCTTCCTACAGTGCTGGGCATTTCTCCAGATGGCTGAGACTGCTTTAACTGGGGTGGCAGGGTCTGGTGTCTTGACTCCCCCCCTGCTAGTCTCGGGACAAGAGGAAGTGTCAGCTATGCACTACCTCATCCAGGAGGGTCTCCATGTCCCTGGACACACACTGGGGTATACATCTCCCCCTGTCTGGGGCAAATGCCAGGAACTATGCAGGACAGCTGTGGACTGGCAGTGCCCGTGCATGTGTGCATCTAAGGTTTTTCAAAGATGGTGTGGGCACAAGGCTACCTGTGAATCCTGGGATATCTGCTGAGTGGTGAGTTGCCCTGGAAATGGTACGTTAAGACGGGATGGAAACCAGACGTGAGAGATACCTTAGGGTTGGGGTTGATAAATAACGAGGTGAGTTTGGTAAGATAGGTGAGGGAACTTGCTCGGACTAGCTGTGAGAGACTCTCCGAAACACTCAATGCAATTTAGACATCACCAATAAAAGTAACATTGAACCTGATAGGCCAAATTACCACCTTCTGCACCTTAACACTTATGTGATCCCCTGTCTGTTATCTCTTGGCTTTAAGTATTTGGTTCTACATGTTCCTTGCCAACAGTGAGGCACATCAATGAAAAGGTTGTGATGGATTGTATCAGGAAGTATTAGAAAAATACAATTGCATTAGAGCAACTTTATTGGGAGAGATCCAGAAGTACTCCATCTTTTGTGCTGATGCTAATGATATGAATATGTTTGAGTTCTCTTACTCAGAATACAGGAAACCAGAATGGTGTGTTACTTCATTAACAGGCTATTGTGGCTATACCTTGAGGACAGTCACAGATCTGAACAGCTGGCAGATTATTGACAGTATACAAGATTACAGAGATCTCCTGTACCCGCTGTAATACAGATCTGCTTTTGCCTTGGAAAGGTACTGGAAGCAGTTCTCTTTGACAGGTGCATACTGAATATGCTCAGTAATGAGCAGCAAAAACAGAGAAGCAGCATCAGTGAGCTCCACTTGTCCTCCAGCAAACCCTGAGTGTGAGGACCCTGGGACCATGAATGCTCACAGCAGAGTAACTGAATAATTTACTCAGGGTGTCACTCAGTGATAATGTTAGCTTTATGGTGCTGTTGAAGGCAGAGCAGAATGCACATGATTGAATCTCTGTTGGTATCTGTGGGCCAGAATGTGCTATGACTTGTACTTACCAACATTTTACTGCTGCTGTGGAGTGTGGGCGTGGGTAGCTGATGCTTGTACCGAGTGATGTTTAGATGAGGGCCTTTGGCAGGTCTTACGTGAACAGATTATTGATCATTTCAGCACAGAAGGAGATGGTTCAGGCCACCAAGCCTGCACCATTTAGTAAATAGGACCCGGGATGTCTTCAATGGAGATGGCAGGCAGGACATCGATTTAACATTAGGTCTGAATGATGAATCTCTGACAGTGCAAAACCTTCCCAACCCTGCATTGAAGTGGGCATCTGAATTAATGTTTTCAAAACTCATGGCTATCTGATTCAGAAACAGGAGTGCTCCCACAGAACCCACGCTGATAACAATATAAAGATGAAGTCACAACAGGAAGGGAACAGCAAAATCAGCTGGGCTTGCAGGGAAGAGATGATGAACAGAAGGATGAATGGGAAAGGAGGATGCCTTAATGTGTAATTATACAAAATTTGTTATCGTGATGCAGAAAATTGTATCTGCTAGCAGCATCACAACCCCCAACATCCCCAAAAAAGCTCCAAATTGTATTATTGGCAGATGTTTGGTTTGGGAGAATACAAGTGCATCACATTAGCAGAGGAGTTAGACCCTTTATCCAACACCTTCTCAACCTACATGACCAGTGACTGAGCACTTGTTTCACTGAGTCAGCCTGTGGCTAGGTCTCGGCATGAGACTTAGACAATTTTGATTGAGTCTTAAATCAGTGTGGTGAGTTGTGTCCGTCATCTGGACCACATGGAATGGTCTTTCTTTAATGCCAGCCCTGACCCGGGGCTGCATTCACTTTGACCCATTCAGTCAGTCAGAATTGAACAGCCGAATTATGTCACCTTATTAGCTATGATGCAAGCAGGTCAGTGCTTTTCTGGTGGTGGTAGCGCCCATGCCTCTGAGCCAGGAGGCCTGGGTTGCAATCCCAACTTCTCCAGAGAAAAGCCATTAGCTGAAATATGATAGTAGCTAGTGCAAAGTCCTGCCAAACTTGTTAAAAACATCTTAATGGCGCAGAAGAATAGACTGGCTTTGTGATATGTTATAGTTAAAGTCTCTGAGCAGCAGCAGGCGTCTGGTAAGCTGAACTTTGTACATTGTCTGATATGAGCCTTATGTCTGGAGCAGTACCTCCCCCAGTCTGTCAGTAAAAATAGAACCAACAATCTTCAATGTTTCCAGTGTATATAATTGCTGCCGTTTGTGTTATTTCATTTTCCCCTTATCAGTTTGTGCTAATCCCTGCTGTTTCTTATCCTGCATGCTAGCCCACAGTGACATCGTACAGCAGAAACTTCCATATTTTTGCTGACAACATCCATATCTACCTCACCACAACCTCCCTCAACCCATCCATTACTGCTCGTTTGTCAATTTCTTGGCAAACAACACTGCAGCTATCATTTTCAGCTTCCCATTTCCACCCTCTGTGAACCCAAGGTTGTCCAGAACTCTGCTGCCTGTAATTAACTCACAACAAGTCCTGCTCATCTGCCGTCCCTGTGTCCACTGCCCTACAATTTCTCCCAGTCTAATAGATCCCTCCATGACTAGGTTGTTTCTGGAATTGTGAGGGTTCGCTTACGAGGAGAGATTGAGTAGACTAGGACTGTACTCGGTGGAATTTGGAAGAATTGGGGTGAGGGGGAGGTATTCTTATAGAACCATATAAAATTATGAAGAGAATAGATAAGATAGAAGCAGGGAGGTTGTATCCACTGGCGGGTGAACTTAGAACTAGGGGCATGGCCTCCAAATAAGGGAGAGCAGATTTAGGACTGAGTTGAGAAACTTCTTCACCCAAAGGGTTGAGAGTCTGTGAAATTCCCTGCCCAGTGAAGCAGTTGAGGCTACCTCATTCAGTGTTTTTAAGGCAAAGATAGATTTTTGAACATTAAAGGAATGAAGGGTTATGGTGAGCGGGTGAGTAAATGGAGCTGAGTCCACAAAAAGATCTGCCATGATCTTACTGAATGGCAAAGCAGGCTCAAGGGGCCTAGTCCTGCTCCTATTTCTTATGTTCTTATGACCTCATCACCCCCACCCCCCAAATCACCACCTCCATCTCTATAATCCTCTGGAATATCTGCCCTTCTCTAATTCTAGAAACTCATGCATCCCTGATTTTAATCCCTCCATTGTTGGGAGTTATGCCTTTAGCTGCCTAGGCCTTAGGCTCTGGACCTCTCTCCCTAAATCTCTCAACCCCTCTGTCTCTTTAAACCTCCTCTAAGGCATTGTCTAATACCTCCTCACACAACTTGGTATCTAAATTTGTTTAGTGGTAGTCATGTGAAGTGGCTCAGTGTGATACAGTGTGAGCAAATATCTGCAAATTGTTGTTATTGCACTACCTCCTTATTGAGTAGTCATAAACAAGTTGCAGCAAAGCATCCACAAATGGAAAATGAACAGCCTTTCTGTGTTTTGTCGTGGGATTTCTCTGCTGATATGCACAATTCTCAGAGGTAGTAAAAATTCAGCGTATCATTGATCCAGTAAATTCCTACCTGTGCCAGAATATACACTGGGATTCCACAGGCAGTACCTCTTCAAATACTGTCCAATAAAATCTGCTATGAACTGCAATCATTCAGGTGCTCCATGTGTTGTATTGATGTTTGAAATAATGTAAAACCTCACTCTGCTCAGAAAGCTTCAAGTCTTCATCACTGACTGTACTTAGCCAGCTGGGCTGTGTGAGAGTGAATTTCTGAATCCGAGGCAATGGGTAGGAGAATTAGAAATACATGCATAAGTATCAGTTGTATGCATTTCAGCTTTGTGGGGTGCGGAACAGATGATTGGCTTCAACAGGTCAGCAACTTTGCTATTGAGATGGAAAATCAGAGGGTTCTATAATAGGTGTTCAATCAATCGTTGTCCCTTTTACTCATAGCAAAACTGAGTACTCCTTCGATGCCTGGGCTCACTTCGAAAAAAAACAGTTCTGTGTATTACATAAAAGTGGTCATTCATGGAGTTATATCTCATCATGTAATGTGACCTCCAATTATCATTTGCGTTATTGCTGCCGTCAAAATAACAGACAGAGGCATGTTAGGTATTTGTCCCCTGATATTGGCTACAGTTGTTCAAAGGCAACGACACCTACCAGTGTCAGTTTGAATGCGTGAAGAATTTCCTTTGGGCAGTTAATAATTTTGTACATAGAACATTATCTGACACTCTGTCATATTTGCCCTGTGGATATATGAAGCATTTCTACCTCTACTAACACAAACAGGCATCACTTGCCACCCTGACAAACCTACAAGACCATTTAAAAATCAGACTGTGCAACTGCAGGATTACTCAATGTTAAAGTGCTTGTTAATTCTGAATTTCCATGCGCTAATCTTTAAGAGACATAAATAGATGCCAGGGGTGATTCCATAAGCTGGCACCCTCTGTGGGGAGCAGCTGTCACAGAGTGAGTGAATTGCAGCAATGCAACCCATTATTTTCTGTCCACTAAAATTAATAGTGATATAATCAAGGGCTAGACACTCATCATTTCCACATCACTGTGCTCCTTGTGAATGCCACTCCCATCAGAGAGCCCTGGATTATAAATTCACTCTCCTGTGAAAATATATTACCTTTCCTTACAGATTTTGATGGGTAAAGACTTATGTCATTAATTTGTATGTAAACCAATGTAATTAAATCATTTTGAAAGATGCTCCACTATCAAGTGTGAATTGGTTTGATTATAATGCTATCCCTTGCCTTATTTAAACTAAATCAAATTGGTGCAGTACTCCCAAAATTGTTGTTGAAATTATTTCGTTTTATTTCACCAGTTTTGGTTTGCTGAACAGGAGTTAGGATTGTGCATGGCTCCAATCACAATGCAGTTTGAAGAGAGGAATGTGACACTTTACCTTGGCAGGACTTTGTACTAATCTCTATAAACTCCAAACTAAAACAGTCATCAATATATATCTGATGAGAGGAATGTGTCACAGTGGCAGTGTCCCTACCTCTGGCCCAGAAGACCTGGGTTTAATTCCACCTGCCCCATAACATTTCAGAACCGGTTAATAAAAACATACATACCCTACAAAGCAAAGCATGATAGATTGCAATGCAAAGTGCTGCCCCTTCACACTATAATGCAACTGAAAGAATCATCAATGCATTGGGTTAAATGTAATGGAATTTTTGAACAAGTGGGATTGGGTTTGAAGTGAGGGAATTTGTGATTGGATTAAAATTGGAGGAAATCAATGAATGAATAATTCATACCTACATGATGTGATGCATCCAGTAGAAATAGACGATGCTTAGTATTTAACTGCTGTTGACTCTCTGTTAAAACCTGCTATGGTAATGTTTAATGAAATTATCAGAGATTGGTTTATTGATTTTGTGCTTATATTGCATTGAGCTTCGTGAGACAGGTATTTGTAATTGTTCCCAGTTAATGTGATTTACCAAACTGTGAAATCATATTTATTCTGAATGCAGGGCTTTGTGATTTGCAGACACAGTACAGAATCTGTTTACAATTTAAGTGAAAATGTAGCAAAAATCATACTTGATAACTGATAGCCATTGAAATCCCAAATTACTAATTCCAACCACGTCTTCAGACCTCCAGTGAAGATAAGAGTAATTCTGTTTGACACATGAAGCTGAGTAAGTTTTTCGACCAAAGAAAGCTATAAAGAACTAGCCAGGAAGATATCTTCAGTAACTTTACTGTATATGGTTAGACAATAGCCCCTATCCAGTTTGAGAAGTTAATTATTGTTATTCATTGGTAGAATGCTGAGATTAAGATACTTAAATATAGCAGGTAACCTTCACCCCTGCAGTGGCACTAGCAGTAAAGGGGTACATGAGAGAGTTCTTGTCTGCTTAATTACAGCCTTAACTTGCAGAAAGTAAAACATAACTCTCCTGTTCTCCAACCCTTAGCCTCTCCAAAAGATATAATTCCATTGCACAGAATTGAAAATCTTCCAACTAGTGATGGCTCAGTCAACTCATTCAGCAGGTGTGGGGGTCACCAAACGCAATAGGTTGGTGTGAAAACCCCTAGAAGGCCCATGGGGAATCACAAATTCATCTCCTTAAGCAGGAGTTCCCTTGGTAACAAGCAATGGCCTGCCCGGCTAGAATTCATCACCTTGACTTGGTGATGGGAGAGCATTCAGTTGTAACAGCAGTTCTGGATGTTAAAAAAAAAACATACCCAGAGGGTAGGTGATGGCCTAGTGGTCTTGTCACTGGACTATTAATCCAAAGAGCCAGGTAATGTTCTGAGGATCTGGGCTTGAATCTTACCATGGCAGATATTGGATTCAAATTCCACTAATAATCTGGGAATCAGAGTCTAACTGTCAATAGTCAGGAAAAACCCATCTGGTTCACTGATATCCTTTAGGGAAGGAAACTGCCATCCTTACCTGGTCTGGCCTACATGTAACTCCAGACCCACAGCAATGTGATTGATTCTTAGCTGCCCTCTGGACAGTTAGGGATGGACAATAAATATTGGCCCAGCCAATGGTGCCCACGAATTTAACAAAAAAGCAAACTGAGAGGACTCTTGTGGTGCAGAGGTAGTGTCCCTGCCTTTGAGCCAAGAGGCCCAGGTTCAAGTCCCACCTGTCCCAGAGGTGTGTGATAACATCTCTGAACAGGTTTGTTCAAAAAAAAGCAGACTCAAGGGAGCTCTTGTAGTGCAGTCGTTGTATCCCTTCCTCTGAGCTAGGAGATCCCAGATTTGAGTCCTGGCTCCTCCAGAGGTGTGTGATAATAACTCTGGAACAGGTTGATCCTAAAAAAATAAGCCAGACCCAG
Source organism: Rhincodon typus (assembly GCF_021869965.1). Taxonomy (NCBI): domain Eukaryota; kingdom Metazoa; phylum Chordata; class Chondrichthyes; order Orectolobiformes; family Rhincodontidae; genus Rhincodon; species Rhincodon typus. The sequence goes on from NC_063346.1 coordinate 51,099,626, forward strand.
CCTGGCCAAGTTGTCTTTAAACAGGTCCAGTTAGTGGGCTGTGGAGGGGTGTTATTTCTGCTGACTGTCTGACCCTCTTCCATGGCTATGTTCTTGCCTGGGTGTGAGTGGAGAGGGTGCACGCAAAATCTGCCAATAGTCGCAATGCCTTTATAGAGAGGTGGTCACCACAGTGGATAGAGTGCTTTACCTCCATCTTCATTTTGGTTTAATCTCCCCCGTCATTCCCTACCTCCCCCTCACCATCTGATGGTTTGCATTGACCTTAATGGACATTGCATGTAAATATTCATTTGGCTTACATGGTTCATTTACTGGTGGTGGTTAGTAGTTAAAAACAAACATCACGATGATTTGGTGCTGGGAAAACGGCCATTTGGTTGTGTGTGGTAGCACTTCTGGATATAGAAAGAAGAGAAAATATAAAGCGGACCCAGTGATTGTTGTAGCACAGTGGTATTGTCCCTGCCTCTAAGCCAGAATATCCACATTCAAGTCCCACCTGTACTAGAAACGTCTCACAACAGATCTCAGCAGGTTGATTCAAAATACTTATAAAGCAGACCCAGGGACTCCTGTGGTGTTGTGGTAGTGTCCGTACCTCTGAACCAGGTGACCTAGGCTCAGCTCCAACTGCTGCGCAGGTGTGTAGTAACACCTGTGAACAGGCTGATTCAAAAATATCAAGGGACCCAGGGATGGGTCTAGAACTGTCTGTTCCTGCCTGGAACAAGCCTATGCAGGCCTCAAGTAGTGGCTCTGTTTTGATGTTCGATGATAAATGATGTTCTTTCCGGTCATGCCTCGTCTTTTATTATTTGATTGATTTACAACCACGGATTGCCTCTGGAGATTTCTGATCACTTTATAATGCTGTCCATTGTTGGGCAGTCCAGCACTTTCAGTGCAGTTTGAGGATTTGTTTCGTAACTACTTTCATTTCTCCTACAGTTACCTAGACAGCTTAGATCGGATTGGAAGCAATGACTACCAGCCAACAGAGCAGGATATCCTCCGAACCAGAGTGAAGACCACTGGCATCGTAGAAACTCATTTTACGTTCAAAAACCTCCACTTCAGGTGAGTCCAGTTCAATGGAGCAACAAATACCATCCATTCCCCCACCCAACCCCATAGTGGAGACCTATTTCTGGACATATCACTGGTAATTAACCAAATAGAAGCAACTAGTTTAGGTATGAAGGAGATCATTGGCAAGATCCTAACTTATAAAACTCTTTCACTTAAACAGAGTTAAAACTGGGCCTATTATGTATGACTGTATTTGACGTGTTAAGTTGAACATTTAAAAAAAAATACCAGTGCATCCATAAATAGAAGGGGCTGGATACCCGTCTGCTGTTGCCTCGATAGTAAATACTTAAGCATTTCATGAGATCTCCTTGCTTTATCGATTTCCCCATCCACGTGTGTGTAGTTTACAGACTGTGTTCCTCAAAGATAGAAAACTTCTTTCATACAGTTACTTCAATCAGTCACAAAACACATTGTGCAAGTTGCAGTTATAACTTGTATAACCAGTTTGAAGGTATTTCTGAAAGAACACATGTTTTGTTGAAGCTTTTTATCTAAGGCATTGCCCTGAGAAATGAACCAGAGAATGGGTATCACCTATTTTGTTGAGGTGAAATAGACACAATGTGATTACATGTTCTTTCTGTCTGCCAAGATCAGGATCCTGTGCATTAATATACGTAGCTGCTGGTAATTATTAGCAAACTTGGGATTATTTAACAAATGCTGTCCAATCACAGAATCACATCCAGTGTTGGACACTGTTTTGAGTTTTGCGGGCACTGGACCCACAGGGATATGCTATTCAATGTGATCCACCAGCCTTGGGGATGTGTGACCTATATACCTGGCATCACACCAGCGCTGAAATTTGCCTAGCACCACATTCATCTTTATGGCATGATGGCAGCATCCTGTTAGTAGCAAACACACACATGTTGCTATTCCATGGCAGTAGTGTGAACAGTTAACCTCATTAGTTGCACAAACCTTTGGGTAATCTAAGGTAGACTGAGCACTTTTCTGAAATGAAAGCTGCAGCCTTGGGCCTGCTCATGAGTCAACAGGAAATGATCCAGTTAGTGTAGCTATTATCCCACAGGATGGTTTTAATATGACCCCAGTCCAGTTGCCAACCAATGAGCACTCTGTCCTCATACAGAATAAAAGCACTGTTTTCCCTTTACATTGGAATTCATAAGAATTGTCCTAATGAGTGCAAGATGAAATGCTTCTACAAGATGAGTATTGCTGAAAAAAAGACACAAGTTATTAAGGTCTTAGCGAAAATTTGTAGCTCGGGTTGTGGATGCAATTGTTTGTTAGCTCGCTGAGCCGGTTGTTCTGTGGTGTGCAGATGTTTCGTTACCATTCTAGGCAATCATCAGTGCAACCTCTGATCAAATTGTTGGTATTCTGCTTCCTTCTGAATTTATATGATCCTCTGGTGGGATGGTCTTATCACTTCCAGTTCTGTTGTTTGTATACGCGATCTCTTTCTGTGTATTTGTTAATGGAGTCGCATGTTGAGAACCAGGCTTCCAGAAATTCTCTTGCATGTCTGGTGTTTGCTTGTCCTAGTATGGTCACATTGTCCCAGTAGAACTGGTGGCCCTCATTGTCTGTGTGAATCGAGACAAGTGAATATTGGTCATGTCTTTTTACTGCCAACTGGTGTTCATGTATCCTGTTGTCAGTTTCCTCCCTGTTTGTCCAATGTAATACTTATTGCTGCAAGTTTTTGCTAAGACCTTAATTACCTATGGGCGCAACACGCTAAAACAGGCCCGACAATGTGAAGCCTATGCCATCCGACAAAGTGCTACCCACGAACGACTCCACGTCCTTCATGAATGCCTCACGAGCCGGGTGCAGCCTCACAGCTTAAAATAAAAACCTCCACTAAACAACTCACAAGCAAGAAGAATAACAGAGCAAAACAGCCACAGGATGCTACAGGCAATGATCACAGATGCCCACAACCGCCTCCACAGATACCAATGGGAAATTACGCACCAAAAGTCTTTGTACCAGAAGTCAACCAACCAACAGTGGACCACAACACTGGAACAAGCCATTAACACTTTAAAACAGAGAACCAGAAAGGGAACAAAAACTCAGCCTACAGGAGAAACTAACCGGACTAATCCACCGGGACGACAGGAACAAAGCAGACGCATGGGTAAAGAACCTCTCCGACAGACAACTCACAGATACAGAAAAGCCATCCTGATGCGTGGACTTAACTACGACCACAGGGGCACTAGGAAAACGGACTTCTTAGCAGCACAAGAGCCAACACTGAAAACCAATGGACTCGCCGACAAAATTCAACAGGCCATCAGACAAACAGTAGTCCCAGCACTTAACTGTAAACACAAATCAGACACCTTCAGCACAGCGGAGAGAAAGGCCCTAGAAGGACTGAAGAAGAATGAAAACATCACAATCCTATCAGCAGACAAAGGACGAATGACCCTGGTTCTGAACAGAACAGACTACATCGAGAAAGCACAGGCACTTCTCGCAGATACAACCATGTGCCAACAGGTGGCGTCAGACCCCACACCATAGCTGGGGAACAGGATAACCCAGACACTCAAGAGACTTAAACATGAAGGAGAGATCACCAACACCGACTATATCAGAATGAAACCAGATGGCTCAAACACACCCTGCTTCTACAGACTCCCCAAGGTACACAAACCTGGAATATCACTCAGACCAATAGTCTCCTTACCGAGCACACCTACATACAAGCTAGCGAGGGAATTACATCAGAGACTCAAACACCTGATTAGCGGATCCCCACACTCAATCCATTCGGCCCAGGAATTTCTCACACAGTTCAAGGGTACAAAAATCAACGAGGACGAAATCATGATCTCCTTCGATGTTACAGCGCTATTTACGTCCATTGACGTACTGTTAGCCAGAGAGACACTAGCGACGCTATGAGACGGACCAGGAGCACCAATCCTGAACACCGACAACAACATCAGCAAAGACAGCTCACTGAAACTGCTAGATTTATGCCTCACAACACACTTCACGTTCAACAGACAGATATACAAACAGATCAATGGCACACCGATGGGATCACCCATCCCAGGTCTCATTGCAAGAGCAGTGATGCAGAGATTTGAACACAGAGTCCTTCCTATAATCCAACTAAAAACGTGGGTTAGATATACATGTTCGTAAAAATCAAATGCACAAAAGTAGAAGAAACCCACCAACTTGTCAACAATGTCTTCACAAACATAAATTTCAGTAGAGAGGAAGGAAACAACAAACAGCTCCCGTTCTTAGATGTAACGGTAAAGAGGGTGACTAACGGCAGACTCTGGACCTGAGTATATAGGAAGGCCACACACACGGACCAAATCCTTAACTTCAATAGCAACCACCCCACTATACACAAACAGAGATAAATCAAGACAGTATTTGAACGAGCTGCATCACACTGCAACACCCCAGAACTCCGGAGATTGGAAGAGGAACACCTGCACAAAGTTTTCACCGACAACGGATACCCAAGAAGTTTCGTCCACAGATGCCTACAAAACAAACGACAGTCAGAGGATACGATACAACAGGAGACATTAGCAACGCTACTTTACATCAAAAATATATCAAAAATGACTACCAAACTCCTAAGACCATGTAAGATCATGATTGCACACAAACCTACAGCAACACTACACCAAATGTTATCAAAGACTAAAGACCCCATGCCGACAGTAAACAAGACCAACGTGATGTACAGAATACCATGCGGCGAGTGCAATAAACATTACATTGGACAAACAGGGGGGAAACTGACAACCAGGATACACGAACACCAGCCGGCAGCAAAAAGACATGACCAATACACACAGACAATGAGGGCCATCAGTTTGACTGGGACAAGCGAACATGCAAGGGAATTTCTGGAAGCCTGGTTCTGAACACAGGACTCCATTAACAAAATATGTAGAAATAGACCCCGTACATGGGCCGCCGCTGAAACAGCAGAACCAGAAGCGACAAGACCATCACACCAGAGGATCATATAAATCCGGAAGGAAGCAGAATACTAACGCTTCGATTAGAGTTTGCACTGATGATGTTGTATAGAAGAATAATGAAACGTCTGCACACCAGAGAACCAACCGGCTCGGCAAGCTAACAAACAACTGCGACACAAGTTTTGTTCAACCAAACAACAAGCTCGAAGAGGCTTTCACTGAGGTAAAGGGATCACTTGGAATCCTAAGAGAGCGCACAGAAAATGTTAGAACCCCAATGCTAATGTTATACAAACGGGCAGAGAATCACTGTTGCACTGCCCTGGTGTAGAGACAGAACATATGACCGTCCAACTCTACATAATTATGAGGATAGATTGAAGAAATTGGGACTGTTCTCCTTGGAGAGAAGAAGTATATGAGGAGATCTGATAGGGGTGTTCAGAATTGAGAGTGGGCTGGATATAGTAGATCGGGAGAAACTGTTCCCGCTTGTAAAATGGACAAGAGAGCATAAATTGAAAGTGAATACAAAAGGAGCAAGTAAGGAAAAGCTTTTTCACCCAGTGAATAGTTAGTGTATTGAAAGTGGGTTCAATTGAGACAGTCAAGAAGGCATTGGGTTATTGTGTGGATAAAAATAATGTGTGAGCGTATGGGGAACCAGCAGGAGACAACGATGCTCCTTCAACTAACTGGTGCAGACACGATGGACCAAATGGCCTCCTTCTGTAATGTAACAATTCTGTGATACGTCTGGCAAAATATCTGAGATCGCAAGGGGCAGTGAAGAGTCTGAGAGAAGTGATTAAATTGAGTATCTCCAGCACACACGTGAAAGTTGAGTCCTTTTGTTTGAATGATCTCAGCGAGGAGAAGCTGAGGAACAGACAACCAAAGTTAGATACTTGCGAGATTCGGAGGCAATGGTGTAATTACAGATTTGACCGGGAAGAACAAAACAAGCTTGAGCAGTCCTGTCGGAGCTGGACTTCAGAGGAGGATGGTGTGGTCGACCATGTCAAACAGTGGTAGTAAAGAATTCACGCCCCCTGGTCATTGCTACTGAGGATGGCATTTGTGGCTTTAATTAAGGGCAGTTTCAGTGCTGTGCAAAAATCTGGTTGGAGAATTTTAATATGGATTTGCAGAAAACACAAGCGTGGATTTGAGAGGCTTTTGTACTAATCCAGCATCATACCCATTTTTAAACCTGCCTTGTACATTAGCAAATTCAATTGTACAGCCTGTCACAGTGGAATTTGAAGTCCCAACCTCGAGAGACCTAATCCACAATCAACTGAATACATCTCAATCACAGGGGAGCCTGAACAGAATGACTGCACTTAGGAACAGATCTGCAATACACATGCCGATGGCAGTGTTGGAGTAGTGACCTCTTACCTGCAGAACGGAGGGTCAGACCCTCGGGATAGCAGTTCAGGCTGTTTTTCATTCCCCAGGCTCTAGTTTGCATTTCAAAAGATTTTCCATTTAGCTAAGTGACTTATTGTAACGAATGATTAAGTGATTTTCTGAGACAGCTCCAGATACCTGCAGGTCGGAGATCATGGGAGTTGATAGCAGGGGGTTTTCATTAATTAGTCTGCGTGGGCACTGAGAGACTGCAGAATTTTGATCATTAACCTTTTCAAGGACAACCAGTCATTTAACATAAAAGACCAAAATTTACATTTTTTTAAAAAACTGTATTATTTCCTCTAAAATAAATCAATCAAAGGGATTAAATTTTAACTGATGCACACCACTTCAACACAATTGCAGAACTGATCTGAAAAATACCTCATTGTAAATGAGGGGGATAGTAACTAGAATGATGTACAGTTTAGAACCCAGTACTCTATACCTATGCTACTTCCCTCTAGACTGATACCTAGGCCAATATCCTGCACCCAATTTCGTACTTAGTTCCTACTGTTCTCCACTCAGTCTAAGCTAGGGGCCAGCACATACACTTTAACTGTGCCAACACATTATCCTGAACCTGTGCAAGACCTGCATCTAGTAATCGAATGAGTATTTCTGATGTCTCCAAATCTGTATCCTGCTTTAATGCCATGCTCTTGGACACAGTGTCTCGGATTGCTAACTCAATGTCTGTATGAAGACTGCTCTGGATTGTGTATGAAGATTGCTATTTGATATTAAAGAAGATGGGGAGATTTACTCCTGTGTAATAATTATCAGGGCTGAGGACTTGTGTATATTAAAAAAAGGGATTATGCACTTGTTATATGTCAAGGCTGATTTGATTGTTGTACTTAGCATGAATTTAGTCCCATGTATATACATTATCGAAGTGCATGAAGAAACTTTGCAAACCTGATTAGGAATTGGATGAGGGCTATATTTCCCATTCCTGCATCTCATCAGTCAGGCAGGGAAGTTAGTCTCAAGCTGATTTTCAATGTCACAGGATTCACCAGCATGCTGACCCTTCTTCTCCTAACCTTTATCGTCTCACACACGTCAGTTCACAGTCTTTCCCTCAATCTCCGCATTGGTTTTCTTCTAGTCAATGCACCTATTACTTTCTATCGATCACCTTTTAAGGTGCCACCCTTGTATTGTACGCTTGCTGTTGACTCGCTAGTACACATGCTATTGTACCATGTGATTCTTTCATTGTTCCTGGATGCCAGCCATTGCCCACTTTGCACAGTGAATTACATAAACACCAGTTCCTGCTTCTGTGCCTTTTGTTAATACAGTGCTTGGACTAGAACCTGATGCCTTGAAATCTCCAGTTGCTGAAGATAGATATTTGTATGACTGGAAGAGAGGTACAACCAGGGCTCACCAGGCCCCAGGCTGGTGTTAACCTGCCACATAAGCCTCTTCTGATCCTTCCTCCTCTAACTCCATCAGTGTAACCTTTTTCACACATCTAGCTTCCCTAAGAAGGCAACTATTTGATTTACCTCAACTTCTCTCTGCAGTGTCAAATTCCACATTTACACCACGTTGAGTGAAAGTGTTTCTCCAGAATCCCTCATTAGATTTATTAGTGATTCTCTTGTATTTATGATTTTAGATTCTCCCATCATTAGAAATATTTTCTATATGTCGATTCTATCAAGTCCTGTGTACATTTGGTTCCTGGCCCAGAGATTGCATGCAACTGATTCTAAAAGCAACGTATGTCTCAATGCCCCATTCTGTCAGTAGGGAAGTGAACAGCCTACGCTCAACCTCCTCAACCAAGGTCAGATAGTACGTATAATGGGAATTACAGCCACAAGGGCACATATTACTGCTCTGTGTAGAACAGTATGGGGGCATCAATACCTCCTGAAGGTATCGTCCCATGGGAAGTTAGGAACAATGGGCTGAATGTTGAGAGTGCTACAGGTTAAGTCCACAACTCATAATTACTTGCACCCATTTGTCAATCCCCAGGTTTTACTGAAGAAAAATTGTTCCATTTTCTTCACAGGCTGTTTGATGTGGGAGGTCAGAGGTCAGAGAGAAAGAAATGGATCCACTGCTTCGAAGATGTGACAGCAATTATTTTCTGTGTGGCACTGAGTGGCTATGACCAGGTGCTCCATGAGGATGAGACCACGGTGAGTCGGGCCCCAGGAGATGGCTTCGGCCCCCAGTGGTTAATGTGTGGAGATTGTCTGAGATCCCAGAATGATTGTCCAGGCCTCTGTAGCTGCAGTGTATGCAGTGAGGGACAGAACCATGGATTTATGAGCATGCTGTGTGTGCAAAGAGCGTCTGTGTTCACTAAATTGTAGACGTGAAGTTAAGAGAGTCTGAGTAGGTTGTTTGGACCTGAATTGAAGGAAGAAGCAGATTCTGATTCCTCTTTATCTGCAGGTTGTGACAGCATTGAATTATATTACATGCAAGAAGATTTCTTTCCCATTGTGTTAGAAGTGATGGAAGTGTTTTCTCTGATGTCTATGAGGTACTAAGGAGGTGTGATGAGCTATGGCTCCTGAGTATTTATTTTGCTCCTGATACAGGACTGAGCTGCCTAAGATAGACAGTTTGTGACTGGCACACTGACAATCAGCTTAGCCATACTGTATCTACTGCTGGAAAGCGACATTTACGTAGAAGCATGTTGACTGGTTTCCTGATGCATTCACTGGTCTTTCTTGTCTACCCCAGACACCCAAGATATTAACTTTCTCAAAATGGCTTAAAAATGTACTTTCATTTTAAGAGATCTGAAAACCTAAAGCCAATCTTCATGAACAGAATGGGGACCTATCTTGTTGGATGCCTGTTGCTTTGTAATCCAGTTCCAGGATTCACTGACCTGCCTGGTTAACTCTTTTAAACCCAACAGGAATACACCTCTGTGTTTTATAACAGTACCTTTCTTCTCATTCAGGATTTCTAATGCAACAAATGAGATTCCAGATGATGCGAGGCAAGATTTAAGAGTCTCTGAGTTTCATGTGTTAATAGGACAATTCTGGGAGAGGCATATTATCCCAATGCAACTTCAAGCCCCTCTCATGTAACTTCTCTTCCTTTACACCCATTGTGTACAGTAGACCGATTGTTAGGAATACATCAGTGTTAAACATGTTGTGGACTAATGATTTTTACTTCCTAGGTCCAGTAGTATCTGTTCAACTTCATTTGTTTTATAACATCACAGTATTCCTTCCTCTAGGAATAATGTAGAGTTGAGTGATTGTGTTTATGGATGTATTAAAACAATTGCACACCTATGATTTTTGTTTGTATTCCTGAGCTGAGCAGGATGATTACTGTCAAAATTTTCAACCAAGTTCCCCAGTCTGAAAGTGTAATGTGTGAGGAGTTATTGATGCAAGAATGTCATTGTAGGTTTGCTCCTGGAAAAACCTGGATCTATTACGTGTTAACATTTTAAGCCATATGGATGACTGTGGAATTTTGTTTCAGGGATTTTCAGTTACTCAGTTGATTTGCCACATGGCTGTACAACTTTGAAGTAGACTGTATCTAACACTCCCTAATACAAGCCACATTCCTCTGTGTGATCCCAATAACAGTTTGTTCCATTTGTTAGATATGTAATCACTGTATTTTTCATCTTAATATTTGGTGCAATTAGCAGCAAAGAGTTAAAGGGATAACTTAGTGTTACATTGTTTCAGTGGTGCTCGTAATCACTATGGCTTTGTGTGGACTGCGCTAATCTTGCCTGTACCTGCTGAGGTAGGTTTTATAATAATGAAAGATATCCAACACTGCAACAGATACAGTTACAGACAACAAGCCACCTTTGATAACTCACTTAATTTAAATTTATGTAACAAAATACAGCTAAATTTAAAAAGAGCTGGATTTAATTTTGTACATGCAGATGATGATCGGTACTTGCAATTCACTGGTAACCATTCTGAGGAGGTGAAGGCAGCATTGATCATACCTATGTATCCTGACATGCTGGTGAGCATGTGGAGCACAGTCCCAAAGAATCTATTTGTTTTAAGTTCACTTGACACCAGTGCATGGATCTGAATCAGCGCTGTTGAGAAGGGAGATTGATGGTACGTGATAGTATAAGGTAATGCTGGTGCCCCTGTCAGAGGTAAAGACGCATTCTCGGTATTACTTGAAATAGGAATCAACAGGTGAAGGAATCAAGGTGGATATCATTGGTACATTGTTCATGCCATCTTTTAGGTGGAGAAGTTTGGTCAACTGAAAGCCTATTTTCAAAATCTTGAAAGGTAATTGGAGTTGTATTTTCACTTCTGGTGGCCACACCAGGTTACGAAGATTTAAAACTCTAGTACAGTTCAATTTCCAGCTTATGTAGCTCATACATAGAGGGAAGTACTAGTGACCACGTTTTGTTCTGAAAAATGTGAAGGGCAGGAACAGCAAAATACTGAAAATCTGAGTAGAATCTAAGCAAACTTTGCTAAATATATGTTAGATCTGAAAAGATAGGTTATGATTTCAAGAATATCTACTTCTTCAAAAAGGTCTGGTTGTAGCATTTACTCAAGTGTAGCTAATACTGAAAATGTTTCAACATTGAAACTGACAAAGGTCTGATAGTGTAGCCTTTCTTTATATCACTCATTGATTTTATTCAGCCTTTCTAGCATGAGTCTGACCAAACAAACCCAAATGACCATCTCTGTAACAATAAGTGGCCGTTCAAAACTTTATTTCTTCCTTGGAACATTGTTTGGTCATGTATGTAAACCTTTTCTCCAAGTAAACAGACCTTCAGAATGTGACCAGGTGGACTTGTGGCAGATTTCTCTCACTATAATTTCCATTAAATGGAACGTGACTGTGTGTGAACTGGATTGTCCATGTGAGAGTGATTGCACATCGCATTGATGTTCAATAAACACAAGGTGGCAGCATTATGATGTAAAATATGATGAGGAGCTCATCCACTGTCTTCAGTGAATGGTACAACTGAAACTGCAGAACCGTCTTTCAGTTGAGAATCTGAGATCCTCTAGAAGCAAATACAATCAAAATGTTCTATTTGTGCGAACATTCATTGGTTTTGGGCTAAGTTCCAGTCTGTTGATTGTGTAAAGAGACATCCCTCTGGGGCATGCTGCATAGATGCTAGTGATTTTTGTATTGGATTGCACTGTGACGCAACAGTGTACCTTCAATGTTGTGTGACCACCCCATGACTCTGAGTGTACTTCATCCTCCTTTTGCCTGCTCTCTGGTACCACGTCCCTGGGGAAGGAGGCAGCCTTCCAGCTCCAGCCTCTCGCTACAGCCATGACACCATTCCACCACCGCTGACTGATACAAACAAAATGTTAACAATGAGATTTTGCGACACCAACCCAAATTGGCAGGTATGAAGCTTCTCTTGACCAAGAATTGAAAACAGCAGTGCGACCTCTGGCCCGGACCTTGTCACAAGTTCCTCTCATCACTACATTGCCATGTAGAAGACATGCAAATCTGATGCAGATTTTTTCTTCTGTCTTTTATTTTGCCTAGGCATTGATCCTGTAAAATGTAAAGTTTTTTTTTTGCGATTCATGCATTTGGTAGTCTTCCTTTTGGCTCCAGACTAATGTCTTCGTGACCTGACATGGGTTACCAGACTCTTAATCTGTTCGTGCTTTCACTCCAGCTTGTCAAAAGCCAGCTTTAAACCACATAGCTAAAAAAGCTAAAAAGTCATAGCAAAGTCTCAAAGGTCAGGAGGAGGCCGGTCACTGACTGTTTTCAAGTCTGGATTAATTCAAGGATCTATGATATCCTTGGTTAATGTATCCAGTTAGTGTTTGCCACTGCTCTCTGGCTGCATGGTTTCTATGCCTAGAGATAGAAAAAAGGCAGCGAGTCTTCAGCTGCAGTTTCTGGTACATGCATGGTGCATGATTTAAACAATATATAAATAAAATGACTGGTTTTAAATAGATCCAGTTGTAATATGTAAATTGGTTAAGTAGCTTTGACCTGTAATTAACCTTGCATTTAACATAGAAATTGTAAAGTTACATCTTTGCTGAGCTGTCAAGATAGAATTGCTTTAGTTTGGTTCTAGGTGCTTGGTGTAACAAAGGGCATTCTTTGTTTCAGAATCGCATGCATGAGTCGTTGAAGTTATTCGACAGTATCTGTAACAACAAATGGTTTACAAATACTTCCGTCATCCTCTTTCTCAACAAGAAGGACATATTTGAGGAAAAAATTAAGAAATCTCCACTAACGATCTGCTTTCCCGAGTACACAGGTAACTAGGTGACCACCACATCTCTCTGGGTGGGTAAGGGAAAGAAGCACACACGACTGGAAAATTCATTTGGTAATTCAAAGTTCTGTGGTTTGAAGTTAGAGTTCAGAAGTTAACATACTGAGACCTTTTACCCCAACATTCAAAAAGACACTTATGTCTGAAAATAGAACGAGAATGGTTGTTGATTTGTGAACAAGAAGTGCAAGAAAAGCTGTCCAAAATAACCCAGTATTTCAAGAGACAACATGAGTCCATGAACAGAATTCTGAAAATTCAAAATAGAAGTAATCCTCTTCACACTCATTCTCCTTTAAGTAACAGAGCTGCATTCATCCACATTACAGGAGAAAATTTACAGTGATTTTGATAGAGGTAGTCACCAGTTCCTCTTGATTAAATTGGTTATAATTCAGTCAAATGGTTTATATAACATAAGCAGCATTCAAGGTAAAACAGGCTCATTTTAAGGAAAATAGAGATTTAATTGAACAGCAGAAAGTTTCACTTCAAAGGAAAACTTGAGTTCTGTTCTCCATGATAAGGGATATTTTGGAGGGGGTGCTGCACCATCTTTGGATTAAATGAAGGACACCAGATGGTAGACTAAGATCCCAAGGGATTGTTCAAAGATGAGTTTATTTAGGGTTATGGTCAATATTTGTCCCTCCGCAAACATCATAAAGAACTTATTTGTCCCATTGTTGTTTGTGGGATTCTACTTTGTGCAATTTTACTGCTGCGTTTGTCTACATTACACTATAATGACACTTCAGAAATACACAATTGACTGTGACACTGTACTAGAAGGCTGTTGCTATGAGTTGATTCCCGAAAGACTGATATCATGATGAAAAAGAAAACCTCTAGTCAAGAGATGTATAAGCTTAGTTTCTTAACTAGAGTATCAAACTCATCATAGTTCATGTTTTACCTTTAAGATACTTTTTCTTCTGGACGATCTCCAACCTTTTTATAACAAGTCCATCTTTTCTTGCATGCTGCTTAAGGTATCTGACCAGCTCATGACATCATTCCCTGGAACAATCAACACAAAAAAAGAGCACAGTCGTCGTGATAGCAACAGTGTGCATTTGTCTCGTTCCTTTAGCGTAGAAAATATCCCACAGTGCTTCGCAGAGATATAATCAAAATGCTTAAAACGTAGGTTGCTGTTTTTTTCATGGTACTTAGTCCCCTTCAATCGCTGCCAGTTTCCTAACTTGTTTGCACTGCTAACTTTTGCATAGTTTCCGGGGACCCTGAGGGCATTGCCCAAATGAGCAATCTTTATCTGATGTTTGCTCGGTTCCCCATCATGGTCAGATCCTGATCCTGGCCAGTTGTACATCATGAGGAGTTGCCTTATATTGCACCAAGCAGTCATCTTACTATGAATTTGGATATAGGTTGGCAGAACCTCTGAAAACTATGGAGAAATGATCTTTATCATTGTACCTGCTAGCAGTCACAGGGAGATGGGGTAAACCCTACCTTCTTCAACCCAATGATTGTTTATTACCAGGCCTGGCATTTATTAGAGTCTCTGCAAAGGCCTTTGGAAGCCTCTTGGGAATATTTTGACAAAGAAATAGAAAAGAAACTGCGAGACAACCAAATGCTTTAGCCCTGTTACCCATTGTTTTCAAATCTTTGGCTTGATTTGAAAGGGCTGGTATCTAGCCCCAGATAAGGTATTGCTCAGAAGAACAATCTTAAATATTTCTGATGCTATTCTTTTTCCTCTGTGTTTGTGTCTCTCTTTCAGGCCCCAGCATGTTTGCTGAAGCTGTTTCTTACATTCAGTCCCAGTACGAGAGCAAGAACAAGTCAGCAAGCAAGGAGATCTACACACACATTACCTGTGCCACTGATACCAATAACATCCAGTTTGTTTTTGATGCAGTAACTGATGTGATTATTGCAAATAACCTGAGAGGGTGCGGACTGTACTAGAGTCCGTCAGGCACTGTACAGGTGGCATTTTTGGAGACAATTCTGCCGCTGATTTTACTTCATACTGCAAACAAAACAGCCAATTTTGCAACTACTGCTGTTCGGGCACTGAGCAGAATTGGACAGATTTCGTATTCCCTTGCATACACACATGGGCCAGGCAGACACCCACCCCAACATGCACTGTGTCCTTGGGGACACAGTTATAATGCCACTTTTGCATTGATGATTTTTTTAATGTACCTCATTATAACTCCAGACTTACTGACATCAGGACAACCAGGAAATGCGAGGCCCACTCCAGGAGGTTGTCTCGGGTTGGTTGAAGTTTGCATCAGGTTCAGTATAACGGCAATCCTACTGGTCCTGATCCATTAACTCATACACAGCTACTCACATTGTCAGTCGTTCATGCATGCACACCGAGTCTAACACTTAGGAAACGTATACACATTGTAACTGCTTATATATTACTCTTTGCGGTCAGTACTGGGTATCGTCACATTCTCATTCTCTCCCTCTGTCTTTAGTTCCTGATGTTTTCAGTTTGACTAAATTTATTTACAGGTTCACGGTGTGTGACAAGTTTCTCTAAAAGAAATGTTATATTTCAGAGTCCAGAGCCTGTCATACTCAGTTGCACTTCAATTTGATGGAGAAACTGTTGTCTTTTAGGTGTCTCTTGAGGTGGTTGGTAAAATTAGTGAAGAGATTTGGAAAGAGATTTCTTAAGGAGTTTCAGCCATGTGCTGGCATCGCAGAGCATAGACTGTGTTGTTTATCAGTGACTGGACTTGTGTTTCCCAGTCAGCTTGAGGCGCTCCATGTGGTCCAGTCTGTGTGGGACCCCAACCCATGCTGCCTGGTCCATGTAAGATCCCCGTGTTGCCAGTATGCAGAATGAAATGGCACCTGGTATTTATAGGCAGAGTCAGCCTGTATCGAGACTGTAGGTGAATGTTGGAACCTTGTATCTACTGATGTTTGCTGTATGCAACACAGTTGAACAACCAGTTGTGTTGAGGCCCATTTCAAAAACTTAAATAATTTGCTGCACTGTGCTTCTTCTTACTTAGATAATTTGCTGTACTGTGTCCATCCTGGTTCTGCATGTAAAGATGCAGGCTTTTCTTGCCAGGTGATCGAAGTGGAATCAAAATATGAAATGATAATCTTTTCAAATACTTTGTTATTCTAACTTATTGAAAGCTAAGTTTGTGTGTGTGCGCACAGGGGAGATCCACAAATATTAAAAATATTTATTGTAGGTCAAACTATATACTAAAAACTACAATAAATATTAAAAGCTGAAATAATATTACAGTTGAATACCATGGCATTAAATATAATAAATGTAATGTCTGTCCGTTACAAATAATTGACCTTCGACAGGAAGTTGATCATTATCATTGAGTTTGGGAGACTTACTGCTTTGTTGAGTTTTTAACACAAATTTCCTCCCTTTCACACTCTCTCAGGGCAAGATTTCAGTATTTCTGGCAATGCTCCATATGCTGTACACACTGCTTCTGATTGCATGCATGCCCAGATTGGGCTACTTGCTGTCTGGGAATGGAAAGATTCAGAAGTGGCTTTATTCAATGTTTTAGAGAAGCTTGGGATTTGACCCAGTCCCTGTGAGAATTAACAGGGTACCACACCAAAGTTTGGGCCAGAGAGCTCTGAGTAAGGAAGAGACAAATTGTGTTTTATATTCAAGTTTACACAGATGTGCTGTTTATTTTAAGATGTTTCTTTTGCCTGCTATATAATTCCACCTGGATGTTTTTTGTTTACTGGAGAGGGGATACACCGTACAGCACTGTAGGTAACTGGAGCTTTAAGGCCATAGGAGCAGAAGTAGGCCATTCGACCCATCAAGTCTGCTCTGTCATTCATTGAAATCATGGCCAATAATAATCCTCAACTCCATGCCCCTGCCATTACCCCATAACCCTTGATTCCCCAAATGATTAAAAATCTATTCCTGCCTTGAACATACTTATGACCCAGCCTCAACAGCCCTCTTTGGTAAATTATTCCATAAATTCATGACCCTCAGCACAAATTGCTCCCAATTTCTGTCTTAATGGGTTGACACCTTGCTCTGAGATTACACTGTCTGATCCTAGATCCTCCCACGTATGGAAACAACGTATCGGCATCTACCCTGAAAAGACCCTAAAAATCTTGTGTGTTTCAATAGGTCTCCTCTCATTCTTCTAAACTCCAATGAGTACAGACCCAATCTTCTCAACCTCTCCACATAAGAAAAAACTGAGTGAAACTATTCAAGGAAGGAGAGAGGCAAAAAGCAAATAACTACAGGGTGATTAGCCTAACATCTATTGATGGGGAAGTATTGGAATCAGTTATTAAAGATGTAATAGCAGAATGTTTGGAAATTTATAATGTAATTAATCAGTTTTGGCATGGTTTCATGAAATGGAAATCATGTCTAACTAATTTATTAGAATATTTTAGGAAAGTCTCAACCAGAGTGGATATAGGGGAACCAATAGATGTGTTGTATTTGGACTTCCAGAAGGTGTTCAACGAGGTACCTCACAAAAGGTTAAATCACATGATAAGAGCCTGGGATGTTGGAGGTAGTTTATTGGCAAGGATAGAGAATTGAGCTGTAAACAGCAAGTAGAGACAAGGGGTTCTTTTTCAGGTTGGCAACCATTACCATTGGATTCCACAGGGATCAGTGCTGGGACCGCAACTATTTCAATGTACATTAATGACTTGGAGGAGAGAAATGAATGCACTGTAGCCAAATTTGCAGAAGACACAAAAATAGCTGGAAAGGCAAGTTGTGAGAGGGAAGAAGCAGTTTATAGAGAGATATGGATAGGTTGAGTAAGTGGGTAAAAAGTTAGCAAATGGAGTATAGTCTGGGGAGATGTGAAGTTGTTCATTTTGGAAGGGAGAACAAAGAGCAGAATATTATTTAAATGGATAAAAACCACAGAAAGCTGCAACACAAAGGGACTTGTTGGTATCTGTACATGAAACACGGCTAACACACAGGTGCAGTAGGCAATCCGGAAGACTAATGAAATGATGGCCCTTATTTCAAGGGGTTTGGAGTATAAGAATAGGCACATCTTAATGCAACTGTATAAGGTGTTCTTGAGACCATACCTGGAATACTGTGAGCAGTTTGGTCCCCTTATTTTAGGAAAGATGTCATTTAAATGAAGGCAGTTCAGAGAAGGTTCACTAAGATGATCCCTGTTTTGGATGGATTCTCTTGTGAGCAAAGGCTAAACAGGTTGGGTCTCTATTCACTGGGGTTTAACAGGATGAGATATGATCAAATTGAAACAGTATTTACCCAGTCAAGCCCCTTAAGAATCCTGAGAGGATGTTTCCCCTCATGGGAGATTCAGGACCAGAGGGCATAGTCTCAGAATAAAGAGCAGCTATTTTATTCTAAGGGTTGAGAGTCTTTGGAATTCTTTGTCATAGAGAGCTGAAGGGGCTGAGACCTTCATATATTTAAGGCTGATATTGATAGATTTTTGATCAGTATAGGAATTAAGGGTTACGGGGAAATCATACGAAAGTGCATGTGGGAAATGTTGGATCAGTCATGATCCTATGG
Organism: Rhincodon typus; assembly: GCF_021869965.1. NCBI lineage: Eukaryota > Metazoa > Chordata > Chondrichthyes > Orectolobiformes > Rhincodontidae > Rhincodon > Rhincodon typus. Next base: position 51,117,945 of record NC_063346.1, read on the forward strand.
AATAGCAGAGCAGGCTCGAGAGACCAAAACGCCTACTGCTGCACCTGTTTCTTATAGCCTTAGGGTTTAACCTTCTCTGGACTGCTTCCAATATCTTTCCTTAAATAAGGGGACCAAAACTGTTCAGTGTTCAAGCTATGGTCTGACTAGTGCCTTGTATAGTTTAAGTAAGACCTCCCTACTTTTATATTCCTTTCCCTTTGAAATAACGACCAACAGTCCATTTGCCTTTTCAATTACCTGCTGAACTTGGATGCTAACATTTTTGTGATTCATGCACAAATCCCTTTGTTCCATAGCATTCTGCAATCTTTCTCCATTTAAATAATGTTCAGTTTCTCTGTTCTTTCTATCAAAATGCACAACCTCAAATTTTCCCAAATTATATTCCATCTGTCAACTTTTTGCCCAATCTCCTAAACTACCCAAATCTCTTTGCAGACTCTCTGTGCCATCCTCACCACCTCCCTTCCCAACTATTTTTGTCATCTGTAAAGAGGAAAGCAATGGTGAGCCAGTGTTCCTTAACTACACTTCATTGAAGGACAGACTAATGAGTAATATAGAATCTGATCTCTCAATGATCCTGAAGATATGAGTAGTTCACTGCCTCTGACAATGTATGTGGGATTGAACCAATCATTGTAATAAATGCAACAACGCAACACATAACCTCAGAGTAGAATTTGAGAATGAACAACCAAGCTTGGCCTCTGAGAGTTTCATTTCTTGGATTGACTTCAGCTGTCTTTGGTAACGAATGCAATAAATATATCAGCCTGACCAGGACAAGGCTATACAGGGAAACTTGATACGTAGCAGAGTTCTGGATAAGTAGCTGAATGTGAAAACATTTGACCTCAAATTGTCTGACTTAAGGAAAGTGTATCTGACAATGACAAGTATACAAGGTCTATGACTTTGGATAGAATGGTTCAGGTATCAATGTAACACCAATCCACAGGGCTGCTTAGTGCTATTCATTTACTAGTTTCACATTTATATACAGATCAAGGAAGGGACTGGTTCATGGTATCTGCCACTGTAGCCCAGGAGTCTTTGGTACTGTTCATTTACTGGAAGCAGGACTGGTAGTTACAGTTTAGGAATGATTATTAGTATCGGGCCATTTAATAGCAGTGACATTTGAATACAAAAGGCATTCCTATTTGATAACTGGACTTCCATCCCACATCCTGGGGTAATGATGTTGCTTCAGCGTGAGAGGATAGGACTTGTTCTGGTGATTACTACAACAAGCAACAGTGCAGCAAGCTACCATAACTCGCCTCTCACCAAAGAAACATGTTTAGTGAATCCAGTATGGGGTATACATTGTGGATGGGATGTAAGAATTTGTCGTTAGTTGATGCCTATTCAGTGTTAAATAATGGTTCTGTCAGTGGTGTTCAGTTGTTGCTGCCTCATGATTAGTCCAAGTGGAGTCACTCTGGAGAGATCTTAAGTTTTTTTTTGATAGTTGTTGCTGATCACATGATGTAGTTCCACAGAGTATTAGTGTATGTCTTCAAGGTCTCCTGCCAGCTTCAAACCACTCGTACAGCTCTGCCAAATGTGAATGGTTGAAAGCTGATTGTGTACTTTACCATTGAGAATCAAACACCTGACCCTGTGCCATGCTGGTATTCCTTCCAAAGTATTAACCACAAGCTGAATGACGCCGATGCAGTGCCATAACACAGATAGGAGTAGAGTGCTTCAGGTAAGTGAACCATTTGGAACACTAGTAAACTTTTGTCCAAGTGTAGTTAGACAAGAACTCCAAGTCCTTTACTCTTAATGTATGTGCCAACATTCTGTGGCAGTCTCTTAGTCACCTCTGTGTCAGATTTGGAACCATAATGTGAGCTTGTGTGGGTGATTAGGCTAACCTAGTGCTTTATTACATGTGAATGAGGTTGTACTTACAGTCATTTTGTAACAAAGTGAGTCTGTTTATATGGTAGATTGTTATTATTTATTTCTGTTGTTAATGTATTTATTCATAAGATATCAATAAAGTGCCAGCTCTTTCCTAAAATGCGTGTTTGCCTCTTCTTTGTGCCTGGCCTTATGATGCTCGATTTATTCTTTCATTCATTCTTAGATCTACGATTCTGAGACGAGGAACTGTTCAAACGATTTTTCTCCAGTTTTCAGATTTCAAATCACCAGCAAAAAAAGCCATACCTTTATCCCCAGATATCTCTAGAACATCCTGTAATATTGTTTTGATTGATGTGCTAATTCTAACTAATCACTAACCATCAATGCTACCCTAAACTGGAATAATGTGTTTTTCTCTCTGTTTCCAATAGCTCTATCATCTTTCAACATCTAACTTGGATGCTCAATGATTGATGTGGGTTTCATTGATTCTCGCTCCACAAGCCCATTGTTTAATTGTACCTGCCTTTTTCCACAGGATCCAAGCCACAATACAATGCTGACTTGTAATAGGATAAGACAGTCTGTAAAGCAAAACTTTGTACCTTACATTTTATGACTAACAGGGGAGATGTGATTGTAGTTGGTCAAAAGTCTGTGAGTTCCTGACTGTGCCCTGATGCTAACGAGCTGTGTTTTTGTGACTTGGCATTGGGGAGTGGTTAGGTGTATCGGTGATATATTCTGTTCACTGAATCAAAGCTTATTCCAAAAACGCCAGAGCCAATGAAAGCAAATGTTGGGGCTCACATCTGTTCTCCTTTGGCAATTTGTCCAATTGCCACTCCATGCTAACTGATATCACATGAACGTAACAGAAGTGTATCAGCATCCAACTTCCCCTGTATGTCAACTCCTCAGCTCAAGAACTTCTTGTTATCTTGTAATATTTACCTGCCTTCAGAGGAAGATGTTGTGATCAAATTGGCTGTGTCTTTTGTTGTGGTCCTACTGCTCTGGTGAATCAAAAGTAAAAACCTTGAATGGAGAAGTAAGTTTAGCATTGGGATTTTGGCCTGGGTTTCAGAATTATTTCTCAGTGGGCTATGTAGAAATGTACCTTGGATCACATCTTGAGCAGCTGGATGTAGAAAGCCTATAGCAGTTTTGGTGTTGCAGGGATTTCAGTGCTCCAGTTAGGCCTTGTGCAGTGCTATTTGCTTATAGCTGCTGACGTGAGTCTCTAGTGTGGAGGAGCTGGCTTTCATGTGTGTCATCGCTTCGATAGCTAAGGAATAGCTCAGTAAGTGTTATTGTAATGTCTACAGTATGTGCATATAGCAAAGCCTTCATACAGTGTATGATATAGCTTAATGAGTTAGTGACATGCCCTTGAATGGATGGACTGAAGGACTGAAAATTTCCAGTGATTTGGTCTGTATTTATTCAGCTAATTTGTTGCCACTTGATTATATTAGTTAGTATTTTTATGTATATTTGCATTGTGGGTTAAGGGGATAGGGTGGAGTTGGGTCTGAGTAGGATGCTCCTTGGAGGTTTGGGTTGAATGGCCTCTTTCTACACTATAGGAATTCTATGAATAGCTAAACTCTTGCTACCCAGTGTGTTTAACAGTGTTGAGTATTGGACTGTTGTGCCAGAGAAAGTGGTGGCACATTTTACAGCTGAAGAAAGGTCAGTTTTCTTTGTAAAGGACCACAATCATTGAGTAATGTTTTATAGGTCAAAGCAAATGTTGGGGCTCACATCTGTTCTCCTTTGGCAATTTGTCCAATTGCCACTCCATGCTAATTGATATCACTTGAACGTAACAGGAATGTATCAGCATCCAACTTCCCCTGTACGTCAGCTCCTCAGCTCAAGAACTTCTTGTTATCTTGCTATATTTACCTGCTTTCAGAGGGAGATGTTGTGATCAAATTGGCTGTGTCTTTTGCTGTGGTCCTACTGCTCTGGTGAATCAAAAGTGAAAACCTTGAATGGAGAAGTAAGTTTAGCATTTATAAGATCATCCAAAGTAGCAATGATCTTATCTGTGCATCATTTGGTATTGTGTGCAATGTACCTTTGCAATGTACAATGTACCTTACCTTGTGAATTCTATTCTCCATGTCGCCTACACCCAGTTGGATTTGTGATATTTTGCTCTGGGAAGATTTTTTTTGTATGAGTTCAAGAAAAAGCTTCTTAGAATGGTTCCAACAATGAGGGTAGGATAGATCACCAGGATAGATTGAAGAAGTTGGGACTGTTCTTGTTGAGTGAAGGTTCAAGAGAGATTTGATAAAATCATGAAACTGGACAGAGTAGGAAAAGAGAAATTGTTCCCATTGGCAGAAAGGTCAAGAACAAGGGGACACCAGCTTAAGGTCAGATGACAAAAGGAATGAAAGGTGACGTCAGAAAGACACGTTATAATACTGTGACTGGTTAGGACCAGGAATGGACTACTGGAGAGTGTAGTGGAGCCAGCTTCAGTCATGACTTGGAAAAGGGAATTGGATAATTATCTGAATAGAGGAAAAATATTGTGGGGCTATGAGAGAAAGGCGTCGCACTAATTGACTCTTACAGAGACCTGGCATAGATGTGACAGGCTGAGCAGCCTCCTTCTGCACGAAATCATTCTATAATTCTACTTGGAAACCTACAGAGGTCAACAGCAAAGGGCTGAATTGACAAGACAGTTTCTAGAATGATCAACAGGCAATGCTGAAAGTTCAGTTGTTGGAATGTGTGTGACTGTGTGTGTATGTGTGTGTTTACTGCTGTTTGTGTTTGTTCACCTGAACACTGAACTGTCTGAACTTATTTGAGAGCTTACTTGTGTCTAATATCTATTTGGCTCATGTTTATTAACTACACACGTTCATACAGTTTCCCCTTTTCTGATGCTAACGAATCCTCCTTCTTTCTCTCTCTTCTTTCCCTTTCCCTTTCCCTTGCTGCAGAACCGCATGCACGAATCTCTAATGCTGTTTGATTCCATCTGTAATAATAAGTTCTTCATCGACACCTCCATTATTCTTTTCCTCAACAAGAAAGACTTGTTCGCTGAGAAGATCAAGAAGTCGGCTCTTACAATCTGCTTCCCTGAGTATACAGGTAAGAGTTTTATAAAATTAAACTTGCCCTTCCTTTGTCTCACAGCAGCAACTCCCTCTCCGCGTGCATGGTTTTGTATTTCTAGCTTTGTTCAACATAAACCATTCATTCACTTCAACTAACCCCTCTCCTTTTCAAGGTTAAAGGTCACATGTCATCAGAAGTTTCTGACCTGTTAACCACAGATGTACGTATGTGTGTGAGTGAGTGTGTATGTGTGTCATTCCACAACATTGTAAAATGAGTGATGGTGAATCAGCAGCTTGTTGAACATCTCATTGTTATTCCATTGAAGTCAATCAGGAGAGATGCAGGATAGACTGCAATTTGGCTATCACCCATTTCACATTGTCAACATTACAAATCGACCCCCTTTGTGTGAAAAATCACACTCCAGGGTCTTTGAAGTGTTTCAATCAGGCTGCAGTGTGGTAATAGACCAATCATCAGCACCTTTTTTTGTTAATTTGTCGAGCATCACAAGCTATTCCACCATTTATTGCCAATCCCTAATAAGAGAAAGTGGTGGTGAGCTGCCTTCTTGAACTGCTGCATCCATGTGGTATAGGTGCATAGAGTGTTGTTAAGGATGGAGTTCCAAGATTTTGAATGAACGACACTGAAGGAACGATGATATAGTTCCAAGCCAAGAAGATGTGAGGCTTGAGATAGTAGGGACTGCAGATGCTGGAGAATCTGAGATAACAAGGTGTAGAGCTGGATGAACGTCGGGCCGAAACGTCAGCCTTCCTGCTCCTCTGATGCTGCTTGGCCTGCTGTGTTCATCCAGCTCTACAAGATGTGTGGCTTGAAGGAATTTGCAGCCAATCATGTTCCTGTGTATCTGCTGCCTTGTCCTTCTAGGGGGTAGAGGTCATAGGTTTTGAAGATGCTGTTTAAGGATCCTTGGAGAGTTGTTGCAGTGCATCTTGTAGATGGTACACATTGCTGTTGCTGCGAATTGGTGGTGAAGGGAGGAAATGTTGAAGGTGTTGGATGGGATGCCAGTCATATGGGCTTCTTTGCCCTAAATGGTGTTGAGTATTTTTCAATATTGTTGAAGCTGCACTCATCCAGGCAGTGGAGATTTAGAGTCATAGAGTTGTACAGGACGGAAACAGACCCTTCAGATCACCTTGCCCATGCCAACCAGGTATCCTAAAGTAATCTAGTCTCATTTGCTGACATTTGGCCCATATTCCTCTAAACCCTTCTAATTCATATACTCATGCAGATGCCTTTAAAATGTGGTAATTGTACCAGCTTCCATCACTACTTCTGGCAGCTCGTTTCATACACATATCACCTTCTGCATGAAAAAGTTGCCCATTTGGTCCCTTGTCTATCTTTCCCTTCTCACCTTAAACCTAGTTTTGGACTCGCCCACGCCAGGGAAAAGACCTTGGCTATTCACCCTATCCATGACCCTCATGATTTTATAAACCTCTATAAGGTCATCCTGCAGCATCCGACACTCCAGGGAAAATAGCCCTAGCCTATTCAGCGTCTCCCTAGATCTCAAACCCAGCAACATCTTTGTAAATCTTTTCTGCACTCTTTCAAGTTTCACAACATCCTTCCTATAGCAGGGAGACCAGAATTGAATACAGTATTCTAAAAATGGCCTCACCAATGTCCTGTACAGCCACAACATGACTTTCCAATTCCTATAGTCAATGCACTGACCTCTCTATTACATTCCTGACTCGTGCCTTGTAAGTGGTGCACAGGCTTTGAGCTGTCAGGTAGTGATTTACTAGCCTTAGGGTCTTTGATCTGCTCTTGTAGTTGCAGTATTTATACGGCTAGGCCAGTTCAATTTCTGGTCAATTGTAATAGCCAAGACATTGATAATGGAGATTTCAGCAATGGTAAGTCCGTGGAGTTTTACGAGATGATCGTTTGATTCTGTCTTGCTGGAAGTGGTCCTTGCCTGGTACTATAATCTTTTAATATTAGTTCAGGAACAAGTATGCAACTCAAAAGGGATGGGAGGAGTTTCCATTCTGAGGGCTTCAATAACATTTAGACTGACTTCCAAAAATAGCAAATGTATCAGTCTATTCACCACAGAATGATGATGTTATTTTTACAGCCGTTCTTTTTTGTGTGCGCCTATGTTTCTTATTTCTGTATCTTTGAGTATATTTGTCCTTTGTTTAGACTGTGTGTCTGTGTATCTTTCTATGAGGATAAATTTGTATTTGTGGAGCTGCACTTTTATGTATATGTGTATAAAGTTTTGTCTCTGTAATTGTATTTCTGTGCATTTGCTTGTGTCCACATTTATATTACAGGCATACACATACAGACTGTTTGTACATGCACATATCAATGTGTACACATACTTGTGTATCTGAGGATATGTACATGTGCATGTATCCAGGAATTACTGCCAGAAACCAGTCCTTTAGGAGGATTGTGTCCTGGAGCCAGGCCTACAGTTGAAATTGACCAGCCCAGGCCCAGTCTTCAGTAGTTGACAGGAGCCAGGCCCAGATATTACTGTTCATAGAGTCATAGAGTCCTACAACAAGGAGACGACCCTTCGGCCCGAATGGGTCCATGCTGACCAAAATGTCTATCCACGCTAACTCCATTTCCCTGCACTTGGCCCATATCGTTCTAAACCTTTCCTATCCATGTATTTGTCCAAATGCCTTTTAAATGTTGTTAATGTACCCACCTCAGCCACTTCCGCTGGCAGCTCCTTCCAGATGTGTACCACCCTCTGTTTAAAAAAAAAAGTTTCCCCTCAGGTTCCCATGTATTCTTTCTCCTCTTACCTTAAACTGATGCCCTCTAATCCTCGATTCCCCAACCCTGGGAAAATGACTGAGTGCATTCACCCTATCCATATCTCTCATGATCTTGTACACTTCTTTTCAGATCAACCCCCCCCTCAGTCTCCTACATGCTAAAGAAAAAAGTCCGAGCTTGTCCAACCTCTCCCTCTAACTCAGTCCCTTGAGTCCTGGCAACATCCTTGTAAATTTCATCTGCACTCTTTCCAGATTAATAACATGCTTCCTATAGCAAGGTGACCAAAACTGAACACAATACTCCAAGTATGGCCTGACCAACGTCCTGTACAACTGCAACATAACTTCCCAACTTCTATACTCAGTGCCCTGACTGATGAAAGTCGGTGTGCCAAAAACCTCCTTCGCTGCCCTGTCTATCTGTGACTCCACTTTCAGAGAACTGTGCACCTGCGCTCCAAGGTCCCTCTGTTCCACTACACTTCTTAAGGCCCTACCATTCATCATGAAAGTCCTACTTTGATTTGACTTTCCAAAATGCCACACCTCACATTTAACTATATTAAATTCCATTTGCCATTTCTCAGCCCACCTGCCCAGCTGAGCAAGATCCTGTTGCAATTTCTGATAACAATCCTCACTCCACAATACCACTATTTTAGTGTCATCCACAAACTTACGAATCCTGCCTTGTACATTCTCATCCAAATAACTGATATAGATAACAAACAGCAATGAGCCCAGCACCAAGTACTGAAGGCACACCACTGATCACAGGCCTCCAGTCCGACAAGCTTCTCTCTTCCTACCATTAAGCCAATTGTGTATCCAATTTGCCAGCTCTCCCTGGATTCCATGCGACCTAACCCTCCAGAGCCGCCTATCATGTGGAACCTTATCAAAGGCCTGACTGAGATCCATGTAGACTACATTTACCACTCTTTATCACACATCAACCTTCCTGGTTACTTCATCAAAGAAGTGGTTGGGTCCAAGAGGCACTATCTACTGTCAGCGGGTGAGGTGAGGTTGGAGAATGAGGCTGCAAAGTTTGAACAGGAAAGGAGGACTTTGCAAGAGCGGAGATGGAAAGCAATAAACTTTCAGGAGTTGGAAACAAGGGAGGCTGGAAAAAAGGGATGGTAAGGAGGAGGCTTTAAATGGGGCTGCAGGTAGGAGGCATGTGCAGGAGGATGGAATGAGAATACAAGATGTTTGGGGGCAGGGGAGCGGAGGCTACAAAGGGGAGAGCACCATTTTAAGCCTGTCAGCAAAATAATATTCAACTAACTGGCAGTCAGGAAAACTTGAAAATCTCTGAGGTAATGAATTCCTTGCAAATTATTGTGAATCTCCAGCTTAAGAATGCAAATATTCAGCATTTACCACATGAGGAAAATGTAGTGGATGGTATTTTAAAGAAAATTTCAATTGTTATATTTAAATTTGAAATTGAGGTCAGAGGTGCAGTAAAAAGTGTAAAACATTTTTTTAAAAATGTTCCGGCTTTGTGCACATGCAGCACGTTAGCATGACCTTACCTGTCTGCGAAAGGTGTATTTGGGCTGATGTAAATTTTTGTGTAGAAATGTCTTAGTTATTTTGAAAAAAGCTTTTACCGTTAACTTATTCACTTGGATCAGTTTAATTTATTAGACACCAATATGTTTAATGCTTTCCATGTGTGTTGTTGGTTTAAGCTTATTTAAAGATTAATAATTGCAGATCTTGCTGAATTCTTCTAATTCTACTTTTGTGTGAGCCCAGAAATCCCACATGTTAACACAAACACGCAAGGTATTATTACTTTAACAACTGCAAAACCTAATCAATGAGTTAGCGAGAATGGGAAAATAGACCTAAAATCAAAAAAAAACTCTCAAGTGAATATTAAAAGCTCTTGAACAAATTGTTTTGAGATACAGCCAGTTCAAAGAGTGGAGCTGTTCGCAAACTATGAATATCTGAATTTTATGCAATTATCTGACAAATCCATGGATGTATAGTTTATCTAATTGACATCTGCACTTTCAATGGTCTTAGAGGTATTGAGTACAAAACCAAAGAAACTTTGCTGAAACCATATCAAACCGTTTAACCCGTGTGACTATGGTTTATAATTCTGCACACCAGAAGGATGTAAACATTTTGTTAAGACATCAGAAGACAGGTCTAAGGAAAAAGGGTTACGGAGAAGCCCCGTTGTTCTTCTTAGAGTCAAGAAACCTGAAGGGGACTTGTTGGATGTGTGTAAAATCATGAAGCATTTAGATGGAATAAATAAAAACTGTTTCCAATAATTAAAGGATCGATAACGAGATGGCTCAGATTTAACTACCTAAATTAATTGGTAAAAGAACCAGAGGGAATATGAGGAAAACCTTTCACGCAGAGATCGTTAGGATTTGGAATACATTCCCTCCATAATACTGTGATGGTACACAATATAATGCCAGACATCCTGCTTGTGTACTCTAACTCTCTTGCAATGAAGGTCTAGGATGCTGTACACAGAATCAACATGGATAATGGTACGATATAGGAAGAGAAATGGTGAAATTCTGAATGGCAAAAATAAGTATTGCTTGAGTTAGTTCTGCCAAATCAAAAGAAAATAATAATGCAGGGAGCACGGATATAATTGTGAAATAGCAATTAATACATACTTAACATCAATGTCAGAATAGGAAAGATTGATGGAGGAAGCAAAGATAATTATAGAGGACTGAAAACCTGCAACAGTGAGATAAGAGGGGATCTGACACAAATTAACTGGTTAGAAAACTGATTGGAAAGCAAAACCTTGACAGGAAAGGAGCAGAGTACAGGGTTAATATATTCTTAAGACCAAAAGAAGGTGAATTGAATCTATTTATATATGGATAAGTAGAAATTTAAAGTACTGAAAAAGTCTTACATTTGTACAGCACTTTTTATAACCTCAGAATGTAATAAAGCACTTAACAGACAATGAAGTGTTATCGAAGTGCCATCACCGTTGCCATTTGGAAACATGGCAACAAAATTTCCCACAAACAACAATGTGATAATAATCAGATATTCTTTGTTGTGATGCTGTTTGACAGATGAATATTTGCCAAAAAAGGTGGCATTGGGTTATTTCTGTCCACCGCTGAGAACAAGAGCAGGACTCAACTTCACATCTCATCTAAAAGACTGACAGCCTAACACTCCAATGCAGTGCTGCCTAAATTCTGTCTCTGAGACAGATGGGCTATCAGATGTGGCCATCAGTTAAAAAGCTTAAACTTTGAAGAAAGACATAGGGCTAACAATCATAGAATCCCTACAGTGTGGAAACAGGCCCTTCAGCCCAACAAGTCCACACCAACCCTCAGAGCATCCCACCCAGGCCCATCCCTCTATAACCCACCTAATCTACGCATCCCTGAACACTATGGACAATTTGACATGGCCAATCTACTTAGCCTGCACATCTTTGGACTGTGGGAGGAAACCCACGCAGACACGGGGAGAACATGCAAACTCCACACTGACAATCACCCAAGGGTGGAATTGAACCCAGGTTCCTGGCACTGTGAGGCAGCAGTGCTAACCACTGAGCCACCGTGCTGCCACTAATTTTTACAATTAGTTTTTGTTATTAATGCGAAGAAAGTCATTCAGCCCCTAAACAGATGTCTTTGACAGGCTATGTACAGGTGTTATTTCTGTTTCTCCAAATATCTCTTTCTTTCATCTTTCAAGATTTTGTAGACTCTAAAACAGGTCCCATGGGATGATGGCTTGCTAATGTAAACCCACTATTTTTTAATGCTAGATTGATAGAAAACAGGAACAAAGCAGAGGTCCTTCAGTGTAATTTGGACAGGCTGAGTCAGTGGGGAAGTGCATGGTAATCTCTTACATAGGACCTTGTTGAAAGTTTTCTGAAAGCCCATGTAAACCACATTCACTTGCTCCATCTTATCAACTCTACTAGTTACATCTTCTGAAAATTCCAGTCAATTTGTCAAAATGATTTCCCTTGTGTGAATCCATGCTGACACTATATAATCCTGTCAATGTTTTCCAAGTGCTTTGCTAATAAACCTTTTGTAGTGGTCTCTTAACATTTTCCCTGTTACTGATGCCAAGTTAATTAGTCTTTAATTCACTGGTCACTAAAATTCATTAAAACTGGTCTGTAAAAATAAAGCACATGGGAATGGGAGAAGTGTACTGACCTGGATAGGGAACTGGTTGGCAGACGGCAAACAAAGAGTAAAAATAAATGGGTCTTTGAGTGGCAGGCAGTAACTGGTGGGGAACAGCAGGGATCAGTGATTAGAACAGAGCAATTAGATAAAGAAACAATACAAAGAAAATCAGGAGGAACATATGAAAGGTAATTTGGACAAAAACAACATAAGTGAAAAGCAAAAGTTTGGAGGAATATAAAAAAAATAGAACATATAGTACCACTAAGCTAAAGGAGGGAGCATAATGGTGGAAATATGATAGTAATATCAACTGATAGTTTTACTCACCTCCACCGTCATTTGTAAACATTAATGTATGTAGATGCATGAGAGAAGGATATGAAAATGTGTCAGAATTGTAGAAGGGAAACTGGTTATGAAACGCTCAAGGTGAATAAATCACAGGACTATAAGGGCTGCAGCTTTGGCTGCAATGATGAGCTTGCAATATCCCACTATGCACTAGCAGCATGCTCACACTCACAATACAACCATATTAAACATGTGATAACAGGTCGACAGCCCCTTTGACAGCTTCTTCCGTTAACCTCCATGTTGACAGGCCACAGCTGCTGAATTTGCAGCTTGTTCTGCTGAATATTGGAATGTACTTCACTGACACTATAGTCATTCATCTTTTTGATAGTTGTTAATTATGGGCACGTTCAAAGCTCACACTTCTGTCTGCTTTTGTAGACTTACCAAAATGCCAAGTGTATTATTTCTTTTACATTCCTACACCAGGCTTCATTTTCCTGGACGTTTTTAGCAGCTAACCTTGCGCCTGCACCATTCAAGCTCGTGCTTAACTTCGTAGAAACTGTCTATAGCAAATAATATTGATCTTCCTCAGCCAATTTAAAATTAATTGTTCTATCATTGGTTGTTGATCTAAAGATCATTCAATTTAGTACCCTGCACAGCTGTAGGTCCTCATAGAGAATTTTACAACCAATGAAAGCACACCTGAAGTGCATTGTTACTTCTTATAATGTTGGAAATATGGCATCCAATTTGATTTAGTAAACTCCCACTAACAATGTGATATTCATGAACAAAAATAAAGTTGCTGAAAAGCTCAGCAGGTCTGGCAGCATCTGTGAAGGAGAAAACAGTTAACGTTTCAGGTCTGGTGACCCTTCCTCAGTTCTGAGGAACCAAAACGATAACTCTGTTTTCTCCTTCGCAGATGCTGCCAGACCTGCTGAGCTTTTCCAGCAACTTTGTTTTTGTTCATGATTTACAGCTTCCACAGTTCTTTTGGTTTTTAATGTGATATTCATGACCACTTTGACTCTTAAATGTTGGTTGAGGGCTAAATATTGGTTTAGACATTAGGGTGTGTGGAGGAGGTGGGGGGAATGCTTCTACTGTTTTGGAACATTGCCAAAGGTCTTTCATGTCTGAGAGGAGAAATGGAGCTTTGGCTTCATAACTCATCCAAAAGACGGCCCTGTCCAATAATACAGAACTCCCTCAGCAGCGAAACTTGAACCCATGACATTCTGGTTCAGAGATATAAGTGCTGCTCATTGAAACACTGCTACCACAAAGCCAGTATTAGCTATGCAGTCAGAAGGGTTAACATGAAAGTTGAGCTAATGTATCTCCGTCACGAGTGATGGAAGTTTTGGAGTGTTCTACATTGTATGTTGGGGAATCCATTCTATGCATAACAATGTTGATAGCTGGTTCAGTTGTCATGTTAATCAATTATATTCCAAGTGATCTGTTGAAAGCCCAGAAATGTTTCTGATATACATTGTTCTCCACAAAAGATTTCATACAAACAAGGAACAGCAGTAGGCGACTTAACACTTTCAATGACTGATCTGATTTTGACCTGAATTCTACATTTGTGTATATCCCCAATAATCTTTCATCCCCTTGGTAATCAAGAATCTATCTACTTCTGCCATAAAAAAAATTTAAAGATTCTGCCTTCCTTTGAGGAAGGGGACTGCAAAGACTCATAACTCTCTGAGAGAAAGATGTCTCCTTATCTCTGTTTTAAATGGACGATCACTTGGTTCTAGATTCTCCCACAAGAGGAACCATCCTCTCAACATCTACCCTTTCAAGTTGCCTCAGGATCCTATGTTTCAATTAAGTTATCTCTGACTCTTTTAAACTTTAGAGGATATAGGCTGAGTCTGTCTAGCCTGTCCTCATAAGGCAATCCAGCCAGTGTGGTGAAGAAGGTGTTTGGCACGCTTGCCTACATTGGTCAGAGCACTGAGTATAGGAGCAGGAACATCATGTTGTGGCTGTACAGGACAGCGATGAGGCCACTTTTGGAATACTGCACATTATTCTGGTCACCCTGTTATAGGAAGGATGTTGTTAAACTAGAAAGCATACAGAAAACATTTACAATGTTATTACCGGGACTGGAGGGTTGAGTTATAAGGAGAGACGGGATAGATTGGGGCTTTTCTTCCCCTGGATTGTCAGAGGCTGAGGGATGACCTTATAGAGGTTTATAAAATCACGAAGGGCATGGATGCAGAGAGTAGCCAAGGTCTTTTCACCAGGGTGGGGGAGTCCAAAGCTAGATGACATAAGTTTAAGGTGAGAAGGGAAAGATTTAAAAGGAACCTGAGGGGTAATTTTTTCACACCAAGGGTGATGTATGTATGGAATGAGCTGCCAGTGGAAGTGGTAGAGATGGGTACAATTACATCATTTAAAAGACATTTGGACAAGTACATGAATAGGAAAGGTTAAGAGGGATGTGGGCCAAATACAGGCAAATGGGACTAGTTCAGTGTAGGATACCTGGTTGGCATGGATGATTTGGACCAAAGGGTCCATTTTGTGCTGTATGACTCTATGCTTTTATTAGGCGAGAGAACCTTCTCTGAACTGCTTCCAATGCATTAACATCCTTCCGTAAGTGCAGTGACTAGTACTGTACAAAATACTGCAGATACAGTCTCACCAGCACCCTGTATAACACAAGCATAACCACTCATGCATTCAATTCCCCTCACAATAAACCATAACTTTTGGCTGATAGTGGTGGATGTTCAGGATAAGAAATTGGCTGGGGGAAACTCCCTGTCCCCTTTTGACACCCCCTCAAAAAGACACAGCTGTAATTTTGAGCTCAGTGGAACAGGCAATTGTGGCTACAATCCGGGCATCATAACTGATGCCATGTTTTGGTTCCACTGCATCTCTCTGCTGTTTTTTTTTGGAACTCAAATCCCCATCTCTCAGGACATGTAAATGACTAGAATGCTGTACATTGAAGCTTCAATTCAGATGTACCGTAAAGTAAGTAATGTTCAAATAAAGAAAACACACAGGAACAAGGCATTCACATGTGAAGAACCAAGTGGAGGGAATAAATTTTCAAAGCTCCACTTGGGCTCTAGCGCTTAGATACTCAATGCCACTTTATTGCTGCATTGGCGGTGCCAGATAATCCATCGGAGACAGAACAAGAAAAAGACTGTGTGAAGACCCAGTGTCTACTGTAAGTTTGGGAAGGCTTTATTGCAGCAGATAATTGCATGTTTACAGTCATTAACAGTGAGATTTTACAACAGCACATCCATCTATCACACAAATATAACTGAGTCTGACACCACAAACCAGCTTCTTGTAAATGCAGCAATATGCTGATATAGAAAGTCAGATACCCCTCATTGTTACCAAGGGTTCTAATGTTTAAAGATATATATAACCAATGTTCCTTGTAAGTGATAGTGTAGCTGCTTGGCATTTCCATGCACACTGATCAACATGCCAACATATTGACTTAGTTACTGCTGTGCTCAACCTTCAAGAAAACTTAGGGGGACCATAGCATATTGCCCTACCTCTCCGTCTCCAGCTATCAAATAAATCTTTTTCTAACGTTTTGGAGTAGATCTGTAGCTCAGGTTGTGGGTGTTGAGGTTGGTTGGCTCGCCAACGAACAAACCAGCTCGGCGAGCCAACCAACCTCAAAATCTTTTTCTAAAATGAACTTCATTCATAGAATTTCTAAAGGTGCATACCAAAGCATACATCAAAATATTTCAGATTGAAAATTACAGCGCAATGGAATTCACCCTTTCTTCCATTGGGAAGTTCAACTATGAACTGCTTCAATAACATTTCAGTATTCTTGATACTTACTATTTACATGTCAGGCATTCAGCCCAAAGGGTTCCACACAGTTTCCAGTCCGTTGGTGTACTATGGATGAATGGCTTTAGATTGTGACCATTCCTCACAGCACCTCTCCAGAACTGTACCAAATTTTAGTGCATCCCTTAGCTCACAGCCTGACCTCTGGGTCTGTCAGTCTGCAACACCTGGTCATGGGCAAGTCTTTGCACTGTAAGATCCCATGTTTTTGGCAGAGCGAAGGGTCTCTTCCTCCAGTTTGATGATTCTCCAGCCGCTGTTGATGTTTACCTCTGCATTTCCTTGGGAACAAAGAGCACAGAGTCCTGTATCACTGAGCCTGCCCCATGATGAACCATGTCATAAATCACTGCATCTCTCCAGACGTTCTTTCCAAAGGCACTCTGTTTATTGAGTGAAATAATTGAGCAAGTAAATTTCTCTTTCCATTTACTTACATCTGGCAATTCAGCCATAGCAATGAATCCAGAACCACTGGATAGACTGATTTTTTTTTTGTTAAAACTCTCAGTGCTGGGCACTTCATTTAGCATTTCACAGTCACCATGCAGACTCCTTAACATTTCCAAAACTTCTTGACACCATTCTCTCTGATTTATATTATTACAGATCAGTGTCAACAATTCCTGAAATCACAACAGAGCCATGATGTTGATCAAACAACCCTTTATGCTGTTATGTAACCTTGTAATTTATTGTCTCACTATGTTAAATCACACTGAAGAGGTATTTCAGATGTTGGAGTATGACTGGATTTAATCGAAATTGACACTGATTAATGACTTAGTGAAGTTCACTGGATTTGTGTCGCTCTATCATGGCTAATTGTTAACCATTTTGAAGTACTTGGTGTGAAAACGATTGGTCTTAGCATTTATTTTTATCATAGAAATACCTTTCTGGAAGCTGGTGTCTGCCTTCAGGCAGAGAGTGAGAGATGTAAGATTGAAGCTGGTAATTATGAAGCACCACATATCGGAGAGAAAAATGGTCACTGCAGGTACTCCATAACATAGCTCAGAACACTAAAAAACCTTCCAGTCACCTCATGTTTCACAGTCAACATTTCCAACCGTTGCAGAGCAGCAATAAGCAAGGCTGTAGAATCTTGGACAGTCAAAGCAACAGGAGCACAAATCAAAGGAAGGCATGCTTGAATTGGTTAGTACTCTGATCAGAACTAAAGTATCCATTTGTGATTCAACCAGTGCACTGTGCCAACTGAGGATAGGAAAGGAGTCAGAATTCTTTGTGGATTGATGGTTTGCCCAACAAGGTTGTGTTTAAAATCTACAGATGTGTTTGTTGTACCATTCCTTGCACTGAAGGCTATTTTGTTCCATTCTACCCTTGCCTTTAGGCCCTAACACTTATGAGGATGGTGCAGCCTACGTCCAAGCACAATTTGAAAGCAAGAACCGCTCTCCCAATAAGGAGATCTACTGCCATTTGACCTGTGCTACGGATACTGGCAACATCCAAGTGGTCTTCGATGCCGTCACTGACATCATCATTGCCAACAATCTCCGAGGCTGCGGCTTATACTGACTCTACTGTCTAGAGGCAAATTTGGTGATGATAATTGAATGCAAGTTGGTAAATAAAGGCATAACGTATATAATTCTGTTTAGTTATCATAAGCTGCCAACAGAACTAGACTCCTGAAACCCGCAGCCTTATCACAAACTTGTACACTGTTAACACTGTACTTCACTGGACCTTCTGCTTTCAAGACAGAAATTTTACAAAAATCTTTTTAAAACAATACACACATTCCCCCACACCCATCCCTGGACAGACAAGCCCTTTTCTAGGTAACACGTCTGCCTGTTTTTAACACATGGCCTGTAGGCTGGAATCAGTGTGACACATTTACCTTCCAAGCACAAGGCTTGAGTTTCCAGTGTTTAGTTCCGTGGCAGCTCTTTGACTAATATGTTAGGAAACCTGAGGACGCACAGGACAGCACCATATCAGCTGCATTGAGCCTCCCTCTTCATATAGTGGAATGGAACGGCCCTGAGTTAAGCACAGCAACAGCCTTGGAGCTTTCCACTCTGACCGAGGGAGGAGAGGGGCTTCCGTTTACTAAAAGCTTGAAGGTCTATTTTTTTTTGCCAGAGAAGTTTTTTTAATTTTCTTTTGATTGTCCTTACCAGTGCCAACCAGCCCCACCATCCATTCCTTCCCCCACCCCCAACCCCTCTTGTCCCTCTCCTCTCCCTTTGGTGAGCTTGTGAAAATGGCTTTAGACAAGTTGGTGACCTGATAAATGTTTCTCTTCCTCCCTCCCCTCAGAGTGTGCATGAAGAATCTCTTGTGTGTTTTGTGTGATGGGAAGGTTCCCTCAGCCTCTCTTTCTGCAGACTGTATAATGGACTATCCTGGTGCCCTTATGTACAGATAGCATGATCTTTGGCCTTTGTGAGACACAGCCTTCCTACACAGTCAGTTCAACCTTCTGAAAACTGAATGGTGGTTGTGTGTTTCAGTAGAATGCTGTAGATCTGGTTTTAGCCAAGTCTTTAAAAGTAGAAGCTAAAATAATAAATTATTTAAAAAAATCCATTTCTTGTGCTTTGTAGCTTCAAAAAGGTTATTTTTCCCTTTTTTTAAAAAAGAAAAGATTAAGGAAATTTTGCTGAGAGGTTGTGTACAACAATCAGATTAGTTAAGCCAAGTCAATGTTTTGGATTATACTGGTTCAGCACTGCTTTGGTTACTCTTTAGCCTGACGTCCTGCATTTGCAACATCTTTACTCAGCCTGGAGTCTTTCAGCCCACACGCTGGACCCCGACTGTCCTTCAGGGCAGTGCAATTGTACAGTAACAACAAAACTGTTTAGACTTACCTTAGTTTTAATTGTATTGGGATTAAAAAAAAATAAACTTGTTCACCCTCCAGGTTTGTATAGAAAAGCACAGCTCTCACTGGCCAAGTAGGTGCAGTAAAGATGTCCCCCATTTGACAATATTTGCTATGATACTGTGTAATATATAAGTTAGGCTTCCTTTTCTTCTCGGTGAACGTCTGTGCTGCTATTTCTTCTTTTTAGTGAATGGTGTTTTCTCCTGTGGGATGTTAGTGACGCAAGCACCTCGAATGTAGTGTTTACATTAAAGCCACAGTTTTCATGACCAATATTGTTTGTCATTTCCTAGTTTGATTGAAACAAGGTTGCACCCCACTGTCTCATTTCTGAATAACTCGTGACCTTTAAACGCTGACAGCGAACCAGCTTGTAGGAAAATGGTGGCCGTCCATGGCAGAGGCCTTTCTACATTATTTATTGATTCGTTTCTTGCTGGTGTCTGTTCAACGTGGCCAGTCTCTTTTACAGATGATGGAATATTCATGTGTAGCTCTTCAATAAAGAGGAAATTTGTCAGTAACACCCAGTCTCCACACCTCTGGTTTTCAGATTACAGTTGTTCCTTCGTTTTGTGTTTTTGGTCATTTACTCGGTACATTTGTGGTGTTTGAAACCTGCTGTTGCAATGTGTGTTCTCCTGCAGTTAGTACCTTGTCTATTGAATGATGTTGCTGAAACTCCATTCCCTAACGGGCAATGGCACAATGCCGTAAACAGAAGACACGCCTTCAATTTCTTTTTTATTCCATTGCACCGTTCAGAAGCTTTGAATGACACCTCCTCTGAGAGGTTTGAGATAAGAGTTTAAATAGGATGAGCCTTTACCTTTTTTTTATTTAGAGATCTATCCTGACTGATGGGTTGGAGGGCTGGAGAGAGTGAAGCCTCCGGGTTACTTACTAAGATGCTCAAAGATTCATGTCTTGTCAGTTTTTATCCCATTTACAATAGAGTTTTATCCTTATGTAAACCCATATCTCCATTTAACACTCAGAGAGAGAACCATTTACATGCAACATATCCTCAAAGATGTCCAGTTTGGAATCTGGTTATCTTTATGTGTAGATGCCAATTTACTGGGTCTAAAGGCAATGGTGCAACCGAACTTAATTTTATGAATCTAATAATGAGTCTTGTGGTTAAAGCATTCTGTCATTAAACTCACCTTTACGTGGGTAAAATGCTTGAAATATCAGGCAAAGGTCATGTATAGTCATTCCTGGCCTAAAGACTTTTTGACTCAAAATTAATTCATAATATTAACTTAGTAGAATTGTAGAGATCTACAGCATGGAAACACACCCTTCAGTCTAACTCATCCAGGCCTACCAGATATCCTAAATTAATCTAATCCCATTTGCCAGCATTTGGCCCATATCCCTCCAAACCCTCCCAATTCATATATCCATCCAGATGCCTTTTAAATATTGTAATTGTACCAGCCTCCAACATTTCCTTTGGCAGCTCATTGCATACACGCACCACCCTCTGCATGAAAAGTTGCCCCTTAGGTCCCTTTTAAATCTTTCCCCTCTTACCTTAAACCTATACTCTCTAGTTTTGGACTCCCCTACCCTGGGGAAAAGACCTTGGCTATTCACCCTATCTATGCTCATGATTTTATAAACTCCTAAAAGGTCATCCTTCAGCATCCTATGCTCCAGGGAAAATATCCCCAGTCTATTCAGTGTATCCCTATAGCTCAAACCCTGCAACCCTGGCAACATCCTTGTAAATCTTTTCTGAACCCTTTCAAGTTTCACAACGTCTTTCCTATGGCAGACAGTCTAGAATTGATTGCAGTATTCCAAAAGTGACCTAACCAACGTTCTGTACAGCCGCAACATGACCTCCCAACTCCTATGAAGCAGATAGACAATAGTTTTATAAAGTAAGAATTCAGGAAAGGTTCTAGCACTTGGGACAGTATTAGTCTTGTGGTTTTTAGAGTCATGTGGATGCTCTTTGAGGTGTTAAGTGCATTAATAGTGTGGGTTTAACATTAAAGCAAAGTGATTTCTGCTTCATAACAATGTTGAACTGGTAGGTTGTGTCTAGGCCAACATGGGAACAGTAGTGGTTATGTTACTTCAGTAGTGCTAGAAGAGAACTGAAGATAAAAGTTCACGTCCCACCACAGCAACTAAAAAATTTAAGTTCAGCTAATGAACTAAATCTAGAATTTACAAAAAATAATAGTATGGTGGTAATATCACTGTCCAAGTAGTGCAGGCCTAGCTCAGTACTCTGGAGAAATATGTTCAAATTCCACCACAGTAATTTAAATTAAACTCATTAACAAATGAAAAACTGTTGTAGACTTGCTCACCGAGCCAGTGTGTTTGATTGCAGACAGTTCGTCACCCTGCTAGGTAACATCATCAGTGCGCCTCCGGTGAAACTTTGGTGTTCTGTCCCGCTTGTTATTTATAAGCCTCGGTTTGCTGGGGTGGTTGGTATCACTTCCGGTTCTGTTTTCCAGTGGTTTGTATATCGGGTCCAGTTCAGTGTGTTTGTTGATGGGGTTCCAGTTGGAATGCCAGGCCTCCAGGAATTCCCTGGCATGTCTCTCTTTGGCTTGTTCTATTATGGATGTGTTGTCCCAGTTGAATTCGTGTTCTTCTTTGTCCATGTGTATTGAGGCCAGTGAAAATTGGTCATGTCTCATGGTGGCTAGTTGGTGTTTCTGTATCATTATTTTCGGTTTTCTTCCAGTTAGGCCTATGTAATGTTTCTCACAGTCCTTGCATAGTATTTTGTATATTACGTTCGTTTTATTGCCTATGGGTATGGGATCCTTTATGTTCATCAGTAGCTGTTGTAGGGTGGTTGTTGGCTTGTGGGTTACCCTGATACCTAGGGGTCTGAGTAGTCTTGTGGTCATCTCTGATATGTCTCTGATGTACGGTAGGGTGACTAGTGTGTCTGGCCATGTTGTGTCTTCTTGTTGTGCTGTGTCGCGAATGTAATGGCAGATTGTGCTTTTTGGGTATCTATCCTTTTAAAAACTCCATATAAGTGCTCCTGTTCTGCTTTGCACAATTCCAGGTTGCTGCAGTGTGTTGAGGCCCATTTGAATAATGTCCTGATGCAGATCTGTTTATGTGTGTTGGGTTGGTTGCTGGAGTAATTAAGTATCTGGTCTGTATGTGTGGTCTTTCTGTATACGCCAGTCTGGAGTTCCCTGTTGTTCTTACGTTTTACCATTATGTCCAGGAAGGGTGGTCGGCTAATATTCTCTTCTTCTTTTGGGAATTTTATTCTGGTGAGGAGGTTGTTTATGTGTCGATGGGTTTCTTCCAGTCTTGTGCGTTTGATAATCATGAAGGTGTCATCTACATAGCGGACCCAGAGTTTGGGATGTACAGTGGGGAGCACTGTCCATTCTAACCTTTGCATTACAGTTTCTGCAATCAGTCCTGATATTGGGGATCCCATTGGTGTTCTGTTGATTTGTTTGAATATGCAGGTGTTGAAGGTGAAGTGGGTTGTGAGGCACAGATCCAGCAGTTTCAGGGTGCTGTCCCTTTTGGTGCTGTTGGTGTCATGGGGTGTCTGTCTTCCTGATTCGTCCAGCAGTGTGGCAATTGTCTCTTTGGCAAGGTCGATGTTTATGGATGTAAATAGTGCTGTGCTGTTCAAGGATATCACTATCTCTCCCTGCTCTATTCTGGTGTCCTTGATGTTGAGGAATTCTTGAGAGGAGTGGATGGAATGGGTAGTGTTGTCAACAACAGAATAGAAGAGGACGAGATAATGATATCCTTTGATGAAACAGGACTATTTACATCCATAAACATTGACCTTGCCAAAGAGACAATTGCCACACTGCTGGACGAATCAGGAAGACAGACACCCCATGACACCAACAGCACCAAAAGGGACAGGACCCTGAAACTGCTGGATCTGTGCCTCACAACCCACCTCACCTTCAACACCTGCATATTCAAACAAATCAACAGAACACCAATGGGATCCCCAATATCAGGACTGATTGCAGAAACTGTAATGCAAAGGTTAGAATGGACAGTGCTCCCCACTGTACATCCCAAACTCTGGGTCCGCTATGTAGATGACACATTCATGATTATCAAACGCACAAGACTGGAAGAAACCCATTGACACATAAACAACCTCCTCACCAGAATAAAATTCCCAAAAGAAGAAGAGAACAATAACCAACTATTCTTCCTGGACATAATGATAGAACGTAAGAACAACAGGGAACTCCAGACTGGCGTATACAGAAAGACCACACATATAACCAGATATTTCTTTACACAAGCAACCACCCCAACACCCATAAATGGAGCTGCATCAGGATATTATTCAAATGGGCCACAACACACTGCAGCAACGCAGAATATTGCAAAGCAGAACAGGAGCACTTGTATAGAGTTTTTAAAAGGAATGGATACGCAAAAAGCACAATCTGCCTTTACCTCTGCGACAGACCACAACAAGAAGACAGAATACAGCCAGTCACCCTACCGTACATCAGAGACATATCGGAGATGACCACAAGACTACTCAGACACCTAGGTATCAGGGTAACCCACAAACCAACAACCACCCTACAACAGCTACTGACGAACGTAAAGGATCCCATACCCACAACCAATAAAACTAACGTAATATACAAAATACCATGTAATGTTTCTCATAGTCTTTGCAAACTGGAAGAAAACTGACAATACGGATACGCAAACACCAACTAGCCACCAAGAGACACACGGAATAAGGACACAAATTTGACTGGGACAACACTTCCATAATAGCACAAGCCAAACAGAGACAAGCCGGGGAATTCCTGGAGGCCTGGCGTTCCAACCGGAACCCCATCAACAAACACATTGGTTTATATATCAGGTCCAGTTCACTGAAAAACAGAGCTCGAAGTGATGCCAACTACCCCAGCAAACTGAGGCATGTAAATAACAAGCGGGACAGAACACCAACGCTTCACCGGAGGTGCACTGACGATGTTACCTAGCACAGTGATGAAACATCTGCAATCAAACACACCAGCTCGGCGAGGAAGTCTACAACTTCATCCACAAATCTTCACAAAAACTTTAAATAAAATGCTAGTCTCGTAGTAATGGCCATAAAACTACTGGATTTTAATTTTTAAAATCACCGTCTGGTTCATGGAAAGGAAATCTGCTGTAGCCTAGCAAGCCATTCAGTTCTAACAAACCAGTACAGCAATGTTAAATAAAACAAAGAACTGTGGATGCTGGAAATCTGAAACAAACGCAGAAAGTGCTGGAGAAACTGAGCGGGTCTGGCAGCATCCATGGAGAGAAAACAGAGTTAACATTTTGAATCCGGTGACCCTCCTTCAGTTCAAGAAGGGCAATTGGGGTTAGGCAACTCATTTAACAGATGTATTAACAGTTACCATGTAACTTTTAGTTGTCATTCAAACCCATCTCAACATCAGGAAAAGAAATCTGCCATCTTTTCCCAATCTGGCCTACATGCAGTTCCAGAACCTTCATCATGTGGTTGGCTCTTAATTCCCTCTGAAATAATGGTAGTTAAGAAAGTGACCCACCACGAGCCTCTTGCGGGCATTTACCCAGGAATGAGCTTAAAAAACAATTGAGTCAGGGCTGAGCTGACTCTGTAACCTGCACGTTGATGGTTCCTAGAAGATGGGAGTTTGCCCTGCATTGATTTCATACCACATGCAGGGTAAAGCTCCCAGTTAAGTCAAACTACCAAACACAGATTTCACTCCTGATCTCAAAACATTGAGGGTTTTAAATCCTTTCGGGCTGAACCAGACCCTGACAAGTAGGAGCCAAGGGTCAGAGATCAGAAGGTTGTGGCTTTGAGTTCCAATCTAGGAAATGAGCAAAATACTCAATGTTGACAGTTCATTGCAGAATACCAAGCGAGTGCTGCACTATCAGAGGTGCTAGCTTTCTGATGAACTTTTAAACTGAGGTATAAAAGCAGAAGTTGCTGGAAAAGCAGAGCAGGTCTGGCAGCATCTGTGAAGAAAAGAATCAGAGTTAACATTTCAGGTCCAGTGACCCTTCCTCAGAGCTGATTGTTCCTGATTTACAGCATCCAACAGTTCTTTCGGTTTTAAACTGAGGTTCCTGAGGCACATAAAAGACTCCAAGATGGTATTGGAGTTGCAGCTGTGGTTCTGTTGTTATCACACTCACCTTTCAATCACAAGGCTCTGAGTTCAAGTCCCACCAGAGCTTGAGCATATAAATCAAGGCTGATGTTCAACTGCAGTACTGAGGGAGCACTGCACTGTTGGAGGTGATGTCCTTCAGATGAGATGCTAAACTGATTACTGTCTGCTTGCTTGGGTAGATGGAAAAGATTCATGGGTACTATTTTGAAAAGCAGCAAAGTTATGCCTGGCATCCTGGCCAATGTTTATCTCTCAGTTAGCATCACAAGTAGATTATCTGGACGTTGTGACTTTGCTGGGGGTTTTTTTTCGGAATTCACTGAGTGCAAATTAGCTGCTGCTTTCCTACAATGCAACCGTGACTACACTTCACAAAAGATGCAATATACATAAAATGCTTTGGAACACCCTGATGTTGTCAATGTTATGTAAATGCAAGCCTTGTAAAGAAGAGATTTTCAACACACCACAGGATCCAATGGCAAGAGGAATGAAGACCCTGATTCTAACACAGCAAGAATAAGGCGGGGGTGGCAATAACCAACCATTGCCCCTTGACCCCATCCTTCCACCTCCTCTCCTTCCCTATTCTACTTTCCCTCTTCCTGGCTTTTTCCCTGCTCCCCATCCCTCCCTGCCCTTTCTCCTCACTGCTCCCTTCCTTGACCCCACCCCTTCCTCCTCTATGACACCTTCCCACCAGCCTAGGCTGCATTAGTCCAAGGTGACCCCAGTCAGCTGCCATTCTGAATCTAGCAGGTGAGAGCAGCTGGCCCACATGCAGTGGGAACATTCCTACATAATTACTCTAGATATGGACTAACCACCGCTTCACGATACTCTAGATATAGACTAAGCAGTGCTTCATGTAGCTGTTAGAAAACTACAGCTCCTTTATAATCTGACCTCCCATTACAAAGACTGATTTCCATTAGCTTTTTGATCATATTTTGTACCTGATGACTGTTTTTACTGATCTGTACATGGACACCTAAGTCCTTTTGGGATCTCTACATTTTTAATGCTTCTCCACATTTAAAGCCATCTATACTTTATTGTTGCGAAATGGCTGGCTTGGTAAATACCTGTGTTAAAAGCCATCTGCTAACAATTTTGTCAACATCATGAATCTATCAATGTCTCTTCATAATTTTGGCTCTCATCTAATCCATGTGTCATCAACACACAAAGGTATACGGCTCTCTATGTGTTTTCTAAGTCATCAACAAATAGAGTGACAGTTGAGGACCCAGCACCAATTATTGTGGGACACCATGAGTCAATTTCTTCCAATTCAAGTACATACTCATTATCCTTCTTTCTGACTTCTACTATCTAACTAATGTAACCTAGCTAATGCTATGTCTTTCATTCCAAATGCTGTAACTTTAACTAATGTCTCTTATGTGCACTCCTATCAAATGCTTTCTGGAAGTCCCCAAATTAACTATATCCATAGACACTCCCTGTCTACTATTTCACATACTTACTCAAAAAACATTCGATTCCTTAGTCCTGATCCCTCCCATGGCTTTACATAGCCATGTTGTATTTCCCCAGTCAGCTCAAATTTCTCAAAGTCATCAGTCACTCTAATTACATACACTAAAAACCTCTGACTATCTGATCTCTACTATTAGGGTTTTCCTTCCTCATCTTTCTTAAATACATTTGCAATTCATCAGTCGAAAAGCAATTCTTGAATTGAGAGAATTCTGGAAGATTATAACTAAGACTTTCACAGTTTCCTCACCTCATTAAGCCCGTCAGTTGGAAACCATCAGATCTTGGGACTGTGTTAGGCTTTAGTGTAGTGATTGGAACGAGGACAGCCCAGGTCCACCTCACAGATTATAAGTTCTCTGTTTGGGGTTGTTAACCTGGTCCAATCAAGGAGCCCTGGCTGACAGATATAAACAGGAGTGTCAGACATCCTTTTCACTCTGAGAGCTGGCTCTGAGCTAGCTGGGTCAATGTCAATGACTCTCCACTTGTAAATAAAGGGTGACTTGGTGATGGGATACTGGCCTTTGTGTAGTTATTTTAGAGGCGAAGAGAGAAAAGTATGCTCCTGAAAAATTTGCTTGCAATAGTTGTCTTTGAGTTGGGATAAGCATTTCTGGTATCATGCCATTATTTGGGAACCCTGACTTGTTCGATCCTGCCATCGAAGACTGGGCTCAGTATGTGGAAAGAATGTTTTTTTTTCTGGGCAAATGACATTGGGGCAGACACAAAGCAACAAGTAATTCTCCTGACAGCTTGTGGATCCGCAGCTTTTTCGGTCATTAGAAGTCTAACTTCCCCTCGGCATCACATACTAAAACCTTTCAAGAGTCGACAGATTTAGCTAAGGAATATTATCACCCCAAGCCTCCTCTAATTCCGAGATGCTGTCGGTTTTGCTTGGCAGATTGAGAACGGGGGGGAATCTGTATTGGTATTTTTGACAATATTAAGGCAGAGGCATGTGATTTTGGTTTAACCCTTAATGAGATGCTGAGAGACCGTTTGGTACGTGGGATTAATGATGTGATCATGCAAAAGTGCCTACTAAGCTAAAGCCCAACTGGACTTCCAACAGGCACTATAACTGGCTTCGTCATTAGAAAATATGGCAAGTGGAGCTTTTGAGTTACAGGGTATTCCGATGGAAGTGAACACCCTCACCAGGCTGACTGAGCTTGGGGAACGCCACTTGAGTGAAGGCAATTGTATAGCCTCACTCAGGACATATCCCGAACGGAGGGACTCTAGGTCAGTCCACAGCAAAACCTCAAAACAAAGCCAAGCTTCGGCCAAATGGTTAAAATTTTCTTGAGGATCTGGACTGGCAAGCCATTGTAGTTGCTGCCGGTATACAGATTTGAGACAGCACAGGAGTCCCACTAGGTCTGAATGGAGTAAGAGAACTCAGAGGCTGATATCCAGGAGAGTGCACACCCTGCAAGGCCCACCTACAGCTGATTTGGAACAGTTAAATTGCTTAGTGACATCCAAATCAGAACCAATCAAAATAAACGTCTAGTTAAACGGTCCTCCAGCATGGCAATATCAGTGATTGCGGAACCAGTCTTTCACCTTTAAGTTTGTGTAAGACCTTGGCCAGGCTGAGAACCTACACCAGGGAACCCTCACAGATTAAGGGTACAACTTCGGTTCCAGCCTCTTATGAGAAGCAGCTGGTTCAGTTATCAGTTCAGGCCCAAGCCTAATGCGGCGAAATTGGTTGAGAAAGGTCTAATGTAATTGGCTCAACATTTTTCAATTAGAAAATGACTGCCTGAGTGAAGTCCTAATGAAATACCCGGAAGTTTTTCAGAAGGTCTACGGACTATTTAAGGAGTCAAGGCCACATGACATTTTGACCAGGAAGTAATTCCATGATTCTGCAAGGCCCGCCCAGTGACATTTGCCTTGTGTGCAAAAGTAGAGGCAGAAATCAGAAGGCTGAAAAGTGAAGGGATCATTAAACCAGTCCGGTTTGTGAATGGGCAGCACCGATCATACCCATTGTCAAGCCCAATGGGTCGGTTCACCTTTGTGGGGATTTGAAACAAACAGTAAACCGCTTTTCACAGCTGGATAAATACCCAACCCTCACATAAAGGATTTATATGCAAAGCTAGCAGGGGCGACTGTCCTTCACAAAGCTAGACATGAGACATGCGTACCTATAATTGTGATTAGATGAGGATTGCCAGAGGTTTGCTATGATTAATACCCATAAGTGTTTATACAAGTATATGAGACTGCCTTTTACGGTATCATCAGCCTGTGCCCTTTTCCAGCGGATGATACACAACAAGGCCTATTCCAGGTCATCATTTATCTGGATGACATGCTAATAACAGAGAAGACCAATAAACAGCATTTAGAGAACTTGGATATAGCGTTTAAATGTTTCTCCAAGGCAGGGCTAAGCCTTAGGAAGGAAAAATGAGTGTTCTAGTCATCCCAAATGACCTACTTGAGCTACAGAGTTGACAAGACCGGGTTATATCCATTGGAAGATAAAGTGAGGGCAAACAAAGATGCCCTGGCCCCTGTATTTGTACCGAAGCATAGGTCTTTCCTTGGGTTAGTGAATTATTTTGGAAAATTCATAGGTAACCTGGCCTCCATCTGGCACCCTTTCATCTGCTATTGGAAAAGGGTCAGCCTTGGAAATGGATTCATAGCCAAGATGTGGTCTTTAGGGAAGTGAAGAAGCAGCTATCGTCATCTAAGGTGTTGGCACACTACTATCCTAAACAAGATGTGGGGCTAACATGCAATGCCTCCATGTACAGTATCGGGGTAGTGAGCCTAAATAATGGCCCAGCAGAGAGGGATGCGCAATAGCTTATGTTTCCTGGACTTTGGCTGATGCCGAACACAAATACGCCCAGATAGAGAAGGATGGTTTGATGGTCATCTTTGGTGTGAGAAAGCTCCACCAGTATCTTTACGGACGTAAATTTGTAATAGCAACAGACCACATACCACTGCTAGATCTATTTAAAGAGGACAGTGCACCATGCCATCCATATCTTCAGGTCAAATTCAGCAGTGGGTTCTTATTCTGAGTGAGTACAATTACAAGTTGGAACTTGTTGTCCTGGAGGCCAAGTAGCAAATGTGGACGCCTTGAGCTGCCTCCCACTGGTGAATACACCACTGGTGGTGCCACCATTAGAAGAATCCATTCTGATTTTAAACTTTCTGGATACTGTTCTGGTCACCACTGACAATATCAGATTGTGGCTACATAAAGATCCAGTCCTGGCAACCCTAAAACAGCTGCTGATGATGGTGGAATCAAAAGGGCCATCATACCAGGATTGAAACCTTTCTAGAGAGGACAATGGCATATTATTCTGGGGAGCAATAGCGATTGTCCTGAGCAAAGGCGTTTGCAAAGGTGAGCAAAGCAAACCTGATGCTGTCTGAACTCCACCGGGGGCATCCCAGGATTTCCAAAATGAAGATGTTGACAAGAAGTTATATCTGGTGGCCAGGACTGGATGCCAACATTGCAGTGTTGTTGGGGCAGTGCCCAGAGAGCCAACAGGAGAAAAGTTACTGCCAGCAGCTCTTCCACATTCGTGGGAATGGCCAGGTAAACCCTGGACTCGGTTACACAGGGACCATGCAGGTCCGTTCATGGGCTCAATGTTCTTAGCCATTGTGGATGCCCACTCAAAATGGTTGGAAGTGCATAGGGTTCATTCATCAATCATGGGGATGACGACTGAAACGTTGTGAGGACCTTTTGCAATAGTGACTCCGGGATGTGTTGATCACAGACAACGGGCCATCGTTTAACAGCAGGGAATTCAAGTATTTCCTAAAGTTGACTGGCATTCGGAATGTAAGGACAGCTCCAGAGCATCCGTAGTCCAATGATCTGGCGGAAACAGCAGTCCAAACTTTGAAGGCAGTCTTAAAGAAACAGCCTGCATCTTCACTTGATGCCAGACTGTCTCAGTTCCTGGTTGATTATAGGACCACCCCTCGCTACAGGAACAGCTCCAGCACAGTTGCTAATGGGGAGAACTCTCCGCACCACGTTAAACCGAACTTCAGACCTGAGTGGGGTGGGGGGGTGTTGTGTGGGGTGGAGGGAAGTGTGAAACAGCATCGGGAACACTACTACCGGACACAGAGAGGCAGTTTACTTCAGGCAACAAAGTTTGACGCTAAAACCACGGGAATGGCCCTGCATGGGTGAGAAGCATGGTCGATGCGAGGTCAGGTCTCGTGATGTACAAAGTTTGGGTAGGTGGGGCAGTCCTGAACAACATGAAAGCTGCAGCCCCACAAACGAAGCAGGAGCAAAACATAACCAGTCCCTCAGAACATCTGGCAATTCTGTCAGAACCCGTGGGTTTTTCCCCTCAACCTGGCGTTGAAGAAAACTCTGAGGACGAGATGGATATGGCAGGGGTTGCAGCTTTGATGCTGTTACTGCCTGAAGAAGAAAAAGAATTTCAGCCAAGACGCACCAGGCACAAGAGGTGGGCTGTGGTCTGGTACAAACCGCCCATGTCCAAGGCAGAGTCAGAGGAACTGGACCTACTGCGAAAACCAGGAGAAGCCTCAGGAAAAAGATTGTCCCAGGACTTAGAGGGGGATGGATGTAGTGATTGGAACAAGGTCAGCCAGGTGGACCTCACAGAATATGAGTTCCCTGATTGGACCAGCTGAACAGCCCCAATCAGGGAGCCCTGGCTGACAGATATAAACAGGAGCGTCAGACATCCTGTTCATTCCGAGAGCAGGCTCTGAGCTAGCTGGGTCAGTATTGTGTACTATGCACATGTAAATAAAGGGTGACTTGGTGAAGGGATACCAGCCTTTATGGAGTTATTTCATTTTGCGCTGTTATTTTTCCTAAGATTGCTATCTTGCTTACATTAACATAACAAGTCTTGATATTTCCTTGTCTTTAAAGGGCTCACATGGCCATTAACAACTGATTTTCTTGTAATAATACAAAAGCTGTTATCCCTTGCAACTTTTCATAATTTATGCAACTCTTACTTTGTCTTCCTTTATTCATTGTATCTCTCTGTCTCTGGGATTCACACTGTTAGATGTTCTTTCCTATTGTCTTATGATACCTCTCCACACTTTTGTCGACTGTGGCTATTTTATTTGCCAAGTAGAGCTCTCAGCCCTTAGGGTTGTGAGTCCCGATTCAGCTACTTTTGTGACTGAGCACCTCTTACGTTCCTCTCCTTCTACCCTTTAGCAGTTTTTAATAGTTTATTTTCTTCAGTCTCTGTCTCATTCCATAAAAATTGCTCTTAACAGATAATTCCAGATTTTAGTAAGTTCCCCCCTTTCAAACCTCACATTGATCTTGTTAAATCATGATCCCTCTTTGACCTAACAATCAGGGAACATTTTTCTACGTCTGGCTCATATTGTCCTTCTCTCTCACTGGTTCTAGAACATATTATCCCATGAAACTACCTAGAATATGCCCAAGTAATTTGCAACCGTTCTGCCTTGAGTAGAATGTGGAAGTTAAATTCTCCCATTAAAAGAAGTCCACTTTTGCTATAAACCTCTCTACTGTCTGAATGAATATATTGTCACTTAATTGTTGCTACTAGGAGATTCCAAAATTATTTGAAGCCTTCTCTCATTCTTCAATTCTAAACAGACGATGTGTTCTGATGGTTTTCACTGACCTAGATCCTTTCCTACTGAGACCTCTTGGTCCTGGCTTTTCTCCACTGGGTTGTCCTGAAAGAAATGCCACTATTCAAGCCACCTGCTCAATGAGAATTGGGCCTCACCAGAAACTGTTCTGCATCTTTCGGTAAGTGGTCCTTGCCACCTCATTATAAGAGAAGACAACAGCGAGTGAGTGGGATGCAGGTGGGCACATGTCCCCATTGGTTCATTTGAACTGTTCTGAGAATTTTCCAATGCTTCCTGAGATGAAGATGCACGGACATTCCCTAAGATAAGGGCAATGAAAGGATCACATCATTCCCTAAGAAGGAGCCATCCCCCCAGATCAAAAAAATCTCTGGAAAAGTATATTCACCAACACACCATCAAACAGAAATCAACATTTCTGCAAGCAAATCCACTAACTGTCTCCCTGTTGTTACCGTTTGCAGAACTGAAGCTACCGTTTCTTCCCAGCGACGCTTTCAGTCCCCATCTTCCCTCTTCCATCCCAATCACAGCCACTCAGTCGCAACAGTGTGTAACATCTACAACTGCAGCAATTCACCAACACCCCTTCAGCATAATTCTCCAAACCTGAAACCTAACCATCTCGAAGGACAAAGGCAGCACACACAAGGGAACACCACCATTTGCAAGTTCCCCTCCAAGTCACACAATGTCCCGACCTTGTTCTACAATGAAACCATGATGAGTCAGATTCAGACAACATGAAATTCCTTTTGTGTCAGTGTTGTCAGCCATTTCAGGCAGGAGAATATCAAATCCCATGGAACGATAAACGAAAATGCCAGACTGGAAACTCTTGACTAGACAACTCCGTCTAAACTTGTCATTATGACTCTGCTGGCCAGTCAGAGTGGTGTTAGGCCACACAATCAGAAAATCCTAGGCCTTTGTTCACCTGTTTGATGTTGCAATTACCCTATGAAAGGATGTGCAAAACCTGCAGGTATAGCTACACTTAGGACAAAGATAAAAGTGTTCTTGATTGAAGAGAAGAAGAAATGGATACAACAAGTGGAAATCTGTGGAAAGCAGACATTGCGAAGCAGTGGGAGATTCAACCATCAAGTTAGGTACCTATTTCCTGCACATGCCTTGAAAGGGTGCACTAGTGTATTTTAGATCATTGTTGGACTCAATTTGTTGAACAACTTGGAACATAATGAATATTGCCATCAATGTGTAAAGGACCGTTGCTTGAGTAGTGTTTTTGATTTGTTGCACAAACGTTGAAGTAGTCAGGGACCTGTATGTCATCATTTCCTTGGACATGAAAACTATTTGTGTGACATTACAAAACAGCTCAGAAAGAACTTTGTGCAACATGAGAGATTGTTGAGAATGATGGAATCATCATCTTTCACACAACTTGAGAGTTTATCAACCATCAATATAGTCAAATGACAGTAACGTGGGTGGGAAAGTAAGTGGCGAGGCTGGGGCTATTTTCCCCGGAGCATCGGAGGCTGAGGAGTGACCTTTTAAACGTTTATAAAATCATGACGGGCATGGATAGGGTGAATAGCCAAGATCTTTTCCCCAAGGTGGGGGAGTCCAAAACTGGAGAGCACAGATTTAAGGTGAGAGAGGAAAGATTTAAAAGGGACCTAAGGGGCAACTTTTTCATGCAGAGAGTGGAGCGTATTGGAATGAGCTGCCAGAGGAAGTGGTAAAGGCTGATACAATTACAACATTTAAAAGGCGTCTAGATGGGTACATGAATAGGTAGGTTTCAGAGGGATATGAACCAAATGCTGGCAAATGGGACTAGATTAATTTAGGATATCTGATCGGCATGGATGAGTTGGATCGAAGGGTCTGTTTCCATTATGTACAGCTCTATGACTCTAAATAAGACATTTTCAAATGAATATGGATGCGTTAGATGAATGGGCCAAAACTTAGCAATGAAGTTTAACGTGTTTGTGTGTGAGGTTATTCATTTTGGCTGGAGAAATAGAAAGGCAATTTATTACCAAAATGGAGAAAAACTTCAAAATGCTTTGATGCAGAGGAATCTGGGTATGCAGGTACAGCAGATAGTGGGAATGCAAATGGAATTTTGGCATTTATTGCTAAAGGAATAGAGTATAAGAGTAAGACAGTGTTGCTGCAACTGTACATTAGTGAGCCCACACCTGGAGTATTGTGTACAGTTTTGGACACCTTACTTGAGAAGGGATGCAATTGCACTGGAGGCAGTTCAGAGGATGTTCACTGGATTGATTCCAGAGCTTGAAAGGCTGAAGAAAGATTGAGCAATTTAGGCCTGTACTCATTGGAGTTCATAAGAATTGGAAGAGATCTAATTGAGGTACATAACATGCAAAAGAGGATCGAGAAAGCGAACATAGTTTGGATGTTTCCCCTTATGGGGCAATTGAGAATAAAAGGTCGTTGTTTTAAACCTCTAAACCTCCTGTCCCTTCCCTTAAATCGATGTCTCCTTGTAACTGGCCCCTCGACTAAGGGGAAAGTTTATTCCTATTGACCCTATCTATGCACCTGTAATCTCATATATCTCAAACAGGTCCCCCACCCTCTCCTGCTGTTGTGATTGGAACCAGATGGATCTTATTGACTATGAGATCCCTGATTGGGGTTTTTAGCCTGGGCCAATCAGCTCCTCGGCCTGGCCAAATTGGCCATTAACAGGTCCAAGCAGCTGACCATGGAGGGGATCATTTCTGTCAACTACTTGCTCCTCTTCCGTGGCTGTGTTAGAGCCCAGGTGGCCCTGGAGAGGGTGCATGTGGTGTCCACCAACAGTCTCAATGCCTTTAGGGAGAGGTGGGCACCACAGAGGGTGGAGTGCTTCATTTCCCCTTCCAATTCTATTTGGATTTGATCCCCACCCTCCCCTTCACTTTTTCTTTCACGTGAGCATTGCCCCTATCGAGGGTCTGCTTGTCATTGGTTCCCTCGCCGCATGGGTGATTTTCCTGGTGGTGGAATATTAATAAAGTTATTTACAAAAAAAAAATATAAACAGGAGATTCAGAATCCTCTCACTTCAGGGACTGACTCTGAGTTGGCTGGCTACAGCCAGTGTGCTGTGCATGTATAAATAAAAGGTGGCTTAGTGACGGGATACCAGTCTCTGTGCAGTTAGAACATAGAACACAGAACAGTACAGCACAGTACAGGCCCTTCAGCCCACGATGTTGTGCCGAACTTTTATCCTACTAAGATCAATCTACCCTGCATACCCCACATTTTACTATCCTCCATGTTCCTATCCAAGAGTCACTTAAAAGTCTCTAAAGTATCTGACTCCACTACCACTTCCGGCAGTGCCCACCACTCTCTGTGTAAAGAACCTGCCTCTGACATCTCCCCTATACCTTCCTCCAATCGCCTTAAAATTATGACCCCTCGTAATAGTCATTTCCGCCCTGGGAAAAAGTCTCTGACTACCCACTCTATCTATGCCTCTTATCTGAGTTGTTTCACCAGCCTTCTCTGCTCCAAGAAGAACAAATCTTTCTTTGCTGCTGAATCCATCCGACTCAGGCAACATCCTGGTGAAACTCCTCTGCACTCTCTTCAGTGCAATTACATCTTTCTGATAGTACAATGACCCAGACTGCACACAGTACTCCAGCTGGAGCCTGACTAATGTTATATACAGCTCCATCATAATCTTTCAGCTCTTGTATTCTAAGCCTCAATCAGTAAAGGCAAGTATTCATAGAATCCCTACAGTGTGGAAGTAGGTCATTCAGTTCATACCGACACTCCAAGGAGCATCCCACCCAGACCCACCCCTCACACCATCCCTCTATTTCCCACCCTAGACGCTAGGGGCAATTTAGCATGGCCAACCCACCTAACCTGCACATATTTGGACTGTGGGAGGAAACTGGAGCATCCGGAGAAAGCCCACGCAGATACGGGGAGAATATACAAACTCAATACAGACAGTCACCCAAGGCCAGAATCGAACTCGGGTTCCTGACACTGTGAGGTAGCAGTGCTAACCACTCAGGCACCGTGCTGCCTGTATGCTTCTATACCTGTCCTACTGCCTTCAGGGATGTTTACACGTACACCAAAGTCTCTCTGATCCCAAGTACAAGTTATCACGTACTTGCCCTTTTGGTCTTCCCAAAATTTGGACACCAGAACTTTTGAGTGAGCTCTTTCAGGGAAGGAGACTTTGTGTGGACACATTTTTTTAGTGTAATATTCAGTCATTCTGAATCAAAACATAGACGTAGTGCTTTCTTTCACCAAAACACAAGTAATGGATTTGCACCAATTAGTGTGATACTGTTCTGTCCAATGCAATCCATTCCTGTTTCAGCTTTCCTTGAATGTGAATGCTTTGCTTCCAAGGAGGGTTGGTGCAGGCTGGGCATCATTTATCAGACATTATACTTTAAAGTTGCCAATAGCATCGAAGCTGTCTGGGTAAGTGTTAGTCGGGTCATGGGTAGAGTAGATTTTGTGGTCTGGAATCTTTGATGCTGCAACTGTTACCTCATGGGTCGTAATAATATGTAGATCGGTACATTCTGACTAATACAAGCTGATTCAATGATGTATAAAGTTTCAGTTGTCTATTCCAAGGAGTCGTACTGATGTTTAAGTTGGATATTGCCAAAGTATGGGATGTCAGGCCCACGGTAAGCAGTTAGATTGAAGGAAAGGATTCCGTTTTTCTGACAGTATCCATGTTGTATGTGACGCGACCACAGGTACTGTCTGATGGAACTCTGTCATTGCAGCTATTTCTTGGACTTTGTCAACAAGCTTGTGAACCTTGAATGGAACTTTGCAAATGTCCTTGACATTGTTGCTAGAATGATTCTTCATCACAGGCTGCTGTGATGGAGCATTGTGTTGCATTTGGGTTTCTTTGCGTCCTTGACATTCTGTGCATTTGAACCCAATGTCCTCTTGTCCTCAATGTCCTCACAGCTTGCGTGTGTCATGAAATACCGGATACCATTTGAGTAGATGAGACAAGCCATGTACAGGGGGCTTGTGTTACACAAGATTTTGATGTTTTACTGACTCTTCTGATAAGTGCAGTAGTTGTTGCAGACTCAAGCACCCAAAGATGCTGTTGCCCACAATAATGGCATTGAATCTCTGCCCTTTTTCCAACAAGATGTGGAGGTGCCGGTGTTGGACTGGGGTGGGCAAGGTCAGAAATCACACGAAAGCCACCAGCTTTCAGAGCCTGAGTCCTTCTTCACCTGAAGATGAATCAGTTGATTGTTTCACCTGCTGCTTTAGGACACAAATTCAAACCTGTGTATCTGAGGCTTTTTCACACTTTAAGCTGGTCTTCTCAGAGCTTGAAAATTTTGACAGGATCTTTCCTGTCCCCTGTTGGAGGTTGCTAAAGAATTAACTCTTCTTAAGCCCTCCATTTCTTATAGTAGTAAGCCATGTGACTGTCTGCTTTTCTTTGTTGGCTATTTGATCAATGAAAGCAAGTTTCATTTTTTGAGAATAACTGAAATTCAGTCAGGAGATCAAAAGCATGCCAATCCATGCTGAGGATTTTGTTTTCCATTTTCACTTGGGAATTCTCTGTGCACCGTATCTTTACTGTATTGTGGAAGGATCATCGCTGAACACCTGCTGAAGAGATTCAGGAAGCCTGACTTCAAATCCTGCCTGTTCCAAAGGTGTGTAATAACATGTCCAAACAGGCTGATTAGGCAGTAGCTTTTTTGAAGGTGCCCATACTGTGAACCAATCCAATGGAAAACAAGGACTACAGTGATTAGAGATAACAAGGTGTAGAGCTGGATGAACACAGCAGGCCAAGCAGCGTCAGAGGAGCAGGAAAGCTGACGTTTCGGGCCTAGACCCTTCTTCAGAAAAGGGTCTAACCCTAACCCCCACTGCAGTGATTAACCAACCTCTACCAACTTTGATTCAAAATGACATGGGATGCAGTACAACATCAGGCCACCAGGTGTCAGTCCTGCTCCAAATGATTTGGGTCGTAGCTGTGCCCAATTCAACGGAATGCTTCTTTCAATTTGATCCCCCTAACGCATGGGCTCAGGCAGTCTGAGGAGGGGCTCTCAACCCTCACTCAGTTTATGTAGGAAAAAAGCTCTACAGTGCATTTCAGCTTTCACAACAGAGAGGTTATACTATTAACGTTGTATTCAATGCTTGTGAATTCTTACCCGATGGACTGAGTCTCTAAGTACAATTTTCCACAACATATGAGCGTATGACTTCAGAGCAGGAGTAGGCCACTCGGCCTCATGAGTCTGCTCTGCCGTTTAAGAAGATCATGGCTGATCTGATTACACCACATTCCTGTCTACTCCAGATAACCTTTCACCCCCTTGTTTATTAAAAACACATCTGCCTCTGCCTTAATGTTTTTTCAAAAGACTGCTTCTATTGTCTTTCAAGAAAGACAGCTCTAAACACTCGTGAACCTCTGAGATATAAACGTCCTTCTCATTTCTCTTAAATAGTAACCCCTTATTTTTGGTCTAGATAGAGAAAAAACATCCTTCCGACATGCAACCTGTCAAGATCACCCCCCCTCCCCACCGCCCCCACCCCCAGGACTTTAACTGTTACTATCAAGGCACCTCTTACCTTTCAAAATTCCAGCAGATGCATGCCTAACCTGTCCAACCTTTCCTCATAAGATGAGGAATTCATGGACCCATTCTGGGTATCAATCTGGTAAATCTTCTCTGAACTAACTAGATTAATTTGAAAGATTCGTTGGGAGAGTTGAAGCTTTCAAGTTTGAGAGCGATAGATTTTCCTGAGGTAAGGGGATCAAAGCAGTCAGTGCAAACACAGTTAAATGGAAATGAAGCATCATTCTGCATGAGCTAATGGAATGACTCAGCAGCCATGGGAAACTGCATGCCCTATTGCTGTTGCGATAGGAGTGTGCACACTTTCCCCAAATGTTGCCACTGGCTCTGAGTACCATCGAGATACCACAGCCTCCATTTGACATCATTCAGATGACAGGTTGAACGTGAAGGTTTTGAACTTGAAGTTTACATACCGACTCACTTCTGTCAAAGTGTCAAGCACAGCTTGATGTTGATTCTGTGGCAGACGCCGTGAGTAATGGGCAGAGCCTCTCACGACTGTAGAACTCATCAGTGCTCAGCATTTACTTACTGAGTCCAGAGTTATTCTCTTCCCTGACCTTGCCACCAATGGACTAACTTAAATAATTCATTGGCTGAGATCTACTTCAGTGCAACCCAAGGATAGAATCTGGATCCTCTCTGGTCTCACAGGCAAAAGACAAATGTTCTGGTCCTGTACCTGCTTTAAAGAATGAC
This sequence comes from Rhincodon typus, assembly GCF_021869965.1. Classification (NCBI taxonomy): domain Eukaryota; kingdom Metazoa; phylum Chordata; class Chondrichthyes; order Orectolobiformes; family Rhincodontidae; genus Rhincodon; species Rhincodon typus. The sequence goes on from NC_063346.1 coordinate 51,157,605, forward strand.
CAAAAGACAGAACCCTGGTGTCAGAATACTGCCTGAAGAAAGCACTGGGCTTTCCAGCAGCAGATAACCTGGCACATCTACGTACAAAGGGGAAATAAGATAATACAAAGCTGGTGGAACTTCAGACTATACACTGAGATAGAACAGAAAGATACAGATTAACAAATGGTGGGCTGATGTCAGGAAGGTGCTCTATAATAAACTCTTGATCTGGAATCAGTCCCCGACTTCTGCTGAGCTAAGGGGAGGTGATGGCCTAGTGGTATTATCACTGGACTGTTAATCCAGAGACCTAGACAATGTTCTGAGGACCTGGGTTTGAATCCTGCCAAGGCAGATGGTGGAATTTGAATTCAACAGAAAAAATCTGGAATTAAGAGTCTAATGATGACTCTGAATCCATTGTCGATTGTTAGAAAAACCCATCTGGTTCACTAATCCTACTGGTTGCGTCAAGACTCCAGACCGACAATAACATGGTTGACTCTAAACTGCCCTCTGGGCAATTAGGGATGGGCAGTAAATGCTGGTCTAGCCTGTAATGTCCACATGCCATAGATGAATTTTTTAAAACTGAGCCCCTAGGATGGTCACTGTCTGGCACTTGTATGGCTCGAATGTTACTTTCCATCTAAGCCCAAGCCTAAATATTGTCCAGGTCTTGCTGCATCTGGAAAAACCACTTCAGTATTGGAGGAGTTGTGCATTATGCTAAACATTGTGCAATGGTCAGCAAGCATCCCACTTCTGACCGTGAATGAGGGAAGGTCATTGATGAAGCATCTGAAGATGGTTGGGCCTTGGATACCTCCCGAAGGAACTCCTGTTGAGATGTCCTGGAGCTGAGATGACTGACCGCCAACAACCACAACCATTTTCCTACATGCCAGGTACAACTCCAACCAGCAGAGAGTTTTCCACCTGATTCCTTAATGCTATGTTTAGTCAAAAGCAGTTCTGATGCAACTCTCTCCTACCCTCTGGAGTTCAGCTCTTTTGTCCATATTTGAACCAAGGCTGTCATGAGGTCAGGAGCTGAGTGACCCTGGCAGAACCCAGGAGGAAGCTAAGACGGATCATCCACTTGGCTGATGATGGATACAAATACTTCAGCCTTGTTTTTTTGCACTGATGTGCTGGGCTCCCACAGCCTTGAGGATGGGGTCATTTGTGGAGTCTCCACCTCCTGTTGGTTATTCACAACTGGATGTGGCAGGACTGCAGAGCTTTGATCTGATCTGTTGATTGTGTAATTGCTTATCTCTGTTTATCACAATTACACAATCTGACGTGCAAGTAGTCTGGTGCTGCTCCTTCTGTGTCTTCCTGCACTCTTCAATGAACCAGGATTAACTCCAGGCTTGATGGTAATGGTAGAGTGGGGGATATACCAGGCCATAAGTTTACAGATTGCGATTGAATACAATTCAGTTTTGGGCTGCTTGATCACATGGAAGCCTGTCCCATTTAGCATGGTGTTAGTGCCACACAACCTATTTCATCCTCTTTCCACTGTTCATGCAATTTATCACCTGCCAATTTTTCCAGTATTTGCTGAGCTTCGAAGTTTGTCATTATTTCAGTGAGTGGAAGAGCTAACAATTGCTATTAGTTACAGTATCCTAACAACATTGCAAACTGACTTTAACATGTTAATGATTGACAATTAGAAGATAAGCACCGGCTCTATTTCTTGTTTCTCATATATTCAATATACACATATTCAACATTACGACTGGTATCAGTCATTCCCAAGACCTGCTTTTAATCTCGCCTCGTCATTCTCTTTGTTTCTTTATAGCTATTTTTATTAGTCTCCTTTCAATTTTACCTTAACCTTTAAGACTGTTGGCTTTTTGAAAAATCCTTCTGTGTAAATCTCTCTGTATGTTTTATTTCTTCTTTCTCTCTATTCATTTTATTCCTTCTCTCATTTTCATGCTCCCTCCTTCATTCCAGACATACAAATATAAAAAGCTGGAGTAATGCCAGAGAACCACCCAAATCAATGCTAACATTGTACGCTGTATTTTCCTCACTGAGCCAATTCAGATGTTAGTTATTTCACTGTTAGCTACTGTAACTTAAGGCATATAGGCAGACATAATGATTGCAAAGATAAGAGATCTTTCTAGAAAACCTTCCTTGATCTACCCATTGCAGTGTCTAATCAAAACATTCCAGAGAATTTTGTCTCCACTGCTCTACACTGCTTTTGTTCATTGTCTAAAGATGTGCTTCCTTAAAATTACCCTACAGTGTTTACTAGCTTTTGCATATATCCCCTAAACTTTACCAGCTCTCAGCCATCTCTCAACAGCATCAGGTTTTCATTTAGTGCCTTTAAGCTAATAAAATATTCCAAGGCCTCTCAAACCAGTATCGTCAAACAAAATTTGACATTGAGATGTCAGGGTAGATGGCCAAAAGCTTGGTCAAAGAAGTAAGTTTTAAGGAGTGTTGGAAAGAAGGTAAGAGAGGCAGAGATGTTCAGAGAGGAAATTTCAGAACTGAAAGCCTTGACATGGCTGCTAATGTTCATGTGATGAAAATTGGGCTATACAAGAGGTAAATGGCCATTGGAGTTAATACTTAGAACCTTCGTGAACCCTTTGCAGAGTGCCAAGAGACACAGAGGGAAGCTATAGGTTTGTCTAAGAAAGCGCGAAGCTTGAAGTTTTTCTCACTTCTCCTTCTGCCCCAGTTCCTGTTGCCCCTTGAACATGATTAGAGGTGTATTGGAGCACAGTGCCTCACCTCGCTCCTTTGGTGCAAACCTGTCATCAAGTTGTTTTCAAGATGGCTCTCTAGCTTCTACTATAAGCATTTACTGAAAAATGGAGCCGCAGATATTAATAGGCACAATCTATCCTTGGGGTGCTCCCTTGATGAGCATCTTGGATTACTCCATGCTGTTATCCATGTTTCTGAAACTCTTGAATGCCTAATAGATACTGTTGTGGGTTCTCTAACATTCATTAAAGATAGGAACAGGAGTAGGCTATTCAGCCCCTCGAGCCTGCTCTGCCACTCAATATGATTCTGACTGATTATCAAGCTCAATACCCCTAATCCCACCCTCCCCCCATATCTCTTCATTCCTTTAGCCACAAGAGCTATACCTACCTCCTCCTTGAAAACACTATGTTTTGGCCCCAACCACTTCCTGTGGTAGTGAATTCCACAGACTCATCACTCTCTGAGTGAAGAAATTTCTCCTCATCTCAGTCCTAAAAGGTTTACCTGTTATCCTTAAACTATAACCTCTGGTTCTGGACTACCCACCATGGGGAACATCCTTCCTTCCTCACCAATGCTCTGAATATTTGCAGCAAGACATCCTTGTTCTCGCACTCAAATCCTCTCGCAGTGAAGGCCAACCTACAATGCAGCTTCTTTACTACCAGCTGCACCTGTTGTTTACTTGCAGTTACTGGAACACAGGGACACCCAGGTCTTGTTGAACATTCCCTCTCTCAACTTACAGCCATTCAAATAATAATCTGCCTTCCTATTTTTGCTTCCGAAGTCGGTAACGTCACATTTATCCACATTACACTGCATTTTCCGTGCTTTTGCTCGCTCACTCAGCCTGTCCAAATCACGCTGCAACATCTCTGCATCCTCCTCACAGCTCACCCTTCCACCCAGCTTTGTTTCATCTGCAAATGTTGAGATATTACATGTCGTTCCAACATCTAGATCATTCACATACATTGTGAATAGCTGGGGTCTTAGAACTGATCCATACAGTACCCCACTAGTTGCTGCCAGAAAATAAGACCCACTAATTCCTACTCTTTGTTTCCTTTCGACTATTCTGTCTGATATTCAGCGCAGGGAGCTTTGAAAACTCTCAAAGGAATGTGAGACCAGGAGTAGACCATTCAGCTGCTTGGCCCTCTTCCGCCATCAGTTAAATCATGATTGATCTTTACAAACTCCATTTATACATATGCCTTGTAAAAATCCATCATTAAGGTCTTCCCAAGAGTTTCCCTGATTAATCAATGGAGTTTGTGAGGTACAAGTTTATATATCCTGCCTCAATTTGACTCTAACCTGACACTCCTTCCTTTAAATTGCTGTCATCTCCGTTTGCTGTTTTTCTACTGGTGCTGTGTGCCTCACTGATTCTCACTTCTGATATCTAATTCCCTGAATCTGGTGGGGTTGGTGCTTGTAGAATCTGGTGCTCTTGTGAGGTAGGTGTGCTCAATGCCACCTCCCTATCCTGGAAGACGCTTCTGCAAAAGGGAAAGTGAATTTGAATTAGTATAGGGTACACAGACGATGGTGATGTATACTGTAGTGACTGAGTGGAGCAGATGGGGTACTTTGGTTATTAATTGAATCAAGCAATTCAACAGAATCAGTTGTAGTGAACCTAATAACATGTGGACTAGCAAAGAAATAAGTTCTCCCTCCCTACATCCTCATTAGCCTCTGCCTTAGTTCCTCAGAGAGTCTCTTTCTTGTCGTGGTTGGGAAGACACATATCAGTTGTTCCACTCCAGTGCAGATTTACTGCTGCTGGTTATGCAAAAGCGTCAATTGTAGAAAAAGATCATTCGAACAATGGAAGATGAATATGTTTGAACCTAATTATTGATACTTCCTCAGGTACTGTGGTGCTGGTGACTCCCAAAAGCAGGCTGAACATCAGGAATGTGCCTGGACTGCCCAATGTTTAACTACACGACAAAATAACCAAAGAAGTTACAACAAAAGGATTCTCATCTTCTCCCCAAAAAAATCTAATGATCTGAACTGATCTTTCACACCCTTTTGAGGGAGACTGGGAAAATGTTTAGTGAGATGAGGCTACATGCTAATTATATCATTAGAATTGTAGTATTGCATTCACTCAACAGTAACCTGAAGTTTTACCTTATGCCGCGTGATAATATCACAGCTTACAGTTATCTCTGCACCAACTCCTGAGCACAAGTGTGAAATTCCAAGACATCGCAGAAGGTAATTGGAAGGACAGAAGACTTTGAATCTGTTTTGAAAGAATGAGCATTTATAATTGAATTGTACATTTCAAGAAATTATATGAGTTGGTCCAGAAAATGTGAGTGTTGTGTGATCAAAAGGAAGCCTGTTATTTTGAGATTGAGCAAGTTGTATCTTTACAGTTACAGGAGATTTGAAAACTGAAAGATGGGGTCACTGATTTACGGAACACAATACTGTTATGGTGTTACAGTGTGTTGAGTGCTTACCAGTTGCAGAATGCATGCGTCTCCTTGCTTTCAGTGGCATTTAATAATGTTCCATATCTTGGTAATCTTCCTTAGTCTGTAGAATGTTTTTCTTTCCCTTGAACTTCTCCCATGAATGTGAGAAGAGACAGCAGACTTGTACTACATTTCATTTCAAGAATTTCTCTCTATCTCAAAGGCTACCACCTTCTTCTAACTACTCCTCTGATCTAGGTTCTCTTCATTGACAGAGACAGATCTGGGACCTCTTCCAGCAATGTGTTAAGTCCAGGTGAAGAGGGTTGGAATAACTTCCCTGATTTTCTTCCCTCCTCATAAGGTGTATTCAAAATTTGAAGAATGGATTAGCTAATCCAGCATATGTACTTAACTATCTATGTGCTGGTTGTAAGGGATTAGCCTTACATCTTTTCTTGAATTTTTTCTAAAAATGGTAGGAGGCAAAGGTTAATAATTTTGAAAACAATCTTAGTAAAAAAACACTAGATGGTTAATATAAGTCCCAAACTGCGACTCATGCACTGACCAACCACACACACAATTACAGATTAGAAGGAGAAGAAAGTAAAACTAACCAAATACTAAGTCCTGAAACATTAAAGATAAATTTTTTGGAAGAATTACCAATGTAGAAGGAAAGCCATAGTTACACTGAATGGGAGAGGAATGCCAATTGGTTGGCAAGAGTACTCTGTTTGGTAGAGGCATTGCTATGGACAATGCACCAGTTAGGTGATAGCTGACAGCTAGTTGCAAAGCGAAGTTAAAATTTTAAATTTAAATCTGGCAGATTGAATCTGATTGGTCAAGGCATTGGCCTGAGAAATGAGCTGGTGAATTGCTGCCACCTATTTTGATGATTTGAAACATGCACAGTGCGTGTACATGTTCTTTCTATCTACAAAGAACAGCGCCCTGTTTATATATCTAGCTCTCGTACGCACAAGGGTGCTATACTGTGAGCCTGACTGACAATCCTAAATTGGCTGTCATTGTAAATTTTTGCACACTCAGGATTGTTTAATAAATATTGTCCTTTTGCAAAATCACATCTAATGTTGGACACCGTGCTTTGAGTTTTACAAACACAGGCTAGTTGGACAATGTCAGCATTCTACTTGTTGGAAACAACTGAAGGGATATGCTGTTTTGATATGATCCACCAGGCTTTGGGATGTACAGCCCACATACCTGGCTTTACACCAGCACTGAAATTCATACAGCACATTACTCATTTGTATGATAGTACAGCATGTTTTAGGCTTGAAGGCAGTAGCACATTAATGGTGAACACCACTCGCATTGTTACCGCAGCATCAAACAGCTAGCTCTACCTGGTTTTCAACTTTATCGCAGGATGGTTTTGACATTTCCACATCATGCCTACAAGGGATACAAATCGCTCTAGCCATCAACACACAGTAATTCTTGTGAATTATCCTGATATGTACAAGATGAAAAGCTTCAACAAAATGTTTCTTTGTTCAGCAAAACTCAAGTTCTGTTTTATTGAATGACAATTGAAAAATAAAAGAGTCAGGTCACAGTTTTGGTTGGTATCCTGGTCCGACTGCAGTTTCCAAACATTTGCTTCTCGACTGAGAATTTTCCCATTTTTATGTTGTGTTATTTCAAGGAGTTTTAAGTAGGGTTTCACAGACTTTTCTCATGCAATCTTCTCACCTCTTTATTATACATCCAGACTCCACGGAGCCAGGCTTGAGCAATCACACACCAGCAGAGACAAGGCGGCTCGCTGCTACTGGGACCTTCTGCATTTCATGCCACGGGCAACATACTTAAATCCCAACTGAAGACCACTTCAAATGTTGCGAGTCAGGCCCTGACCCTCACACTGTGGTTCTTGACAGTTAGAGGAAGGAAAAGACCGAAGAAGGAAGCGGGCACCCCACTTCAGTGGAGATGCCGGTGGATACAGCAATGAAGAGGAGGGCCATCCACTTTATTGCAGACTACAACATATTTCATGCAGTATCTCCACTCAAAGGCTCTCGCCCATCTCATCCTCCACAACTACGCACCCTTCCTGCCCTCTACTCCCTCAATCATTGGGAATACCTCATCATCTCTCCTCCTCCTGCATCACCATGAGCTGCTCTTCCATTCCACTCTCATCTCACTCAGTCCCTCCTTTTGTCTTCTCACAGGAGGAATTGCCCCATAACTGGGCAGTGGGGGCCAGTAAGGCGGTCAGTGTGGCTGACATTGCCCCTCTCTGAGGAGAAGATCCTAGAGACGGCAGGAGAGGATTGAGCCCACTCACTTGGAGACACCAGAAACTCTGTATCGAGGTAACCCAGTGAGCTTCATTGTGTTGTGCTGTTCTGCTCTTCTATTACCACTCAGCATGAATGCATTCTTAACACACTCAAGCTTCTACCTGTGTTGCACAATGAATGGCCTCACTTCTCTCCTGCAGGCAGCAGCAACACTCACACAATCTCCACTCCCAAAGACAGCAGCTCCACAGGCTGTCAGCTCAACCTCCATCTCTGAGGAAGCAGCCACAAATCCCTCAGAGGATACACCAGCAAGACTTTCTCCTGCAGCCTCCACCAGCCCAGAGCCTCTCACCTCGGTGCGTACTCAATTTCGATTTGATCCGGGAGCAGGTTCTGGTCAGCACATCACTGGGACGTCCCTGCAGCTGTCTGAGGAGGAAATGGCCCAGGTCGCTGGGCACCCAGAGGCCTGCCCGAGACCAGGGAGCTGCTCAGGCCCACACGCAGGATGATCCCATTATGCCTGACTTTGTAGAAATGCACAGACAATGATAGGAACAACAGACAGGTTGGTCAGAGACAGTGAACAATATTTCACTGACTCCAGTGTGCATGCATCAAATATCTCCATGTAAAGGATGGTGGTCACCATGGAGATGCAGGTCCAACAATCCAGAAATCGAGGAGGCAGTGGTGCAGTGGTAATATCAGTACAATAGTAAACTGGAGGCCTAGGTTAACGCTCTGCAGTCATGGGTTCAAATCCCACCATGGCAGCTGGCCATTAAAGACTTGTCTAATGGTAACCGTTGTCAATTGTCATTAAAAACCCATTTGGTTCACTAATGTCCATTAGAGAAGGAAACTGCCATCCTTACCTGATCTGCCCTACAAATGACTCCAGACTTGGTTGATTTTTTAACTGCCCTCTGAAATGGCCTAGCAAGCCACTCAATTTAAGGGGCAGTTAGAGATGGGCAACAAATGCTGGTCTGGCTTGTAAAGCCCACATCCATGAAAGACTAAAGAAGACTTGCAATCCATCACTTTAACCACTGTCACTCATCATCAGCAGTGAGATGGGAACGAGGAACCTCAACCTTACTCCAGGTGGAAAGTGGACACACACGCACGGACACACACACACACACACGCACATGCACACAGAGGACCACCAGAGGTTTCCTCTCAAGACCCTCTAGAAGTGCCAGGACAGTTCACTTCCATTCTTCCTGCAATCTCAAACCGTGTAAAAGTTATGACTGAGGTAGTCAAACCTACATCTGGGCCCTAGAGTCACAAATGCTGCAGGGTTGGTCCAGCAAATCTTCCAGTCAACAGGGTTTTCTACAGAGGAGTCTCTATCCACCCCAGCTGCGGGCCCCAGGACTGCCCCCAGATATATGGAGAATAAATGCACTTAAAGCACAAAGGTGGTACTGATGATACCTGATTTCAAATACACTTTCACATCTATAGATATGCACTTTCAATCATGACATGTCTGATTAACTATCATTTTAGCTACCAGGTCAGAGTCAAATAAACTTTTGAGGAGAACCCTGATGTGAAAGGTAATATGATCACCTTTTACCAGGGTATTGTTTCCACTCATGTTCCATTCTCACTGTCACCTTGAATGTGTGACTACATGAGTAAGTACATACTTCTCTGGAGGCAAAGATTTATTCTATATATGTGTTTAACATGGAGACCATACCCATTTGAGAAAGGGTGATGATCAATCTTCAAATAACATTCAAACTTCAACTCATTGTGCAAACATGTCCACTCTGCTCTCACAGACAGACATAGAGACACCTGCCATTTCTTTTCCTTATTGTGTTGCTGTCCCTATGAATCCCATCAGCTTTTAGGCTCCCTATGTTCCTATCCAACTCTTTTATTTGACAATTAATATCCCTAATTTTGCTGCTCAGCCCTTGGCTAATGTGCCGCATGAGCTATTCGCTATCCTCCCATTGAAGCCAGGGTGATGATGACTTCTGGAAATCACAACCACACCCCCACAGCACCTCATGTCCTCCCATGCTGTATCAGACTCCACTCTTTTACTTGTAGTTGCTGCTTTCATTATCATTGTCTATTCAATGTCACAGCAGAATGCAGCCCATCTCCAGACTAGAATTCCCTGCTTTCCATTATATTGACCCTGCCAAACCTCCCTGATGTTTACTGTCCAAATCTGCAGCATTCAATGTGGGGAGTCAAGTGATGAAGTGTGTTATGGGTGAGTCTGAGTTCAGCCGTGATGATATAGTGAGCTGGAATTTTACCGACACTGACTCCTGTGGAGGCAATCACTGTCTACAGAGTATGCCATGAGATGTTGGTGAATGGACATTAAAGTGGAGCCCTGGAGAAGCAAGCAGCGAGTTGGAGTTGCCAGGTAATCATTCTGACTTTCATGTTGCAAATTGGTACTGTCTAGTTTCTCAGCAGTGAAGGGGAGATCACGAGCTGCATGTAAATGGGGTGAGACTAACTAATAATGGGATACAAATGTATGGAAATATGGTAGTTACGAGGTTCAGAACCTTCTGTTGAAACCTTCAGGGAAAAGTCTGAATTTCTTGGTGTCAAATATCATATTTTTCCTTTCCCAACATATTTTCCTCACTGAGATAGCAAGAACTGCCGATGCTGGAGTCAGAGATAACAAAGTGTGGAGCTGGAGGAACACAGCAGGCCGGGCAGCATCAGAGGAGCAGGAAAGCTTTCTCTTTTTATTCCTCATTTTATATTTTGATGTTTCGGGTTGGGACCCTTCTTCAGAAATGGGGAGGCAGAGGGGAGCTCAGAAACAAATAGGGAGAGGAGGAGTGGGGCTGGGGAAGGTAGGTGGGATGGTGATAGGTGAGTGCAGGTAGGCAGTGGTGGGGATTGGTCAGTGAGGTGGGAGGAGCAGATAGATGGGAGAGAAGATGGACAGGTTGTGTCAGGTCAAGGAGGCAGGGATGAGAGGGAGGATTGCTCATGGGATGAAGCTGGGGATGGGGAGATTTTGAAACTGGTTAAATTCACATTCAGGCCATTGGGCTGTAGGCTCCCGAGGCAGAATATATGGTGCTGCTCCTCCAGTTTGCGGGTGGCATCATTCACTTCCTGCCATTGCCCACAGAGCTCAAAGGCTGGGAAAATGATGTTTCAAAACAGAGCCGGACTGTCCCTTTTTATTTTGGAGGTGTTGCTATTGGAAATTTTATGGTTTTGTTTCCTGTAAGATTCTCAGAGTACTGGGCTAATGGTAAGATTCTTGGTAGTGTGGATGAGCAGAAAGATCTCGGTGTCCACGTGCATAGATCACTGAAAGTTGCCACCCAGGTTGATAGCGTTGTTAAGAAGGCGTACAGTATGTTAGGTTTTATTGGTAGAGGGATTGAGTTTCGGAGCCATGAGGTCATGTTGCAGCTGTACAAAACTCTGGTGCGGCCGCACTTGGAGTATTGCGTACAGTTTTGGTCACTGCATTATAGGAAGGATGTGGAAGCATTGGAAAGGATGCAGAGGAGATTTACCAGGATGTTGCCTGGTATGGAGGGAAGGTCTTACGAGGAAAGGCTGAGGGTTTTGAGGCTGTTTTTGTTAGAGAGAAGAAGGTTAAGAGGTGACTTGATAGAGACATACAAGATGATCAGAGGATTAGATAGGGTGGACAGTGGGAGCCTTTTTCCTCGGATGGTGATGGCTAGCACGAGGGGACATAGCTTGAAATTGAGGGGTGATAGATATAGGACAGATGTCAGAGGTAGGTTCTTTACTCAGAGAGTAGTAAGGGCGTGGAATGCCCTGCCTGCAAAAATAGTAGACTCGCCCACTTTAAGGGCATTTAAATGGTCATTGGATAAACATATGGATGATAATGGAATAGTTTAGGTTAGATGGGCTTCAGATAGGTTTCACAGGTCGGCGCAACATCGAGGGCTGAAGGACCTGTACTGCGCTGTAATGTTCTATGTTCTATGTTCTGTCAATTTGCAGGGATGTGCGGATAGTTCACAACTCAGCAAACTGGGCTCAAGGCTTAGCTGTTAGACTGAAGGTACCTTGTGGAGGGAAAGCAGCCTGCCCTGCCTGTTCTTTACTTGGCATAAATATTGCCGCTGTGAGCTAGTGGCTGGCTTTCAAACTGTAAAGGTCCCAAATAAGGAATCATGGGAATAGCATTACACAACTAAGTTCTCACCCACCTCCCCGCCGACCACCACCCCCCACCTCCCCCATCCCCGCACCCCCCAGCCCCCCCCCACCCCCCCACCACCGACCACCCCCACCCCACCCCACTGCCAACTCAATCTGGGCCAAAACCTTTCATTGTTAATGGAGAGGGGGTTGCATTCTCCTTTAATGAATGTGTCAATGGAGGTTTGCTTACTGTGTCTGACAACCATTGACTTAATACCAGCGAAGTATTCTCTTTTTCTCTTGGACTAATCCCTGCAGTTGTTTAGACTTGTCCCTTTAAATCCATTTTGGATTTCTGGACACTTTACGAGCGTGAAGTTGTGAGAAGGTCTGGCAGCCGCCTTAAAGTTCATTAAAATGGTGGATTTAGTCCACCTCAACCTAGACAATTTCCACTTGGAAAGTTGTAGGGTGTGAAACCTGCCAATGAACCTAAAGATACAGCACATCTTCATAACATATATTCAACAAAGTCGTACCAGAGAAAATGTTGGCATCCTTTCATATTTTAGCAACACTTTAAGAGCAGCTGCCAACTCAATTATGTGCAACCCCTCCCCAGGTGCAAAACTCTCACAGTAGATGTACAGTGCGATGAATTAAATGAGATAATTCCATGGATTCCAGTTTAAATCTGATGGGCACTGACATGTGGAGTCATTTTCAGTCATTTTGAATCCACCCTTACATTAATGCAAATTGCTATTGTCAGAAAGAGAAGAATGAGAGGTGGAGCGAGAAGCTAAGTATAAATTACTGATATTCAAATCACATTAGTGTATATTTTGGATTCTGTTACAGCCACCTAGGCATTAAATGCTCTAAATAAAACATCTTGTTGTCTTTTACAGCTTTGAGCTGTGTAAAAACTTGTATAATTCAAGTTAAGAGCATGGATTTGTTATGACGCAGAGAATTGCTTTTGGATTGGGATCATAATCTCTTTCCGTTCTTGGGAAGATCTCTATTTATGAGGTACTGAAAGATGATTTGGAATATTGCCTGATGCATACATTATCTTGTGTGTTCTCCAAAGGAAAAATAGCTGGTTTATTTCACAATTAAAATAATGGCTTTATGAGTAGCTCAGACATACCAGTAAACTGTAAGCATCGGCAGAAATTACAAGCACACATTCCCATTGAAGAAGCAATCAACTGGGTTGAGATATGCACATTGCAACATGAAACCTATTACACTTAGAGGTGTGTACACTTAGGCTGGCACAGAGCTTCCTAGGAAGTGGTCATATTAATGCTTATTTCCACATGTCCCGAGACAGAGAGGAATCAGTGGAACTGAATGTAATTATAAGGCCAAGGTGCTGCTCCCTGTCTCCTATCCCTACCTATCCTCAGCATTGTTGAGGTTATCTTGCACTGTTTTCTGTTGCATGCCGTTACAGTGCTTCTTCTTTAATGACTGGATCGATATGGAGAGTTTCAGTGCAGGCCAGCCTGTCTGTCTGGATATTGATCACTGAGCTGCATTCATCATCATCTCACCCTCAGCTCCCTTTCCTGCTGTCAGCTCATTAATCATCCTCTGAAACAGTCCCATGTGTCCCACCCACACTAGTAACTGCAACCAGGCTAAGCTTTTTAGAATAAATGCAAGTCTGGTAAACATATCTGGATTGCATTTATGATGACGACAGGAGACTGATGCTTTTCATGCTCAGCAACAAATTATTAACAGCCACATTCTTGCACTCATGGAAGAGAGAACTTTGTGAAATTAGGTGTCCTTATGAAACAGTATTGTGTGAACCATGCAGTAGGATAATATATAAAACAAGGTATAATGACCCAATGGTCTATCTACCGTACAGCTCTTTTGGCATTTGGGAAACAAGAGTGAAAGAAGCTGATTGGTTCAAGGCTAACATTATTGTGATGGAACATTGCCATGAACCCGCTTAAATCCATTCTCCATCATTATAAGGGAGATCCAAGTGAGGAAAATCTGAATGCCAAGAACAACCACTCAAAATCCAACAGACTACTTGGCGCTGCACCAAGGTCTGTGGTTAAATCCCTGTAGGATACCCAAATGTCCTTTGACACAATGAAAGTCAGGGCCAGGTATGAAGAGATCAAAGCAAAAGGTCCATCAGCAAAGAAATGGTCCATTGAAGTCAAACGCAGGAGAGGTCATCATTGACTGCTGTAAACAGGTGGAGAGTTGTATTCCAGGAAAAATACTGTCATCAAGGAAGGTCTAGACACCGTTGCAAACTTGCCTCTCATGGCAGAGCTGCGTATCAAGCTACAATGAAGGAACTTAGCAAAGACATTGACCTATTTGCCATGGGAAAGCTCCAGGTACTGATGCTATACCATGAACACATCAAGCATAGGAAACCCGCACTCACATAGCATCTGCTTCCATACAAAGGTTTCTTCCCTGCTGGTAGGAAGGGGTGTTTCCCCAGGCCATACCTGATACAAAGATTGTCACCCTGTACGTGGACAAGAGTGACTATAGTAATTAGAAACATCAAGATATCTCTCTGCTGAGCATCATGGAAAAAGGATTTCACTGTATTGTTCTTATCAGATCACAGATGCCGTTTGAACACACCGATCCTGAAACCCAGGAAGATGTGGCATTAACATGATAGTCTCAGGTTGGCAGCTGCAAGAGTAATGCCTTGAACAAAGGAAACCATCGTACATTGTCTTCATTATACCGACAAGCTATTCAACCATGAAAGCAGAGGTGGTCTACGTCAGTTGCTGGGGAAAATTAGCTGACCACCGAAACTGTTCAATGTCTTTCCGTCCATGACAACATGCTCAATGAGGTCAGCTATGATGGAGCAAATTTAGAACTTCGTGAGATCCTCAGTGGGGTCAATCAGTGTAGCGTTTGGGCACCAACATACTTTGACATGGTCATCTCTTTGCTGCTGTTATATGCCTTCAAGTCACCTACAAAGAGAATAAACTTAGCTACCGGGAGTATCAGAAAGCTGGTTAGCTTTGCTCAACGTAAAATCCAAGACAAAGCTGGGCCACATTAGAGAGTTGGTTTACACTGACAATGCCATGCTAACACCCCATACCATGAAATACCTGCAGCAAATGGACAGGCTCTCACATGGCTGGGAAGAGTTTGGCTTGATCATCAGCTTCAGGAAGACAAAACATCATGATCTATATGAGTGCCATAGTGCCATTGATCAGCGTTGAAAATACGACATTGGAGTTTGTTGATAGCTTAACATATCCAGTCTCCATGATTACCAACAATCTGTCACTTGATGCTGAAATCAACACACATCACAAAAGCTGCAGTTGGTAGATCCAAGCTGACTGAGAGTGTGGAACAACAGCAACCTTCCTGATAACTCTGTGAGACTAACAAGCCCGTGTCCTTGGCACACTAAAGAAACTGGACAGCATTTGCTAGGCAGAGAAAAAGCTGTTGCTACCTTTGCAGTCTCAAACATGTCCTCGGCATCTCTTGGTTGGGCACTGTCATTGACACAAATTAAAGGATGTGCATATACCAATTCTATCAGTCTCCCCCTGACGCTCATAATATCTGCACTAGCTTGGCCAGAGTCATCAGATGGATAATGGATGTATAGTGATTTGGCCATAGCATCACAACATTCTGAAAAATCAACACTTCTGCAACAAGGAAAGCTACGAGCAAGGTGTGAAGAAGGCAGATATTAATACTGAAAACGGGGGACAGTCTCTGACAGTCGTGGCTGCTGAAGGTGACTTTCTGGCATCAAAAGAGATGGGCAGAAACATAAAGCTCAACTGGCTGAAAAGAGCGTCCAGAGAAAACAGAGGCCAGCAAATTGTACACCTTCTCAGCTCAGCATCTTTCTCTGCAGCAAATCTGATAGAGAATGACATGTCACAGTGGGATTCCTGAGCCACACTAAGCAACGCTTAACTTAGAATTGACCCATCATTGGCATAAATCTTTGTGTTATGAGATGGAAGGCTGCAATGTGTAATAGTCTATATATTCCATTGCATATGATATCCTGTAAAATGTGCAATATATTAATAAATGTAGATTTCTGCATATTATTTGAGCAATATATGTTGTACACATTAACATACTGCATATTTATTCTATAATGTGCTACATGGTATGTTGAATACATTAAACTACAAATGGCCTCCATAAAAAGTGTCTTCAGGTACTATTTATAAATAATTTCTTTAAAAGCAATCTACTGTTCATTCCAATAACGGATTCATGTTTTCAGGAACTGTTTGTGATGTTTCTTAGTTCTTGAAGCCTTTTAAAAATACAAAATAAGATCGATCAAACATATGTACATGTTAGACAAAAACCTCAAGAAGACCAGTTCAATAATTCAGAGTAAGAATGGTTGTAATTTTATGCGGTCACTTTCCACCTATATAGGATTGCAATATCTATTTAATCACTAAGGTTTCAATCTCTTCTATTTTTAATTATATCTGATCGATGGACGGAATAGTGCAGGTAGCTCAATGCTGTAAAATGATAGAATTTTACAGCAAAGAAAGAGGTGATTTAGCATTGTAGCGAAAGCAATCCAATTCATCCCATTCCCCTGCCATTCTTCATAGCCCTACAACCTTTATGCCTTTTTCAATTATTTATTCAATTCTCTTTTGAAAGTTATTATTGAATCTATATCCACCACCCTTTCAGATTGCGCATATATCGCTGTAACTCCCTGCGCAATAACAAATTCTCCTCACGTCAGCGCCAGTTAATTTTCACAATTAACTTAAATCTCTGTCCAATTGTTACTGGAAACAGTTGGTCCTTAATTACCTTATCAAAACCCTCTATGCTGTTGAACACTTCAATCAAATCTCCCCTTAACCTCTGGGGAGAAAAACCTCAGTGGCTGTAGTCTATCCCTTTCTCTGAAGTCTTTCATCCCTGGTGCTATTCTAGTGAACCTCTTCTGTTTCCTCTCTGATGCCTTGACATCCTTCCTAATGTATGCTGCACAAAAATAAATACAATACTTCAGCTGGGGCTAACCAATGATTTATAATAGGTTTAAACCCTCAGGAGATCCTCAAGAAACCTCAACTTTTATCTGCCACTGCCAGCAAAGATTAATGGAGTAGAAATCATTATGTATTGTGTCTGTTTCTTATAATGTACACAGACATCAGATCCACTGACAAATTTATGGGAACTATTGAATTTAATGAGCCATTGAATTTTGAGAAATGCATTGGGCTTGCCAGATGATCTGATCGAACAGGGTACCATAACATGCATGAGAAATTCAGTGACCAACTCCAAATCTTAATAGAGTTGTATTTTGGTTGGTTTGACTACCTCTTAATTTAGGGTTTGAAACTTAATTTTGTAGATGTCACCCAGAATAATGGTACAGACTTGGTTAAATAATGGCATTGAATGAATTCTGACTGAAGGTCATTGAACTGAAAGTTTAACTCTGTTTCTCTCTCCATAGATGCTGCTTGAGCTGGTGGTGTATCCAACTTTATTTATTTATGTGTGGCCTTTATTTCCAGCACACACAATATTTTTCCCATTACAGAAAGATATTCATAAATCCTACAGGGAATGCAGCAGAAACTCCTTTACCAGTGCATCGTTCAAATATGGAACAGTCAACACTTGAAAAGAAGTTCATATGAAGTATTGGCTTGTTTCTGTGCTGTATTTGCAATCTTGGTGCGATGAACAAGGCTTGATGATTTTTAGATGTAGAAGACCATCAGGAGAGGGAGGGAAATCACCATGAAAATAAGTATGTAAATCTAAAGTCAAGGTATTGACAGACCAAGAGTCAGTAAGCAAAGAAATTACGGGATGAGACTAGGTGTCATTGAAGAAATGGCAGCAAGTGTTTGGATAAGCACACGTTTATTGAAGGTGGAAACGTGATGGTGGACTGGAACACTGGAATAGATAAGTTTACAGGACATTCAGCGGCGAGTAC
The DNA here is from genome assembly GCF_021869965.1 of Rhincodon typus. Classification (NCBI taxonomy): domain Eukaryota; kingdom Metazoa; phylum Chordata; class Chondrichthyes; order Orectolobiformes; family Rhincodontidae; genus Rhincodon; species Rhincodon typus. The sequence continues at coordinate 51,175,232 of NC_063346.1, forward strand.
GCTGAGGGAAAGAAAGTAAAGTAAAATAGAATTGTATTTACACAACGTCCTTCACAACTCAGGAATTTCCAAAATACTTATTCAAATGTAGTCAACACCCTTTGATTACCATTTACCAAAAACTGAACTGGACCAGCCACATGAATACTGCAGCCACAAAAGCAGCTTAGAGGCTTTGAATCCTGAGGTAGAATCCTGCTGTCTTCCCAAAACATGTGCACCATCTCCGAGGGACAAGTCAGGAGTGTGTTAGAATGCTCTCCACTTGCCAGGACAGGTGCAGCTCCACCAATATTAAAGCAGCTCGACACCAACCAGGATCAATGTCGTTAATAGACACCCCCTCTACAACTGAAGCACAGTAGCTTACAAGTTACACTGCAGCAACTCATCAAGGCCTTTTCAACAGCACCCACCAAACCCACCTCTACCACCTATGAGGGTAAGGGCGGCAGATACAACTTCCCTCAAAGTCACACACCATCCTGATTTGTAAATAAGTCACTATTCCTATAGTGTTACTGGGTCAAAATCTTGGACTGACTTACTTTCAGCACTGTGGGTGTGCCTACCCGAGAAGGACTGCAGCAAAGCAGCTCACCACCACCTTCTCAAAGTCAGTTAGGGATGGGCAATAAACGGTAGCCCAGGCTGTGATGCTCATATCCGTAAACCATTCTTTCAAAAAAAAGTCACTAGACTCGAAAACGTTGATTCTGCTTTCTCTCCACATACGCTGCTAGACCTGCTGAGTTTCTCCAGCAATTTCTCTTTTTGTTTAAGATTTCCAGCATCCGCATTTCTTACATTAAAAAAAACTACGGTTGTAATGTCAGCTAGAGGTAGGCAGCATAGAGCACCAGATAATGGCAACCTGGACGATTGGAGTTAGTACTGCGAAAGCTGTGGAGATTGCAATCCCATTCGGACCAAACTTTTATTAGTTTCTGCGGGATGCCTTGCTCTTGTCACTAAGAGTGACAAATTCCGGTAATGCCGCGGCTTGTGGCACAGATATAGTTGCAGTGCACGTCATGGTTGCGGAGTCTGCCAGGATTGAGCTAGACATGTCACTTGCCGGGCTGGCTTCATACCGCTTCCGCTTGTTCGGCAATCATCGGCAAGTTCCGGCCGCAGTGTCGGGTCATGTGGTGGGTCGAGCGGTCCAATGTGGAGGCGCGCGATGGGCAATGTGTAAACGAAGTACCGTGTCGCGCTGCGCTTGCGCGCCGGCGACACGGCGGATGCTGGTGGTATGCGCCTGCGCGTTTCACTGTTGGCGTTTTGTGTGTGTGTGCGCGCGCGCTGCAGAGGGGCGTCTGGGGGAAGGGAGCGGAGTTCGTCGAGAGGAAGTGAGAGCGCGAGAGACGCCGCCGCGAGCCCGGAGGAAGTTGAGAGCGCGCGCGCGCGCTTGTGTGTGCGAGCCGGCAGCAGCGCCGTGTCCGACCCTCCCTCAGAGAGCGAGAGAAGCGGGAAAGATGCCGCGGGTCGTCCCCGATCAGAGGAGCAAGTTCGAGAACGAGGAGTTCTTCCGTAAACTTAGCCGAGAATGTGAGGTGAGAGAAACCGGCGCCTGACCCGGGAGTGCGGTGGCACGGGGGAAAGTTTGCCCGAGTTGGCGCTCGGCTGAGGGGATGATGATGGTGATGATGATGGGGGGGGGTGGTTGCTGTTGGAAGGAGAGGCCGGGTCGGGTCGGGTCCCGGTGAAAGAGAATGGGCTCACATGGCCACCGGTTTTTATAGCGGAAATTTCCCCACTTTGCCCGGGACGCCTGGTTCCCGGGAGAAGGGAAGGTTGCCGCCGGGGGAGCCCGACTTTTAATTACTCCGCATTGTCCGCTGGCGACGGTTTAACTTTCTTTCCGCTGTTCTTCTCCACACCACCTCCCCCCCGCCCCGAACAGATTAAATACACAGGTTTCCGCGACCGGCCGCACGATGAGAGGCAGATGCGGTTTCAGAACGCGTGCAGGGACGGCAGATCTGAGATTGTGAGTAAAACTCATCCTTCACTTGGTCACGGGCTCCAACAGAAACATAACGATACACATTAAATCGGCTGGCAGAGGAGCGGTACCGTCAAACTGCCCAGGGGCAGTCTTCAAACCGGGCTGCCACATTGTTCTTTAACATCCAAACGGGAAAAGCAGTGAACACCCGCTTGGGTATCCAGTATGGGTGGGTGGGTGGGAGGGAGGGAGGGGTGCAGGAAAGCAGGTTACTTTTGTAGTTTGAACCCTGACGGAGGGTCCCACCCAATGGAGTGAATAACATTTTTTAACATCTTTTTGTCTCTGCAGCATTTTGAATTTATATTTCAGATTTCCCTTTTTATCGGTAGTATTCTTTTGATAGTGATGACAATTTTATAAATAAATCTTGATATAAGTAATCCTAACTACTCCACTTGAGATTCACATTTTACGTCGCGTATCAGATGAACGCAGTACAGTCTAGTATGAGATAAAGTTCACGCTCCCCTATTTTGCAATGAATTAGTCTAAATGAGCTACCTCCTAAGGATGAAACTGGATAATGAAGATACTGAGCAGTATGCTTTTTCTCTTGACTGATCTGTCAATATAAATTACATTTGGAGCTGCCAACCATTTTTTTAGTCCTCTTGGGAATGTCAGCTTTCCTCGAGCAGAAAAATAATTGGTCTCTAACATTTTGTTTGAAGTCAATGGCATTACACAACTTTTAGACCTTTTGTGCTGCACTCCTTTTTCTTTTATTGTTTGCAGGTGTACAACTCTTACCAATGGTTGATCTGGTCTGCAGAGATCCCAGTATATTTGTCAAGCATTTGTAGAAGCAGGCAGGATTCCACTTGAGATAACAAGGTGTAGAGCTGGATGAACACAGCAGGCCAAGCAGGATCAGAGGAGCGGGAAGGCTGACGTTTCGGGCCTAGACCCTTCTTCA
>NC_063346.1:51188161-51220592 GCF_021869965.1 Rhincodon typus
TTTTCTGAAGAAGGGTCTAGGCCTGAAACATCAGCCTTCCTGCTCCTCTGATGCTGCTTGGCCTGCTGTGTTCATCCAGCTCTACACCTTGTTATCTTAAATGTAATGTTGAATTGCTACAAAAATTGAGTAAATTAAATGAAATCAAATATGCCATTATAAAAACATTGGTCAGACCTTATAAAGTATTTGTGCATTTTTATTCTTGCTTCTGTAAGGATATAGCTGACCTGGATATGATCTTTTTCACGAGTTACTACTGCCCTAAAGTGTGACTGCACATCATGCACTAGATCCTTCTTCCTCAGCAATCAGTCCTTTGCTTAACAACCTAACATCGGACTAGTAATCGAAGTTTGAGGTGTATTTACAAGTCTTCTGAAGCAGTTTACAGAATGACTTCTTACACCCGGGTTGCATTCCATATGATAGCATGTTTCAACTTCAAAACTGAATGTCTTCTCAGTGCCTAGGAAGTTCTAACAACAAAACGAGTGCCAGCCACAGAAGCTTTCTGCTGTTGAGGGAGTGGAGAGTTGGAGGAGGGATTTGGTTGGGAAGTACATTCTGTAGTTCCCAAGGGGAAACAACATTTCTATACCAAAAACAACAGTAACTTGGCACATAGATTTGTTCTTATGGAAATGTTTTTGTCACCGGCAGGATATATGTGGTTAGATTTGGGAATGCCTGTAAGAAAGAATAGTAATGTTCTCTGCATGGAAGTCTCGATAATTTAATCCTAGTGAAAAGTTATATATTGCAAAATGTTGAAATTATGCAATAAGCTAAAAGCAACTTTAATATCTGGTCACGAGCACAGTGCTTCCTCACTTCCTTTCAGGATCCTTGGTTTATTCAATCACAGTGTGGGTGGCAGAATCATCTTGGCCTTCAGTGCTGTTTCTCAGCACATGAAATTTCATTTTTTTTTCAAGGCACAAAAGCAGGGGAATCATTGCTTTTTTGGTGTGGATTTAAAACTTTGAAATGTACATCACCAGTAATCTTTCAACTTTGGGAAAGTTTTAAGAAAAGGATATAAAATTTAAATGGCTGTTCTGCAACACGTTTCAGAAAATTAAGAATTTCTAGAAAATGATTTGAATTCTGGTCAAAGATCACGTCAGGTTGTGAGAGGCCTGTGTAATTAGGTTTTTATGCTCCCAGCTACATTTACTTTGTCAAAACCTGCACAAATATGCATATGAATGCTAGTTACATGCTTGTTAATATGGAACCAGGAGAACAATTAGCTGCCTCTTACCAGTAACTATTCAGTGCCTTGTGTAAAGTAGGTTTCGAGAAAGAAACAATGATTTTTTTTTTCAAGATTCGTCCTAAGCAGCTCTGATGTAGGACTGCACTCGAGAGGCTGTACCCATGGACACACACTGAGACGAAGATCAGCCATGCCTGGAAGATCATCAACTGTTGTTTAAAAAAAATCCTGTTTGGTATGCCTAAAAGTCAGTGACCTTTCAGTGCAAAGAATTGTTCTCTGTGTTGTATACTGGCACATTTCAAGGAGTAAGACTATGTGCTGAGGAATGCACTAAAGCTTGGGCAGTGCCACAAAGGTACAGTGGGAAAAGGTCACTGTCTGTGGTCTTACAGCCATGTAGTACCAAGGACTGGTAACTTGTAGAACCTCTCAGGCTGAATTCTTGAAGTGGAATGTACATAGTTGATGTCCCATTTTGTTTGCAATTGCATTGATTCACCAAAGAGTGCAAAGTGCACAATTGAGAAGTGGTATTTTGTATTTTTCATCATGTCTGCTTTGAAATGTTTTGTAATGTACTTGGATGTTTCATAAACGAAGTAATTGACAAAAAAAATCGGTGACTCCTAAGACTCAAGTTGAGATTTCACTTAACAGTGATTGCAGTTATCCTGCAGTTGGGACAACGTTGAAATATGAGGTTGCAGCATTGAGTCTTCCACTGACCACTAATTGGTATTAGCTGGTTGTGTTAACACCCTAAGTAGCATTAGACTGGTTATGCTCACGCAAGAAAGAAACAATCACGTCTGCATAAACTAACTCACCCATTTGAATTTGAAAAACTTGTGCCTGTTCCCTGATGGAAATTTGTTTATTGATTGATCAATAATGAATATTCCATAATTGTATGTTACACAAATGTGGAAAAGTGTTTAGTGTTATAGCTCCATTAACATCACCAAAAGAACTTAACTGGTCATTGTCATTGCTGGCTGTGGACAACCTGCTTAGTTTCTTTCATCACGCATTCCTAAGATTCAAATGTACTTCATGAGATAAAGTATTTTAGGCTGTTCTGTTCTTGTGAAGGGCGTGACGTCTACGTAAATCTGCATTTATAACTCTACCCAGTGGAATTATGCTTTATTCATTGTTTGACAGAATCTCTAATAGTGTTATCAGTTGAATGCTGAGTAGACTGGACCATCTTGAACTCTAAGGAAAAGCATGATCTGCCCAAGTATCTGTTGTACATACAAATTAGGAGTTTAAATAGCCTGGTCAGTTCTTCGAGCCTGTTCCTCCATTCAGTAAGATCATGGTGATCTGTTTGTGTTTCAGATTTCCCACTATTCCCAAAACCTTTGATTCGCTGGCCTAACAAGAAGCCACCTACCTCCACCTTAAAAATAATCAGAGACGCCGTTTCCTCCACCAGACATTAAGGTCCAAAGTCCCTCAACCCTACAAGCGAAAATATTCCCCTTATCTGCCTTAAAAAGGCAACTCCTAATTTTAAGCGGGCCCTTTAGCTCAGGACTTGCCCACGAGAGTAAATGCCCTTTCGACAGTCATGTTGTTAAGGCCATTCATGATCTTGTACTTAAATAAAATCACCACCTAGCTGTTATAAATTCCAGTGAAAATAAGCCCAACCTGTTCGACCTTAAGACCTGTTCATTCCTGTTATTACTCTAGCTGGCCTCTGAACTACCTCCAATGTATTTGCATTCTTCCTTCTGTAAGAAGAGCAAAATAGCGCACAATATTGAAGATATAGTCTCAGTGGTACACGGAGTAATTGTAGCATAACATTGTTTTGTTTGTTTTCAATTCCTTTTTTTTAAAAGCATTCCACAAGCTGTACTAACGTACTTGCATACTAACTTTTTGGACTAAAGCACCAGAACATCTCAATCCCTCTGCATCTTAGAATTGTGTACCCATTGTACATTTAAATATTACTTGGCCTTTTTATTCTTCCTGCCAAAGTAAACAGCCTCACATTTTAGCATATGATACTTCATCTACCAGATTTTTGCTCAATCACTTTTACCCACATAACAAGCATGCAGATTATGCCCTCTTCACAATATATTTTGCTACCTATCGTTGTGTTTTTTGCAAATTTAGTCACCATCTCAACAATAAGGATGGCAGATTTCTTTCCTTACAGGACATTAGTGAATCTGATGAGTTTTATGAAAATTGACAGTGGTTTCATGGTCAGTGTTAGGATGGCTTTCTAATTCAATTTTTTTTATTGAATCCAGGTTTCACCATCTCCCATGGTGGGGCACAAACTTGCAATCCAGCCTGATGTTCTGGGAACACCAGTCCAGTGAAACTACCACTGCGCTATCGCCTCTCATTTTTTGTTTAAGCCAGTATATCCATACAACATGAACTCCTGTTTTGTGTATTAACATTTCATGTAGAACCAAATCAAATGCCTCCTGGAAATCCAAGTACAGTACATTAAGCTCCCATTTATCCACAGAGCATATTACTCCTTCAGAGATTTGCAGCAAATCAGTTAAACATAATTTTCCTTTTGCTGACTCTTCCAGGGTTCCTTTTTCTTTTGATGGTGCGCAGTTAAAAGCATATTTTTTAGTGATTGATTCCAATACGTTCCTAATGACATAATTCAAGCTAACTACCACATTGTTTCCTACTTTCTGCACCCTACTACCCCCCACCCCCAAAAAATGAGGGGCTATAGTTGCTACATTCCAGTCTGATGGAACATTTCCAGAATCTTGACAGATTTTGGACAATTAACACCAGCACGCCTACCAACTCAACGACCTCTTTGAAGATAACAGAGTGTGGAGCTGAAGAAGGGTCCCGACCCGAAACGTCAGGTTTCCTGCTCCTCTGATGCTGCCTGGCCTGCTGTGTTCCTCCACCTCCACACTGTGTTATCTCTGACTCCAGCATCAGCAGTTCTTACCACCTCTTTGAAGACCCTGTTTGGACCTGAACGTTTTTCAACCATCATGAATTAATCCTGTCCTAATATACAATTCAGTAAAACCTGTTCTTTGGTCTTTTCCAGAAAATGCTGTTATAAGAAACTGAGTGCATTTTCAGTTAAGGTATGTTCCTGGTCAGAATGTATTTGTAAGCAGCTCTGGTCGTGAAAACAAATTACCAATGTCAGTTCAGTACTGTGGTAAAAGACCAGGGTGTTGGTCAATTCTTATGACCCAGTTTTCAATAAAGTAAAAACACTGATGACACATGATCGTAGAATTTGCAAATTCTGTGTTTAATTTTGAATGATGTATTTCATCAAGTTGCAAATTTAGTTTGATTTCTATGCTTACCTACTTATGAGTAATGAGGCGAAGCCTTCAGAATATGAAACAAAGGTGGTGATGTTTGATTGAACTGGGTAATGGCGAAAAATGAGGTGTTAATGGTTGCTACTGAGTACAATGCATTTAATTGGATTGACCTTTTTGCAGGTGTTAGGATTCTTTTGGCACTCATCAAATACTGAAACAGTAGTGCAGTTTTAGTCATGGAACACACCTTGGAACGGGAATGGTATTTATTCTAAATGCTTTTCATAGCTAAAATGTTTATGGCAGCTGCTGGAATTGGGAGAGAAAGTGCCTTGCTGAACTTTCACTTGTCTGAACAAAAGGGACTGTTGTGTATTACCACTGTCCTTGAATAAGGTGGAGAGGTTAATAATGTAATTACAGCACACTTAGACAAGATTGTGGTAAAGTCCAAATAACTTAAATTTTGTGTTGTTCGTCCAAAAATAATTTGGGTGTCTACATTGAAGTAGGAGTTTAAAATTAGTCGACTTGCCATCACCCAAAAAGATTTCTTGTTTCAGGCTTCCAAGCTACAGACCAAATAGCATCATGATCATTAGCAATTTAATATTTGAACAGAATACCACCTTCTCAAAATTTGACACATTGATCAGATGGTGGTAAATGACGTAGATGGCATAAAATTAGAGATGTTTATAGACTAATGAGTAGGCATAGCTGACAAACTGATGTCAGTGTTCACAAATGTGAATATGACTACTTTAGGCTAGAATATATCCACAAGTTGAAGGTGGGGGAGGGACAGGGAAGTTCTGTTTTTTTTTAAGGTTAGATGGGGTTGCAATGGTGTCTAGAGTCTGCTTGGGCTAAGGGAAGATATCAGTGTGGGGTCAGGATTCTGCTGTAAGGGTGTTAGGGTTCAGGCATACGTATGGTGTTTTTTTGTGCAGGAGAATAAGAAAGAATGCTGTGTCCTAGGTCCGTAAGGTAGGCAGTTAGATGTGGGAGTCAACAAGTTGGGCAAGGCGGCTTATAGGGTGGGGCAGGTCATGTTGGAGTTTAGGTTTCTGTGTGGTTGGGGTATTCATGGCAGAGGGGTGAAAGCCTCTGACAGTGGGAGGAATGCATCCGCAGCACGAGTGTCAGGTACCTGTGGTGAAGCTGGGGTGCTCGGGTGTACACAGTGTGTCTTTGGTGTCTGCTGTGATGGTCAGGGAGGGATGCCTCTAGGTCAATTGCCATGGAGGGATGGTTTATTGTGAGTGAGTGGTTTGTTAATTTTATTATTGAGCAGGTTTTACTTTTGCTACCTTTTAAACTAAATCATCTGAATTCTTCTGAATCTTCAGCTCCAGCCCCAAGTTGAAGACTGTTTGTTGGAGAGTTCCTGGGGCTGGGTGATTGCCCCATCAGAAAGTAAACATTTCAGGCAATTTACTGCATTGTCATTGCATCAGGACTTCCAAGAGCTACCAACATGTACTTTTATATTTGCAACCAGTCTGTCTCTATCTTGATGTTATCCAAGCTGAAAAACTGGATAAGTTGTTCCAAATATCACTGTTTACCACATTAACTGTTTTTTTAACATGCAACTAGAAGTTTCCTATAAGAGATACATTTCTAAGGATTTTCACATGGTTCATATGGTTGTTAGGATTCCTGAATGTAACTAGGAGGCAGGATGAAAGATTATTGCTCTCTTATTCATTGTCTTGCCTTGGGAAATCACTTCTCTAAACTTTGAAACCATGTTTTTGCTTAATTTAGTTGTAGCTTTTATTTCTGTTAATAGCTCTGTGATAACTATTGTGCGTTGTTCATTCTCTTTCTTTAACAGAAACAATCCTTCAAATGTCTGTTTGGTGAAAAATGGTCATCTGCACTTGTTCTGTGCAGAGTGCTTGAAGACGAGGTGCATTTAAAGTAATAGCACAACATAGCCAGACACATTTTGGTTCAAAGAAAATATATGAATTAGGTGCAGGATTAGGTTATTCCGTCCCTTGGGCTTGCTGTGTCATTCGGTAAGATCATAGCTGATCTGGTCACGCCACATTCCCAGCCACTGCTGATTACTTTTCACCCCCATACTTTGAAAAAATCCATCTACCTCTGCCTTAAAAATATTCAAGAACTCCGCTTCCGTTGTTTATTGAGGAAGAACATTTCATAGACACTCAATCCACAGGTGGAGAGATTTCTCTTCAGACTTAAATGGGTGACTGCTTATTTTGAAACGGTGACCCCTAGTTCTAAATTCTTCCACAAGAGGAATCTTTCTTTGCAGATCCAACCTGTAAAGGCCCCTCATCAGCTCGAATATTTTAGTCAAGCTATTTCTAAAATCCCAGAGAAATACAGACTTAACCTTTGTTCATAAGCTAACCTCCAACCTTCCTTAATAAGGTAGCCATGTCCTGGTATTAATATGTTTGACTACCTCTGAATTGTTTCCATGCATTTACATCCTTCTTTAACTGAGACCAATGCTGTGCACAAAATTCCAGATGTGGTCTGATTAATAACTGAATTGGAATATCCTGACTTTTGTATTCAATTCCAGTTGCAAAATATTAATTTTCGTAATTACTTCCAATACTTGATACTGACCTTTGCAGTCTCTGACACCAAGATCTCTGCATCTCAAGAACTCTGCAAAATCAAACCATTTAGATTTTTATTCTTGCCAAACTGGATAATTCCACATTATACATTACATTATACTCCATTTTCCAGATCTTTGCCCACTCAGTTAACCCATCTATACCCTTTGTAGCCTCCTTATGTTCTTTTCATAACTTACTTTCCTATTTATCTTTTATATTGTTAGCCAATTTACCTCAGTCCCTCATCCATGTCATTTATATAAATTATAAAAGTTGAGACCACAACACTGATCCCTGTAGCATGCCACGTGTTGCATCCTGTCAGGCAGGAAATTGTCCATTTGTGTCTGTGTTTCATACTAACCAGCCAATCTTCTATCCATGCCAAAGTCACTTCCGACGGAAGGGCTTTTATTTCTGCGGTAACCTTGGAGAGTATATAGTATGAAGTGATAAATCCTCCCTTGGTAAATATTAACCGAGCTGAGGTTCCAAGCTTTGAATTTACAGACATACTACATAAAATCTGTTATTGGTGTTAAAAGATTTACACCCAGCAGCTCACGTACAAAAAAGTATTTTCATGTGAGGCTGACTTTGTAAATGAAAACTGGGTCTTGATGAAGAATTAGTGTAATGTCGCATTTCACGTAAGTTTTGCTGTTCTTACAAAGTCTTAAGTGAATTGCCAGACCCTGTGTGCTTGCTTGTTTTCGCTTGCGCCATGGTAGAAATTGGTCTAAAAACTCCAATTCAATCATTTACCTGAGCTTCAATATTTTTATATGAAGCCACTTAAGCAGAAGTGGTGTACAGCTGAAAGTCAAGGTAACTACTGTGATCAGTCAGTATGCCCTAATCCTCCAAAAAAAGTGTTTGCAGTTTATACCATCTGATCCTGAAGTGACTTAGCCTCTTGGCTTTTTTGTATATTGAACAATGATTAGGAATGAAACTAATGTTGACTGCTCTATGTGGTTGTGCTCATTTTCTATATTGACCATATATCATGATAAACATCTTGTCATGGAGGGCAGCAAATTACATCTTGCTATAGGCCTGGTGGCCTTTCACTTTGTTCACCACTATTTTTTTGAATAAAAGAATGGCATGACCTGCCTCTAAATTGAGTTGCCTGGAAAATAAGAAACTGTTCCATTCAAAGTGCATATTGATCAAACTACTACAGAAAACATTAACCCAAATATACTTTTTGTACCTTGATTAGGCAGGTATAACAGCGCTGCTGTTTTTGACCCCAGTCTACCCTCTGTCATGTCTATCAGGCATGTGGCTGAGAGCTTTTGATAAAACTTTGCACAAGAACAATTTGAGGCGTCCTACTGAGATGTCATTGCTGTGTTATCCTCAGGTCATTTTATGTTTAACTTCATATGAGAAGAAACTAGCCTGTTTTGATGAAATCAGGCACCTGTGAAGATTCTAATGTTTAAACTACAGGATCCTTGTTGCTCCCTTGCTTAGTAGTAAGGGTTGGAAGGCTTTTGATAAGTCACCTAGATGAGTTCAAGAGTCAGTCACTTTTAGTCAGTGAGCTAGTGAGGGGCAGGCAAGGGTCTCCAGACTATTAAAGTGCTGCTGTTAGGTGCACGTTAAGAGCTCTTAACAGTTCAATGGAGTTGCACAGCAGTTCTCTACTAAAGCTGCTTACTGGACAAATTTAAAATAAAACTATAAGCAGCAGCAGTTTGGTGAAGCTAGTTATTTGGTTGAAAAGTTGAAATTGTATCGGCCATTAAATACTTGTGGGAAATCCTAGAAAATTTTATCTTCGAAGACGGGATTCAACTACCAGGTTACTGTGGCATTTTGGATCGGATCGATTTTGAGGAAGCTCTGAGGCTACATCGTCAAACGTGAAGATTTACTATCGTTTGTTAAGAAGGCAAAGTTTTAACGATTTTTGGTGACTCATTGTTACTAATCTCTGGGTTCATTGCTAAGAAATCTATGGGATCTATCCTAATCACGTCTGTTCTTTTGAAATGCTCTGTGAGGGCTTCAACCGAAGTTTCTGTTAGCTCATGTTAATTCTGGATGTTGGAATACAAGTTGTGCTTTTATAGGTGATGCATTGTTTCTACTTAAACTTTGTAAAGTGAAGTTTATTTTGTTTTTAAAAACTTAAAGTTTGAAGTCCAGGTATTAACTATTCTGAAATTTGATCTCGTTAATGACCAGTAAATGTAATGGTCTTATCCAGGATTGTAGCTTGAGGTAGTATCATCTTGGATCATAACAAACTCAGTAGGATAGATTTCAAGAGGCCATAGTTGGTGGAATGGATAGACAGTTGCAGTTTAACACAGAAGTGAGAGGTGATAAATAAGAGAAGATTTACAAAAGTAATTTCAAGAATAGCTTCTTCAGTTATTTGAATAATTAGACAAACTGGGATTGTTTTCTTTTTGGAGTAGAGGGGATCCAGACAATTTTTGATAGGTGCTCAAATTCATGAGGAGCTGAGTATGTTGGGGAGAAACATCGGTCAAGTACTGGAAGGCACAGATTTAAAGTGGTTAATCTGCTAAAGGCTATGTGAGACAAAAATCAGTAGTTACAATCTGGAATGCACTGCCTGAGAGGGTGCCAGAGATGGATTCAGTTGTGGCTTTGATTGAATTTGATGCACGCCTATAGGGGAAGTAAAATTGTAGGGTTGGAGAGGAAAGGGCTTTGGAATGAGACTAGCTAAGTTGTTCTTGCAGTGAGCTGACATGTACTTAATGGACTGAATGACAACCTCCTATTCAGTGTTACTAACCTTGCATGTTTATCGTCTTGGAGAAGAATATTGCTTATTTTAGCCAGTAAATATGTGGCAAAATTTGACAGTTTTTGCTAAACTTTTACTAGGTACTTAAGGTATGATGTTGATGCAACATCAAGTACATGTTCGAAACTGATGTTTCTCTCAGCATTTTTCTACAGCCTTTGCTTTAAATGCTTGAGACCGATCTGTACAATTAGTCACACAGTCGAATTCTAAGGAATGTACTTTAAGGGAAAGTGCAAGTCATGGAGTCTGTAAGTAGTTAGTTTAGAACAGACAAGGCAGCATAGCAGAGACTTTCCAAAACCTCAGATTCTTTTGGAGCATAATGTGGGTTTTGGTATTTAGCTCTGTCCCATGGATGCATTTTCTGTTCTTTTAGTTAAATGAATGATTTGCCTTGGGAAGATGGTTTATTTTTCACAATCCTTTTAATGGCATCAAATTTCAGTGTTGGTCAACATATTCTCAGGAAATTTGAAAAATATATCTTTTGTATTTTGCTTGAAGATTGGTAATTTACATAGATTCAGGGAAAATTACAGGATGGTAAAAATGACAAGTTTGAGTTAAGGATCAAAGCTATATTTGCTTACATGAGTGCCAGATGATTGCTTAGTGTAGAAGGGGTAAAAAGGAGAGCCTGCATACTGGCTATTTCTGGATGGTTTATATGCAATTTAAGGTGCATTTTAACTTTTTCCATATCTGCCAAATCAATTGTAGTAGAAACTAATGGGAACAAACCAGGTGAAACAGTTACACCAATTTCATTGCAATTAATTATGGAAACTACTTGTGGTTCATGTAGGAAATATTACCTTCCCTCCATCTTCCCCATTCCCAACTAAGAAAAACTGCATTAGAATGCATGGGAGTTTTCTCCACAGAACAAACTGATATTAATATTTATAATTTTTTCAATATTACTTAATCACTGTTAAAGATGTGAATTGTATGACAACTAGTATTAAGACTTAATATAATATTTGCCAGTGGATATTGCAATAAAGTTGTTTTTTGTGCATCTTGCTGGATAGGATTTTTGAGGAACATGGATGAGTAGAGCAGCAGCGTGGGTATTTGATCTACCAGTTGGCTTCCCAAAATTAATTCTGATTTTTGTCTGACAACTTTGTGAATAGTTTGTGTGCAACACTTCTCCAGACTGAGAATAACTCTAGGTAACAGTCGATGTTCTCCTTTCCACTTGACTATATTTCTGCTTTATCCATTCTGATTGTTGCCTAGGAATAGAGGACTTGGGGGTTGGAGGGGAAGAGTGGCAGAGCATGTATCTGATTTATGCCAGAGTAGTTTGACTGTTTACTGCCTGAGTTTTTGGCTGATTAAACTTGTACCTTGCATTTGGGTGTTGGAATCTTGCATATAGTGGCTTAAGCAATTTTCGAATGAACAGTGCAATGCTGGTTGACTCATTTCAGTTCATGCTGTTGGACAGAGTAGTAAGTTAATACTTTGCATTTGTCTTTTTGCCTTGCCAGACTTTGATTTAAAGAACATGGCTCGTATTGTGTTAAGAATAATTGAGAGACTGTCAATGCTTAATACAATTATACAGTAAGTGGAACAACAATTTCCAAAGACACCCAAATATTGCTGTCCTACATATCCAGAAGTCGCGTTACACCAGTTTCCTGCAAATAGACTCAGCATTAGGCAGGAATTGACAGAATTACAGAGTTGACCTATTTGCCTACTAAACATGCCAGAAAAGATTCATACACATACGTTCAAATTTTTAATGTCCTACTAAATGTTCATTACTTCTGAATAGCCTCCATGGCCATGAAAGTTTCAGTTCACAAATATAGATCCTAATTTCCTCAGAATGTAATCATTGGAGATTCTGAAACCTTACTCTTGCTCTTAGCCCTCTCAATCCTATCTTCTTTTTACCCCCTCATTCACCAGTTGTGCATGATTTTTGTAATTAACCGTTTTGATTTATTGTTCCTGGGTAAAACACTGCGAGTCTGAGGATATTGAACTCTATTTGAAGAACCATGCTGTATCTTGGGTTGCTTTACCACAACGCTTACCTGCAGAGGAAGAATTTGGCAGCGTTAAGTCACCACTCAAAAGCTCATGAAAAGCCTTTGGTCACCCGTAGACATCCTTTACCGCTGATCTGGGCCTATATATCTTTTCAGTCTATGTAACGTTTGAGGCACAAGTGGCTTTTGAACTTCTAAAATAGATTCAAGATTCACTCGCAAGGTTATTTTCTCTAATTCTATTCAACAAAACCAAACTTGTCACGTTATACAATAGTCTAGAATATTACTACAATTAAAAAGAAAAGTTAGTTATTACACTCATAAAAATGTATAAACTCCTTTAGTTGTTTCATTTGGTTAGATGTTACCAGCTGGAACACTTGCAGACCTAAGTGCAAGTTTGTAGGATTTTGATTTTTTGTTTTTAATAATCAAATTTAATAATTTGAGCAATCAGTTTCCATTCTTCCCTTGTTTACTGGCACTACTTTTGTGAAAATGATAGTTGTAAGTGCAGGCACCCATTGGTATATAGAAAATTGAGTTGCTAATGCTTTAGTTTAAAGTAGTACTTATTGCTCAGGATTTGATGAGTAACAATGAAGTCTTTTCTCTTCAAATAATTTTTGAATCTTTTGGTGTGTCTAGAAATAAAATATTTATCAACTTGCTGGGACCCTTTTCAGCAATTCCTTGTTTATCACAGAGTAACAATTGAAACTTTTTTTAATTCCCTCATGGGACGTGGGTGTTGCTGGCTGGCCAGCAATCATTGCCTGCCCCTAGCTGTCCTTGAGGTGGTGTTGGAGAGCTACCTTCTTGAACCACTGCAGGCCATATGCTGTACGTTGACCCATAATGCCATTAGGTAGGGAATTCCAGGATTTTGACCCAGCAACAGTGAAGGAACGGCAATATAATACCAAATTGGGATGGTAAGTAGCTTACAGGGAAACTTGAAGGTGGTGATGTTGTCATATATCTGCTGCCCCCATCGTTCTAGATGGAAGTGCTCACGGGTCAGAAAGGTCTTGTCTAAGGATCTTTTATCAGATGCACTGCAGAAGTTCACTAATAGCATACATTGTTGCTACTGATTGTCGGTGTTGAAGGGAATGGATGCTTGTGGATATGTCACTAATCAAGCGGGCTGCTTTGTCCTGGATGGTGTCAAGCTTCTTGACTTGTTGGAGCAGCACTCATCCAGGAAAGTGGGGCGTGTTCCATCACACTCCTGAATGTGCTTTTTGGATAGTGGACAGGCTTTGGGAAGTCAGGAAGTGAGTTACTTGCTGCAGTATTCCTAGTCTCTGACCTGCTGTTGTTACCACTATATTTACATGGTGAGTCCAGTTGAGTTTCTGGTCATTGGTAACCCCGAGGATGTTGATAGTGGGGGATTCAGTGGTAACACCGTTGAATATCAAGGGGTGGTGGTTGGATTGTCTCTCATTGGAGATGGTCATTAGCTGGTATTTGTGTGGAGCAATTGTTACTTGCCACTTGTCAGCACAATCCTGGATATTAGCCATATCTTGTTATTTGAATATGGACTGCTTCAGCATCTGAGAAGTTGCGAATCATCAGCAAACATCCCCACTTCTGATCTTCCATGATGGAAGTAAGGCCATTGAAGCATTTGAAGATAGTTGGGCCTAGGACACTACCCTGAGGAACTCCTGCACAGATGTCCTGGAACTGAAATGACTGAGCCCCCAACATCGACGATCATCTTCCAATGTATGAGGATGACTCCAACCACCAGAGAGTTTTCCGCCTGATATCCATTGATTCCAATTCTGCTAGGGTTCCTTAATGCCACGCTTAGTCAAAAGTGACCTTGCTATCGAGAGCTGTACTGTCACCTCACCTCTGGAATTCAGCTCATTTGTCTAAGTTTGAACCAATGGCTGTAATGAGATCAGAGGCTGACTGGCACTGGCAGAGCCCAAACTGGGCATCACTGAGTAGGTTATTGCTGAGGTGCAGGTGCTGCTTGATAGCACTGTTGATGACGCTTTCCACCACTTTACCGATGATCAAGATTGGACTGATGGGACAGTAATTGGCCGGGTCAGATTTGTCCTTTTATTTTGTGTACAGGACATACCTGGGCAATTTTTCACATTGTTGGGTAGATGCCGTTGTTTTAACTGTCCTGGAAGAGGTTGTCTGAGGGAATGACAAGTTCTGGAGCACTATTTCCAGACACATGAGCAGGATCCATAGCCTTTGCAGTATTCAGTGCCTGCAACCATTTCTTGATATCATGTGGAGTGAATCTAATTGAATACTGGTAATGATGATGCTGGGACTACTGGAGGAGGCTGAGATGAATTATCCACTTGGCACTTCTGGCTGAAGATTGCTGCGAATGATTCAGCCTTATCTTTTGCACTTGTGTTATGGTCTTCTGTCTTGAGGATGACAATATTTGAGGAACCACCACCTCCAGTTGTTTAATTGTCCTACCAGCCTTCATGACTGATGTGGCAGGACTGAGATCTTAGATTTGATCCATTGGTTGCTTTGCTGTGTCTAGCACTTGCTGCTAATGCTGGTTGGCACTCAAGTAGTCCCATTTTGTAGCTTCACCAGGTTGTACCTCGTTTTTCGATATATTGCTCCTGGTATGCCTCCCTGCATTCTCCATTGAACTATAAGGTTGATCCCATGGCTTGATTGTAACGGTTGAGTTGGGATATGCCAGGCCGTGAGGTTGCAGATTGTGTTGGAATATAATTTCAGCTGCTATTGATGGCTCGTAGTGCCTCGTTGCGTAGTCTTGAGTTGCTAGATCTGTCCGAAGTCTGTCCCACTCAGCACGGTTGATAGTGCCACACAACATAATCTCCTGCCTTTTCCCTATATCGCTGCGCACCATTTCTATCCAAATAATCATTCGACACCCTTATGAATGCCTCAATTGAACCTGCCTCCTCCACATTTCCAGGCAAGATGTTATGTAACTACTCAGAGATTTTTCTTAATCATACTTGGTTTGCACATCACTTTAATTCTCTGTCATTCTTTTTCCTTTTACTTTGGCAACAATTTCTACCTATCTTCTTGGTTCAGGCAGTTCGTGATTTTGAAAAGCTCCATCACATCACTCAGAATTCTCTCCGAGGAGAACAGTTCTGACTTCTTCAATCTATCCTCATTCAGAAGTTTCTTGTTCCTTGAACCATTCTTGTAAATTGCTTGTGGATTCACTCTAATGCATTTATTCCCTTCCTATGATGTGGCAGCCACAACTGTACACAATGCTCCAGCTCAGGTCTACCAATTGTGTTGTATAAGTTTAACATCACCTTCTTGCTCTTGTATTCTATGTCCCTATTAATAAAGCCAAGAGCACTGTGTGTTAACTGCTTCGTCACTCTCAACGATCTGTGCACATTCACACCAGGGTCCCTCTGCTCCTGTACCTCTTTTGAAAGACAACATAAAATAGGGCATACGATTGTATGTTCTTCTGACCAAAGTGCATCAGTTTGCACTTTTGTGTATTGAACATCATCTGCCATTGATCCATATACTCTCAACTTGTAGTTCAGCATTGTCCTCACAGTTTACAATTTTTCCATGTTTCATATCCACAAACTTTGCAATTGTCCCCTCCACACCAAGATCCAGAATATTAATATACATGAGGGAAAGCAAGGATCCCAATAGTAACCTCTGGGGAAGTTCACTGGAAACCTTCTTCCATCTTGAAAAATTGGCCATTTACATTGTTTCCTATTATTCAGCCAATTTTGTATTCATGTTGCTCTATCCCTTTTATACCAGGACCTATAACTTTCCTCAAATCTGTGCGGCACTGTACCAAATGCCTTGTGGAAATTCATATATGCTACATAAGTCTTTCTGTTATCTCTTCAAAAAAAATCTCTAAGTTAGTTAAACATGATTTCCCCTTTAGGCAGTGTCAGCAGGGACTTCTAATCAATCGTGCCACTATTATTTCTATCCTGAATAATTGTTTCTAGAAGTTTCCCCACCACTGAAGTTGACCTAACTGGTCTGTGACTGCTGGATTATCCTTGCAACCTTCCTTGAATAAGTTTGAGATTCTCAAATTTATTGGGGGGGTTGAACTTCCATTGTGATTGAAAATGGATTTTTTAAGTCGAATTCACGCTAATTAAGAAATATAGTGCCGAAACAAAATTGGAAATCAAAAAGTACAAGTTCTCAAGAAACATAAAACCCATGAATATTTGGAAAGACGAGTTTGCATTTAGTTATAAATATAATGGCTGTCCTCAAAGATCTGGCTGCGCTCTTGGTCTGGAGGTTATCTAGTAATCTAAAAACTTAACTCTATTTACATCAAACGTATAAACAAAGTTGTTATTCAATTCTAACTGGCCAATACAAGTTGAAATTTTTGTTAAAGATCATCAAATTCTCATTTGCAAAGACACTTCTGAAAGGAGGCATCACATTTAAATATACAAAGATAGCATTTGCTCTGGGAAGATGACCAAAATACACTACTGGCCAAAATTAATTTTTTTTAACAACAGTAACTATTATAGATGTTCCATGTAGCTGTTTTGACTTTTTGCCTGTTAAAATAGCCAAGAAACCTAACTCCTGTTACTTGTAATCTACTTCAGTGTTTCTTAAATGATTTACTTCTTTGAAAAAAACCTTCTGGTCCTGGTAACCTAATTTTCTTGAGGTCTTTTGATACAGAAGATGAAGTTGCATTTACTTTTGTAAATGTGTTTGAGCAGACATTGTTGTTAACATTCATAACACCAAGCCGAAAAGGAAACCTACCAACTAACACCTCTTCCCTAGCTGATGAATCTGTGCTCCTCCCTAATGGATATCCAATGGAAAAGCGCAGAGTTGTAAAGGTACGATGTGTTCTGTGTGGCAGATGTCCTGTGGCAGAGCAAGATTACTGGCTAAGCCTGTGGCACGTAGTGAGAGAACAAACAAAAGGGAGGTACCTACTTGACCTTGTTCTCATCAATTAGCAGAAAGTAGTGCAAGATTGGTTTGAGGAAGTAGAAGGGCTTCTGTGGGACTGGTAAGAGTCAGTGGATGGTCCAATTCAAGAACTCAGCAGCCAACCTAAACGAGTATGCCAGTATCATTAGATTTCATTATCAGATTTCATTAGTAAGTGTGAAGATGATTGCGTGCCAAAGAAGTTAATCTGAATGTTTCCCAACCAAAAACCATGGCTGAACCGGGAGATGCACTTCCTGCTGAAGTCCAGGCGTGAGATGTTCAAGTTGCGCGACCCTGCCTATACAGGAAATCCAGGTACAACCTTCGCAAGGCCATCAGGGATGCCAAGAGGCAATGCTAAACTATGCTTGAGACCCAGACTAACCACATGGACACCCGTTGTTTGTGGCAACACTTACACGACATAACAGGCTACAAAGTGAAGCCGAACGGAATGCGGGCAACAGAACATCTCTACAAGATGAGCTCAATGCACTTTATGCTCACTTTGAACAGAAGGACAGTGAAATTATATCACCTGTACTGTCAGTCGTCTTAAGGTTGAATGCACGGAAAGCGACCAGCCCATATGGAGTCCCTGACCATACACTTGGATCCTGCATGGGCCAGCTGGCGAGAATATTTGCAGGCATCTTCAGACCTCAGCAAGGAGAGGTTGTTGCCTCAACCTGCTTCAAAAAGATCACCATCATCCCAGTGCTGAAGAAAAATCATGCAATGTTACTCAATGACTACCGCCCAGTGGCTGTGACAACCATAATTATGAAGTGCTTTGAGCAGTTGGTTGTGGCTCACATCAACTCCAGCCTCCCAGATTGCCTTGTTCCTTTGCAATTCGCTAACTGGCACAACCGGTCCATAGCACGCTGTCTCCCTGGCCCTACACTCATCCCTGGAACATCTGGACAACAAGGATACCAATGTCAGGCTCCAACTTATTGACGACAGCTCCGCCTTTAACACCAGAATTCCAAACTCTGGGACTTAGGTCTTTGCTCCCGCTCTGTGACTGGATTCTCAACTTTGTGACCAATAGTTCGCAGTCAGTAAGGATAGGTGACAACACCTCCACAATAATCCTCAACGCCGGTGCCCCACAAGGCTCTGCACTCAGTCCCCTACTATATTCCTGATACACGTGACGGTGGCCAGATTCCACAAAAACTCAATTTGCAAGTTTGCTGGTGACATCAACGTTGTAGGTCAGATCTCGAACCACACGCAAGACGGAGTACCAGAAGGCAATAGAGTGCTTAATGGCATGATGTAAAGATTACAATCTCTCCTCCAACGTCAGCAATACAAAGGAGCTGGTCATTGACGTCAGGAAGCGGCGTGGAGAGCAGGCCCTTGTCTGTGTCATGGTGCTAAGGTGGAGATTGTTAATCCCAGGAACTTGATGCTCTTGAACATCACCAACAATCAAGTCCTGGTCCACCCACATTGACACTTCAGTCAAGAAAGCACAGCAACACCTCTACTTCCCCAAGAGGCTAGGGAAATTCAGCATGTCCATAAAGATTCTTTGGATTTTTTAGGATGCTATCTATGGTGTATCTATCTGAATGCATCATAGTGTGGTATGGCAACTGTTCTTCCCAAGACCAAAAGTAACTACAGAGAATTGTGAATACAGCCTCGTCCGTCACGCAAACCAGCCTCCCATCCATTGACTTCATCTATACTTCCCATTGCATTGGGAGAGCAACCAACATAATCAAAGACGCCTCCCACTACGGTTAAACTCCTTCCATCCTCTTCCATCGGGCAGAAGATATAAAAGTTTGTATACATGTTTGAACAGATTCAAGAACAGCTTCTTCCCTACTATTATCAGACTTTTAAATTGACCTCTTTAATGTTAATGTTGATCTCTCTCTCTCTCTCTCTCTGCACCTTCTTGGCAGCTGTAATGTTCAAGCCTGCAGTCTTATATAGTATGATCAGCTCATAAGACAACACTTTTCACTGTACCTCACTGTGTGTGACAGTAATCAAATCAAAATCAACCACAGATGCACCCTACTCTCCTCAGAGTCCATCAGAGTGACTGTCAGTCTTTCTTGGAAACAAAGTCCTAGCATCACACTGTGGGCCCTGTGCTATTGTGCTAAATGGATTAAATTTTAGAACAAATCCAGGAACTCAAAATTGCGTATCTGTGGGGCATTGTAGGCCGCCACCTACTGCAGATCTTATTCAACCATAGCCTTTAATTTCATGACCCACTGTAATTACCATTAAACCAAGAAAGTAACTCTGATTCAACAAGTAGGAGAGTATGCTAGGAGCAGCACCTGGCTTGCCAATAAAGAAGTGCTGACGTGGTACGATTACAGCAGAAATACATGCATAGTGAACAGTGAAACAGCATATGAGAGATGCAGCAGAATGATTCCCATATCAACTGTCAAATCCAGCTGTAAATGATAATGAGGGGTGGAGCCTAGCATGTTACTGCAAAAGAAAGAGTTGAAACATTTGGAATCCTCTTTTTAGCTTGAAATGCCAAGTGGGTTGAACCATCTTCACCTGAGTCCCCAGCATTGCAGATGTCTGATTTTAGCCAGTTTGATTCCCTCCATGTGATACAGAGAAAATGGCTGAAGGAACATGTTACAAGAAAGTAAAAATAAATCAAAAACAAAGATACTGTGTATGTTGGAAATCTGAATTCTGAAGAAGAGTGAAATTGGATTTGAAACATTAGCTTTGTCCATAGATGTTGCCAGACCTGATGAGTTCCTCAGGCACTTTATATTTTGTTACCGAAAAGCTTGTGGGACATGACAACATCCTGTTTCTTTCTTTTTATACTGAGGACTACTCTAGGTGTGCCCTTAATCAAACTGTTCCAATACAGCTACGATATGGGAGGTCAAATATGGCATAAGAGCCAGAGATGTACAATTGTAATGAAATCGGGTATGCAAATAGGCAGATATCGGGTAGCTTTTATTTAATAACACAAGTGAGAGAGACTGCACATTGTTGAAAAAATGTAGAGGCTACAGTCCCACAGGTGACAATACCCTCCCAGTCCCTCATCAGGCAGGCATTCTTCATTTGAGACCTTTTTCAACAATGTGCAGTCTGTCTGTCTTGTGTTATTAAATAAAAGCTACCTCAGTTCTGCCTGTTGCCATACCTGATCTTATTACAAGTGTATATGTCTGGCTCTTATGCCATGTAGCGATGGTGATAAAGGTCTCCTGGAACACACTCATTGCTATAAAATGTAATCTTGTTAATAATGAAGCAATCTAATATATTCTAATGATGTTCCAAAGTTTTACAGCCAATAGACTGTTATTGGAAGTGAACTTACTTGGGAAATATGACAGACTGTTTGCACAGAGCAAAGTCTCACAAAAACAGTCTGTAATTCAAGGATGAATGGTGTCTGGCATGCTGAGGACTTGCTGTTAATTTTGAATAATGTTACAACCTCTTTTGTCCAGCTGTAGAGCCTTTTGGTTAAACAATGGAACTGCATATTTAGCTTTCCTGCTCCTCTGATGCCATATTTGACCTCCCATATCGCAGCTGTATTGGAACAGTTTGATTAAGGGCACACCTAGAGTAGTCCTCGGTATAAAAAGAAAGAAACAGGATGTTGTCATGTCCCACAACCTTTTCTGTAACAAAATATAAAGTGCCTGAGGAACTCATCAGGTCTGGTAACATCTATGGACAAAGCTAATGTTTCAAATCCAAATTCACTCCTCTTCAGAATTCAGATTTCCAACATACACAGTATCTTTGTTTTTGATTTATTTTTACTTTCTTGTGTTCAGCCAACTCCACACCTTGTTACCTCAGACTCCAGCGTCGGCAGTTCCTACTATCTCTGCATATTTTGCTTCATGCTCCTGCATGAATTAATTCTTTCTGAAGCATTCTGAGGTGCATTTTTTATTGTTTTTTGGTCACTTATTTCTACTTCCTCACTGTCTCTTGCTCTTTCGTTTTCTACTGTTTACTGTTTCGCACTTTTCTCTGTATCCCTTTTTTATATCCCCAATTATTTTCTGTATGCTTCCATTAGGAAAATTGACTTTTACTTGGTTTGCCTTCAGCTTGAGGTTCATGACAGGAGTCTGCAAGATGAGTTTTTTTCCCTACCTTCCCAACTCCTTGTACTTTGGCTAGGATCTGCCAGGCTTTCCTGTTGTATAGTTGCCACTTTGTCCAGTACCAGCTGCTGATAAAGCAGATCCCAGGGCAATATTTTCCCTGCCTTACTGGAAAAGAAATCTGGAGTGGCAGCTCAAAAATCCAACAAACAGAAAATAAACCTAATCATATGTTGCAAACAGATCTCTGGGATTAGGTATTATTCCAGCGAAGGGCAGAAGAAAAGAAATCTGCTGTGGACTTAGTCTATTTAGCTTACTGTACATTCTGACCAGTCTGATAAGGTATCTGTGGAGGAGAAAAAGTAGTGCTTGATGCAAGTTCTGGCCTGTCCTAAGCTTAGAGGTTCCACTTGTGATGGATTTAGTTGACTTCTTTTTCTTGCTGTCCTTAGACCTGGAACAATTCCAATATTAGTCCTGGTATATCTGTGTCATGTTTAGCTAATTTAAAGTAATCTTAAAGTGTACATGATGTTAAAGTACACTTTCCTCCTCCTTCCTTGAACTTCCTGATGACTCTGATGAGTCAGGAGCAGGTGGGAACAGTGTAGGATGCAGTGAAGATAGTTGTGGTCTGTTAGTAGATGAATGGTCAGATTCATGTGACTGTGCAAGAGCAATGAGTCAGAGCTTGGTTTCTACGTCGGAATGCAGATCTCTGAAAGACTCTTTTGGGGATTTATGATTTGGGGGAGGGCAGACGAGTTGTCTGTGGTCTCTGCCATTTCCTGTTGGTGTGGATTTGCTGGACATTTCTGTGACTGCACTGATTCATGGTCTCCAATTACAGAAGCTGTGGGAGGGCATGGTTACTACTGCTACCTTCCTACCAAAACCAGAAACACACTTCATGAAGATAAAAGCAAGATTCGGAGTTGTAAGAAGAGAGAGAAGATTTAAGATGTGGTCATGCAGGAGTCCAAGGTTGACCAGTTGCTGTGGATCAAGAAATGGCATCTGGCAAGTGTTAGGATTTTGCTCCCGAAGCTATAATTCATATGTTGTGTAACTAAGCATTTTAAGACAGCTTAATGCTACGGAACAGGCATAAATTTGTTTGCATGACTGAAATTGTGCATACATTAGAAGCAAAAGCACTGGTAACCAAAGTATTTTAGCTTTGGAGTGGCCTAATCTCTTGAGAGGTGCTATGGAAATGCATGTCTTTAATTTCTAAAATAAATATTGGAATTGAACATTTTCATTTCATTGCTGCAAATGACTTGCATTTATGTAAAAGTGTATTGTTTAGAACAAAAGAGATTTACTGCAGTCTATTGTTTGAACTTTTTTTGTCAACAGTCAACCAAGAACTTGCAATTTCTCGCATCTAACAATTTGACTATCTGAAATGATTGTGTAATCTATTCTTCAGTTTTATTTGGGGAAAGGACAGAGAAATTTTTATGAACAGAATAAGTTCAGTTAAAACTAGAAACTGAATCTCCCTGCACCCATTTCAGGTTTAACCTCTGGAAGCTAACCTGTTGGGGGGTAGATGGGCCCTTGATGTACCTAAAAGATTGAAGAGATTTTTTTTTGTTTTGCTGTTGGCTGGCTTTTCTGGACTGCAGAAACCTCAAGGGAGGTAAGTATGACTCTTTTAAATAGTGTGCTTCTTGACCACTATTTGCATAGACCCTCCTCCGTTTTCTCACCCTCTCCCATCACCCTCTTCTTGCCACTTCCTCCTCCCCAGCCCTAAGCATGCGTATGCACGCGCACGCACACAGGCACCCTTTCTCTCTCTCCCGGAAGAAAGGCTGCTAGTTCCTAATTCTGACTTGCAATTAAGTGCTACTGTTTAAAATTTAGCAAGACTGCAGTTTCCCACACCCCACAGTCTCTACTGTAAATATCAAGACCATCCTTTGTACTAATGTGTTGTCTAAATTTGGGTGTATTGGAGATAACGAGAAATTAAAGGGAGAGTCAGAACTGTAATAGAATCTCTTTGGGGGATGGTGGAAGAAGACATTACTTCTGGAGGAAGTGTGTGGTTTAACGGTTTGCGTCGTAGACTTTGTCCTCTTCCAAGCTAAACTGATTCTTATAACATGAATAAAATTAGTCTGATGTGATGGAGGTGTGCTGTTAGAGGAAGATTGGGATAAATGGACTGAATAATCTAAGCAATAGTCTATGTATAGACATTAAGGTATTGTATGGAAAATTTACTGACAGCTGGCGGCTGTGCAGGCAGTTGGAAGCTGACCACAGTGTACAGGAAGTCATGAGGACAGAAATGCAGGTCAGCTGACCTGTAGCTTGCATCCAGCGAAATATAGCTTTCCTTTTCTTAAAAGGGATTTTCTTTCACATAAGCCTTGACAAATATTCTGTATAGAAGCAAAACTCTTGCCCAAACATTTTCTCCAGCTAATTAAGTAGAGAAATTTTGTTCAAGAGGAAACTGATGAGAAACCTCAAGTGATAAGCTAAATTGAGTTTGCAATTTCCTCGGGTATCAGTAGGTAGTATGCAACTGACTGTATTTTGTTCCCTGTGTGCTGCAGAAAAAAAAAATTCTGTATATTGATTATGTTCTGATTATTGATCTTCCTTTTGTTGTCCACATGTTAATTGTTTGAATGTAATTAGAATGGTCTAGAATAATGACAATGTTCATAAAACCTTTTACTAAATCCTAACATGTTGTTGAAACTGTTACATTGAGAGCTATTGTAAGGTATTCTTGATGCAAGTTCCTTCAGTTTCCTTTGAGAATTATATTATTGTCATTATTACTTGCTGTTTCATCATGGACGAACAGAATGTTGCTCTGAAGGAGACAAGTCCTGGAACTTTAGCTGTTTTCCTAGAACGCATCTGCCTACATCTTATATTTCACTAGTTAAAACTTGAGCCTACGATTAGCAGAAAGCATGTATATAGCATAGATAAAAGACATGATTGAAGTGCCATTGTCGCATCAAAGATTTCACCAAATATTTTTTCATTTCCAATGTTAATATTGCATTGTCCTTTGAAGGCACACAGCTTAAGGCAAACTGTAACACTCCTGTGCTGCTTGCAGTCAATGTATGACTTAGAGAAGAATATTTCCAGCATTTTCTGTTTATTTCAGAAAGGCTTATGTCAGGGAAGTGAAACCCTGATGTGTGGTCTCTTCTGTTGGCACTGTTATGTTTAAATTTGAACAAGTTGCATTCCAAAAGCAGTGTGAACTTGCTTTTAATAGCAACATTCCATAACCTGTGACAGCAAATTGAAACAATTACCGTAAAGTGCAGTAAGTCCAGCTAGCAAAAAAAGACAGCCCCTTTTTTTCAGGCTCCAAAAATAATGTTTTTGCATATATGCTAAATGCATACGTCTTCTCTCTTTTCATTCTTGTTTCCCACCTGGAAAGTTCTTCTCAGTGACTTGACCAGTACTTATCCCTCTATCGAAAAAATATATTGCGTTCTTGTCATATTGCTGTTTAAAGTCAGAAGTTGCGCGACACCAGGTTATAGTCCAACAGGTTTATTTGAAATCTCAAGCTTTCGAAGCACTGCTCCTTCAGGTGAAGTCACCTGATGAAGGAGCAGGACTCCGAAAGGTTGATTTTCAAATAAACCTGTTGGACTACAACCTGGTATCATGTGACTTACTACTTTGTCCACCCCAGCCCAATACCGGCCCTTCCACAGTATTGCTGTTTGTGAAGCTTGCTGTGAAAAAATTGGCATTTCTTGTATTTCAACCATGGCGGTGTTTCAGAAGTATTTCATTGGCTGTGAAATTTTCTGAGCTATCCTGAGATTGCGCAATGTGCTACATAAATGCAAATCCTCTTTCCAATTTTTAAACAAGAATGTGGTATGTGGAAATTTTAATGCCAGGGTAGGTATAGCTAAGCAAATTAACTGAGGATAAAAGGCAAGAAGAGTATTTATTCTTCCTTTAACACTTCACCATTTTGATGATTTAAATTTTGAACAAAAATAAATAACCAGGACCCTGAAATTATTACCTTACTTAATTTTTGTTTAATATTAACTGAACCATAAAGTAGTCTAAAAGAAATCCTAACTGAATCTATCTGATCAAATCTCATGTTAGAACATGAGCCGGAGTAACCTTTTCTATTTCCATGCCTCTTTGCTCTCATATTACAAAAAGAATAATTTTTGTGTCACAACAGTAAATGTGGGAATCTGCAGTCAGTGTCCCAGATGGATACCTTAGGGGAAATAACTCTCTCGAGTCACTCCAGTTCTGAATCACTAAAATGAAGTACAAGTTTAAAAAGACTCCTAAGCATATAGCATATCTGGAATTTACTCCAGAGCAGAGTCACACCACACAGAGGAGAAGAGTATTATTATGTGACTGTAGTCAGTACACTGATGGATCCTTAGTTGAAGCAAGGAAGCAGGAACCACAGAATCTGGTCTTCCCCATGGGTATGAGCACCTGTAAGCTGTGGAAATAAAGGAGAAGGTTGTAAGGAGATAGGATTCGGAGTACACAAGAGTGTGTGGTGTACAAATTCACTTTCACGTCCATGGAAAATCAATGATGAAGATGACAAATGGCAGAAACGTTGGGTCCATTGTATGTGAGCTAGAGGTCAAGAAAAGCACATTCATGAGGCCCCAGCTCTAGGTACACGTGACATGACTGTGCTGCTGGCTGTTCAGAGTATGAATCACTACTGCAGAGATGGCAGGAACTGCCGATGCTGGACAATCTGAGATAACAA
This sequence comes from Rhincodon typus, assembly GCF_021869965.1. Taxonomy (NCBI): domain Eukaryota; kingdom Metazoa; phylum Chordata; class Chondrichthyes; order Orectolobiformes; family Rhincodontidae; genus Rhincodon; species Rhincodon typus. The sequence continues at coordinate 51,213,955 of NC_063346.1, forward strand.
GGTGTAGAGCTGGATGAACACAGCAGGCCAAGCAGCATCAGAGGAGCAGGAAAGCTGACATTTCGGGTCTAGACCCTTCTTCAGAAATGAGGGAGGGGAAGGGGATTCTGAAATAAATAGGGAGAAAGGGGGAGGCGGATAGAAGATGGATAAAGGAGAAGATCGGTGGAGAGGAGACAGACATGTCAAGGAGGCGGGGTTGGAGCCAGTAAAGGTGAGTGTAGGTGGGGAGTTTGGGAGGGGATAGGTCGATCCAGGGAGGATGGACAGATCAAGGAGGCGGGATGAGGCTAGTAGGTAGGAGATGGGTGTGGGGCTTGAGGTAGGAGGAGTGCATAGGTGGGGAGGGCAGGTTAGGGAGGCGGATATGACCTGGGCTGGTTTTGGGATGCGGTCGGGGGAGGGGAGGAGATTTTGAAGCTTATGAAGTCCACATTGATACCATTGGGCTGCAGGGTTCCCAAGCGGAATATGAGATGCTGTTCCTGCAACCTTCGGATGGCATCGTTGTGGCACTGCAGGAGGCCCAGAATGGACATGTCGTTCAAGGAGTGGGAGGGGGAGTTGAAATGGTTCACGACTGGGAGGTGCAGCTGTTTGTTGCGAAACGATCGTAGGTGTTCCACAAAACGGTCCCCGAGCCTCCGTTTGGTTTCCTCGATGTAGAGGAGGCCAGAACGGGAACAGCGGATACAGCATACCACATTAGCAGATGTGCAGGTGAACATCTGTTTGATGTGGAAGATATTCTTAGGGCCTGGGATGGGGGTGAGGGGGGAGATGTAGGGGCAGGTGTAGCACTTCCTGCGGTTGCAGGGAAAAGTGCCGGGCGTGGTGGGGCTGGTGGGGAGTGTGGAGCGGACAAGGGAGTCACGGAGAGAGTGGTCCCTCCGGAAAGCAGATAAGGGTGGGGAGGGAAAAATGTCTTTCGTAGTGGGGTCGGATTGCAGATGGCGGAAGTGTCGGAGGATGATGCGTTGGATCCGGAGGTTGGTGGCGTGGTACGTGAGGACGAGGGGGATTCTGTTTTGGTGGTTATTGCGGGGAGGAGGTGTGAGGGGTGAGTTGCGGGAAATGCGTCAAGGGCGTTTTCGACCACTGTGGAGGGGAAGTTGCGGTCCTTGAAAAACAAGGACCACTTTGTGGAACACCTACGATCAGTTCGCAACAAACAACTGCACCTCCCAGTCGCGAACCATTTCAACTCCACCTCCCACTCCTTGAATGACATGTCCATCCTGGGCCTCCTGCAGTGCCACAACGATGCCACCTGAAGTTTGCAGGAACAGCATCTCATATTTGGCTTGGGAACCCTGCAGCCCAATGGTATCAATGTGGACTTCACAAGCTTCAAAATCTCCTCCCCTCCCCCAACCGTATCCCAAAACCAGCCCAGCTCGTATCCGCCTCCCTAACCTGTCCTCCCACCACAAGCCCCACCGCCGTCTCCTACCTACCAGCCTCATCCAGCTTCCTTGACCTGTCCGTCCTCCCTGGATCGACCTATCCCCTCCCTAACTCCCCACCTACACTCACCTTTACTGGCTCCAACCCCGCCTCCTTGACATGTCTGTCTCCTCTCCACCGATCTTCTCCTTTATCCATCTTCTTTCGCCTCCCACTCTCTCCCTATTTATTTCAGAATCCCCTTCCCTTCCCCCATTCATGAATTACAACTGTTATGTTTGGTATGAACTTCCCATCCTGCTTGCTTGATGATATGATAGCCTTGTTTCTGTGAGCAGCTATATTACACCTCAGCATAAGCATTCTGAAGAGAGAACTGAAACAAAATCTAAAGAAAAACTGGAAGCATACAACTCAGGATATGTAGAGAAACAAAGTCAATTTAGGGTCATTCTTTGCAACTGAGAAATAGGTGACAAGTATATTAACAGAATCAGAAAGGAAGAGAAGTAGGAAGGAGCAGAAGATGCAAACAGGTAAACACATTGAAATTATAAAATCCGAAGGAGACTAGAAATGGCATGATGGAGCTGATATTTCTATTGAATAATAACATTGCAATATTTAAAACCTGGCGATAAATGTGAGTTGAGCTCAATTTGTGAAAGTTAATATTGGTACGGTCAAGATATTTTGATCATAGAATTGCAGGATGCTTAGCAGAGAAATGAGATTTGTCCTTAAGTTTTTACTGAACTCCTAAGCCTTCAGTGATTTTAATTTTACCCACTTTTTCAATTGATGCCTATGTAATTCTCTTCTGTGATATTTCTCTACCACATGCTCCCTATTTTATTGTTGTCAACAAGTTTCAAGTGTTTGCCTCTCCTTAATTACAATGTTCAAATACATAGGGAAACAATTTCAACTTTTCCAGCAGGATATTTTTGCTTCCAAGAGACACGGTCCTCTTCACTCTCACTCCAAAGAATGAAGAATGTAATCTGCACTGGCAATTCAGTGCAGTACTGAGGGAGTTCAACATTCCAGAAAAATACTCTTTCAGATGATATGTTGAACCAGTGCCTCATTTACTTGGTTGAGTTGACTTCAGTGACCTCACAGCAGTTTCAAGAAGACATGCAGAATGTCTGTAATTCTGCTTAAACTTATCCCTCAATAGATTAACTAGTAATTTGCCTTGCAGTCTTTGGCATTCTTTTCATCATATCTATCTGGAAGGAAATCTTAGAAAAACTAATTCAGAAGGTAATGACACTACATGTTACCTAACAAAGGGGCTAATTATAATGGAAGAAGAGCCCCTGAAAATCAAACAGGTTCTCAAGAAAATCTAAGCAGACTTTTAAGAAAGTGAAGATAGGACTTCAAACTGTTATATTGAAGACAGTTTACATAAACTTTTACTCTTAGAGATAAAATGACGAAAGGGTGATTAAAATGATTTTTAGAAAGTTGATAGAGGAAATAAAGTAGAGTAAAACTGACAGAATCCAGAATATAGGAGCATGCAAATTAAAACTTGGGCTTTTCAGGAGTAAAATCGTGATTCTGAACAACTCATCACATGTCATCTTGATCTGTGCTCTAAGAACAATCTTAAGTTCTTTAATCTCTAAGCAAACTGAAATCCCTTAGTATGAAGTCCCCATCCTGCTTGCTTGATGATATGATCGCCTTATTTCTATGAACAGCTATATTACACCTGCTCTTCTGCACCCTTTCCAAGTCTTGACATCCTCACTGAAGCTGCTATCTGGAATTGGGCACCTGAGACCTAACCAGTGTTTATAAAGATTTAGCATAACTTTGCTCACTTTAATATTCTCTTTCTGTTTGGCTGCCTTCTGACTTGTCCTGCTGTTTATAAATATATGAAAATTACAGCAAGGTGTTACCCCTCCTGCACTCTTAACATCATGCCATTTCAGTTCATACAGGCTCTTCATTCTTCTCAAAATAACACCATTTCATATTTCTGTGTTGAAGTGAAAACATATGCTGCAGTGTAAAATTGTTGAGTTGAGGAATGGTCACCACATGGGATATTGCAGTGATGGCAATATCTGAATCCATGCTTGGGAGATAAAAGCCAATTGAAATTCAACATTGTGGACCATACAAGTGTTCAAAAAAGAGGTGATAGAAAATGAAGTCCTTCACCATAGAAAATAATTGAGTTCAAAGATCTGACTTGTCCAGTATTGTCATCGGCTGGGGTTGTAAGAGAAAAAACAGTACATGTACTGGTATGCTACTATGTGTGATGTAGGCCACAAAGTAGTGGAAAAGTGATACACCAAAAGGTTTGCAGACTAAAAACAAGGGGAGATTAGATTGGATACAAAATTAGCTTGACAGTGGTAGACAGAGGGCGAGGGTTGTTTTTCGGACTGGAGGCCTGTGACCAGCAGTGTTTGCAGGGATCTGTGGTGGGTCCACTTGTTTGTTATTTACAAAAATGATTTAGCTGAGAACATAGGAAATTTGGTTAGTAAGTTTGTGATGACACCAAAATTGACTGTATAGTAGGCAATGAAGAGGTTATTTAAGATTATAAAGGGAACTTGATCAGTTTAATTTAGATAAACGCTTGGTAAGACGAATAAGGCAGGACTTGTACAGTTAATGGTAGGCTCCGGGGAGTGTTATCAAAAAGATGTAGGGGTTCAGGTATTTCAGGTTCGTTGAAAGTTGCGTCGATAGGGTGGTAAAAAAGACTTGGCATGCTTGCCTTCGTTGCTCAGCTCATTGAGCATAGCAGTAAAGGTGTTATGTTTTGGTTGTGGAGGATGTTGGTGAGGCCACTTTTGGAGTACTTTGTCCAATTCTGCTATAGGAAGGATATTATTAAATTAGAGAAGGTGCAGAGAAGATTCGCAAAGATGTTACCGGGACTGGGTTTGAGTTATAAGGAGAGGCTGGATCGACTGGGACTTTCTTGACTGGAGCGTAGGAAGTTGAGGGGTAACCTTTATAGATGTTTACAGCCATGAGGGGCATAGGTAAGGTAAATGGCACGGGTTTCCCCTAGGATAGAGTTCAAAACTAGGGGACATATTTTTAAGGTGAGAGGAGAATGATTTTTAAAAAGGGACCTGAGGGGCAACTTTATGCAGGGGGTGGTTCATATGTGGAATGAACTGCTAGAGGAAGTGGTAGATGCAGGTGAAGTTACAACATTTAAAAGGCATTTGGATAAGTTGATGAATCGGAAAGGTCTGAAGGGATATGTACCAAGCGCAGGCAAATGGGATTAGTTTAGTTTAGGAAACTTGATCAGCACGTACAAGTTGGACCAAAGGGTCTGTTTCCATGCTCTTTGACTCTATAACTACGGCATTATGATGGACTTCAGTTATTTTAATGTGTACCAAGATAATACTGCAAGGGGCATTGAGGGAGAAAAGTTCCTTAAGCATGTTAAAGAGAACTTTTGATCATTGTTTCCAGCCCAATGAAAATAGAAACACTGCTGGATTTAGTTATGAGAAATGAACTGGGGCAGCATTTGATGACTGATCAAAATATCAACTTTCAAAATTCTGGAAAAAGACCAGGTATAATGGAGCAAAAAACTTTGTGGGAAAGGTTAACTTAAGGAGTTGGGTATAGAATTGATCAATTCACTTTATGTAAGCAATGCCGATGCTGGAAATCTGAAATAAAAGCAGGAAATATTAGAGAAACTCGGCAGGCCTGGAAGCATCTGTGGAGAGAGAAACAAAGTTAACATCCAAAATGACTCCCCTTCTGAGCTGAAGGAAGGTGAAAAGCTGGTGGTTTTTAACACATTAGTTAAAGGTGGGAGGAGCAAGTGGAAAAGAAGGGACAGTTAGAGGGCAAAAGAGATTAGAGATCACAGGTGTCACAGAACAGAAGACAAAGGTCTTGACAATGATTATGGGGAAGAGAGGTCCAGAACAGTCATTAATAGAAGGTGTTAATACAGAATATAGGTTGAGTGAAAACCAGACAATCGGTGGAAGGGAAGGCAGGGAAACAAAAATAGAGGACTCAGTTCATGATCTGAAATTATTCAACTCAGCGTTGAGTCCATGAGCTGTTAAGTCCCTCAACAGAAACTGAGATGTGTTCCTCCGGCTTGAATTGGATTTAATTGGAACATTGGCTCACGTTTTCTAAGTTAGGTCTGCTGCAATGAGGCCAATCCTCTTGAGGAAAGGAAAGACCCTTAAAGCTGGAGCTCTTAGGCGACTAATGATGAGGTTAAAAAAACACATGAAGGGGGGCTTAAGGTTAATGTTGTATATTAAAGAACCAAGCTGAATACAGGTGGTACAGAGAAGATCTAAAAAGAATAAGGGGTTAAAGCATGGCAACAGGTTAGAAGCTAATCCGTAGCTTTTTGTTAACATAGTGGAAGGGTAGGGCCCATGGGAGATCAAAAAAGGCAGAGGGCATCCCTGACTAAATTACTACTTTTGCGTTTGATCTCCGTAGAAATACTATTAATGTAGTAAAAAGGTGGCTATGATATTGGATAAGATGAAAAAAGTACATAGATTGGTAATACTCAAAGTAGAAAAGTAATTTAGTCCAGTTGGGATGTTTCTTCAGCCAAGCTGAGTTCCTCTTGCAGTCAGCCATGCGGCACAGGCTAAGCGAGCTAAATAGACTTTCTGAACTGGAAGCAAAGGTGGAACCTACAGATGCTCTGACTGAAATACTCCAATGCTAATTAGTTATGAGGAGAGTCTCAATCCTGTGTGGGGGGGGATAAAAAGATTCCCCTTATTTCTAACCTAACAAAGGTGAACTGTAATTTTAAACAGTGCCCTTTAGTTTTGGACTATACCACAAGAGTAAAACGTCCTTTCCATATCTACCCTGTCAAGACTATTCGGCATCTATTGTACTACAAACACATCATCCCTTGCCACTCTAAACTCCAGTGGACACAAGCCCAGCCTGTCCAACCTGTTTTCAAAAGATATTCCACTTCCAGTTATCTAGTAAGCCTCATCTGAACTACCTCCAACATATTTTCTTCTTTCTTTAAGAAGACCAAAACTGCACACGGTATTAGAGGCATTTTTTTCAAATTATTCATTGATGCAATGAGGGTGTCACTGGTTAGGCCAGCATTAATTGCCCATCCTTAATTGTCCAAAGGCAGTTATGAGTCGACTACATGGTGGATCTGGAGTCACATGTAGGCCAGTCCAGGTAAGGATAGCAGTTTCCTT
>NC_063346.1:51220692-51274928 GCF_021869965.1 Rhincodon typus
TTTTTTTTTCTGGCAGTTGTTTCATGGTAATAATTTGACTATTAATTCCAGATTTTTTGTTTTTACATTTAATTCCGGTTCCACCATCTGCCATGGTGGGATTTGAACTCAGTTCCTTAGAACATTACCAGGGTCTCTGGGTTAACTAGGCCATCGCCTCCCTCAAGTTGTGGTCATTGCTGTGGTCTTGGCAATGTCCTGTATAACGTGAACATATCTACCCTGTCAAGACTATTCGGCATCTATTGTACTACAAACACATCATCCCTTGCCACTCTAAACTCCAGTGGACACAAGCCCAGCCTGTCCAACCTGTTTTCAAAAGATATTCCACTTCCAGTTATCTAGTAAGCCTCATCTGAACTACCTCCAACATATTTTCTTCTTTCTTTAAGAAGACCAAAACTCTTGTGGTATAGTCCAAAACTAAAGGGCACTGTTTAAAATTACAGTTCACCTTTGTTAGGTTAGAAATAAGGGGAATCTTATTTCTGTTCACCTTGTTTCTATAATGTTCACGTTATACAGGACATTGCCAAGACCACAGCAATGACCACAACTTGAGGGAGGCGATGGCCTAGTTAACCCAGAGACCCTGGTAATGTTCTAAGGAATGTTCTATGACCCTGGGAATGTTCTATGAACCTTGCTTCTGTGTTCAATTTCTTTTGTTTTTAAAAAAGCATTACATTAACCACCTTAATCACTTGCTGTACTGAATGTTGTTTGTGACTCGTGCACTAGAAAACTTGATCCCCTCAGTACCTTAGAATTCTGTAGCAGTTCTGCTTTTAAATAATATTGTTCTATTTTTGTTCTTCCTACCAAAGTGAACAACTTCATATCGTGCCACATCTGCCAGATTTTCTTGTACACTGTCTCTCAACTTATTTATATCACTTTGCGTCCTTGTTACATCATTTACACAGCATATTTCCTTCCTACAGGTAGTTCTCCTATAAGGTGATAGTTGCATTCTTGTGTGACCTCGCACTATAGAAAATTGCCATAGAAAATCATGTTGTAGGGAAATTGCTACCTGTACCGCAGAAAGTTCGCATTATCCAGATAGCGTCCACTATTCATCTATCGCGTTATAGCCAATTCGCGTTAATGAAACCTGTACCTTGGTGTCATCAGCAAATTCAGCCACCATGCCTTCAGTCTCCTCAGTTAAGTCCTGACATAAGTAGTTGAGGATCCAGTATAGACTCCTATAGGACTTTGTTTATCATATTGTATGAATTAAAAAGACCCAGTTATGCCTACTGCAGATTTGGTCAATCCCCTAACTATGTTAGTATGTTAGTGTCTGTGCTTCTGGTTTGTGCAATAACCTTTCGTGAGGAAACTTGTCAAATGCCTTCTGGCGCCCTAAGTACAGTTCATCAACAGACTCACCTTTATCTACACCGCATTTACTCCTTCAGCAAATTCCAATAAATTGGTTAAAGATTTTTTTCCATTCACAAAACGATGCTGACACTTCTAAACTACCTTGGGTTTTACCAAGTGCTGATCTACTTCCCTATGACAGATATCAAGCTAGCTGTGCTTTTAGTTTTCTGTTCTGTCTTGCTCCCCTCTAGCTGCTTTCCAATACAATGGAACCTAATTTATTTAACATAACACGTTTAATTCATTAGCCACTTCTTTGAACACCCTAAGTGTGGGTGGTCTTTATAATGGTTTTTCACTCAATACATTTATTAGCAAAGGGACAATGGCAATAATGAATTTTTTTTTAAATTGTAAAGCATCCAAAAACAAACTAATGGCAAACAGTCGTTTGTCGGACTGAAGGAAGGTATATTGTGATAGGACTGGTATAAGCCACTATTGTTTTTATGTTTATTAATAACCTAGACTTGGGCATACAAGACATAATTTCAATTTTCAGGGGAGACAAAATTTGGAAACGTAGTTATCAAAGAGGTGCACTGTATGACAGAAGGGCACATTTATAACATCCAAACAGCAGTCTTGTGACATGGTGTGCAGAAGCTTTTTTTTTGATTTCATTAAAAGCTGGAATAATTTTTTGCTGTCTAGGGGAGACAAAGTCTTTTGATCGTTCAAGTAATGTTCTGAAGTTGTGATAGTGGGAACCATGGGTTTGTTGTATGATTAGATCATCCAAAATCTTTTTCAGCCTGTACTTGTGCTCGTCTTTGTGAAATGGAGTTTGGCACGTAATTCAAGTAACTTCTGAAAGATTATTTTTTATTTGAAAATGTTATTTCTAATTTACTTCAAGTGGTGAACGACCAGGTATGAAATCATAAACTGTTAAGCTATTCTCTTTTGTTTGGTTATAAGATGCTATAGATGCATTATTACACAATGTTTGAATAAAGTTGATTACAACCTGAAAATATACGGATCCTGAATAAATAATCAAAATTTTAATCAATCTACTGATCTACAGGCCTTTGTGGAAAGAGTGGTGTGCTCATGCATAGTTTGAATTGTGTATGATGTGCATGAGACATCAGTGCTTTCCTGAAACTCTGTGGCCACTGCTCAATGCAGCTTTCAACACAAACTTATCACTTACACCTCCACTCTAGCATTTAGAATATCATCTTCAAATGACACCCTACTTTGCACTAAAGTATTTGATAGTTTCATGGATAGGAAAACATCCCTCTGACATTTATTAGACAGGAGAATGGGTTATGTTTGGTTTCCTTATAACGTGATGCCTTCTTGTAGCTGAGTGAAGAATTTGACTGATAAATGTTTTGATAGTCTGAGTCATAATTTTAGTAATTATGCTATTAATTTCTCAATTTCATAGTTTCAACATCCTTACTGGCTTGTGAAATATACTTGGAGCGAGCAATTGCCATCAGTTCTTTAAATTCATTACTGCAATTTGTATTCAACATAGGTGTGCCTGAAGGCTCCAATGATTCTTAATGGAGTTTGTGTGATCTGGAAAGGCTGGATTGACCTCCAGCGACTTGATGGTATGGGCTGTCTGGAGTTTGATGAAGACCGTGCACAGGTAAGCAAGGAAATTGGGCCAGTCACAGTTTCGTTGACCAGCTGACATACTATATACTACACAATAGTGCCAGTTGGATTTTGCCTTTGATTTCTTGCTAAGTGCTAATTCCTCTTCAGTTTAGCCACTTGAATAGCTTCATGAACACTGAATGTTTAGGCAATATTAAGTTATAAAAAGGCAAAAGTATTGTTAGTAGTTTGCCATTGTGCCAGTATGTTGTGAATGTCTTGTTTTGGAATCTGACTTTTAGATTCAGGAATTAGTGTTTTTTGGTTGGAATTAATGTTTTAACTGTAGATAAATGGCATCTGGTTGTGAAATTGGTAAATAACCCAGGGGAATGCACTTTCAATGAGCTTGCAGTTAATTGCAGTTAAAAACTAACCTATGTTTATCTTAAGGTCAGAGGTATAAGTATAAATCTTGAACTTGAAATCTTGAAGTGTAAATCCATTCCTTGGCTTGTAAAGGAGTCAGAACGTCTACACTTAGTTAAACCATGTATTAAACCCTACTGAGATGCTGATTCAGGATAAAGTCTTAGTTAAAATGTTCTTGCTGACAGAAATAAGCAGTTAAATGTGGAGAATTGACAGGCAGTTGTAACTTTGCTTTGGTTCGTGCTGCATCTCATCAGAACTAGTAAGCCAACAGGAGGTGGTTGGTTTGGTCATCTCTTTGAGAAGACAAGTACTAACTTCTTTGTTCGCAGCAAAGCCCTATAGCAGAAAGCAGTCAACCAAGGGAAAGCCGGTTGTCTGCTGACAGTTGGAACAGGGTATTGACCAATTCACGATCACAGGAACTGTGATGGAAAGTGGAAGGTTATGTCACCTGTTATGACATGGGGACAGCAAGCCAAACCAAATCAGCCTCCTTATCCCCGGATTCATAACATGATTAAAATTTAAAACATTCAGTGACTCTCAAAATTGCTCAATTGTCCTTAACTGGACTTTAAGAATAACATAATCAAATTTGGAACATGAATTAACAATTTATTAATAATATAACTGTAGCAGGGCATGGATAAGCAATAAGGCAATCTATTTAACGTCAATGATCTAGACCCAATCTCCTTTAGCTAGAAACTCACTTTCACGTTGACACAGTTAGAGATAAATTAAAAACAATTGTTATTTGCCAGTTCAACAGATTTATGATTGGTACCAGGCCTTCAGAAATCCTTGGTTAATAGAGTTGTAAAAGACATGTCAACGGTAGGTCCTGCTTGAATTCCAAAGTCACTGATTCATGCAAACAGATTCAGTAGCTTTCCAAGATTATTTATCCACTTATTACAGAGGTCTGTATTCTTTGTGGAACAACTAAGAAGTTGACAACTGCAGCGAAAATCAAAGAGCGCAAAATACAGCGGCACCGTCCAGAAGCAACACGGTTGTGCTTCAGAACCCCAGTCAGAATGTTTCACTTTTTTTTTTCCCTCTCTTTTAGCAGCATTGTGCCTTGCCAGCCAGCACTGATCATCCTTTGATTAGTTCAGCATGCAACCAGTTGCCAGTCCTAAGACTAAAACATCTTGTTACTGGAACATCTATCATGTTCTTAATCACAGTTTAATTATTGTACTATCCTTCAAGGACAGTTTCCATAACAAACACAAGTTCATTTGCACTCTCTTTTGCAAACAAGCTGCTGCTCAAAGTTCAATTCTTGACTTTGACTGTCAGTTCCAAACAAAAAACGAGTAAAATAAAAATAAAATAATGCCAGTCTCAATAAGCTGAAAAGATAATGAAAGGACCCCCATAGAATCTTACCTCAGAGGATTAGGAGGACACATGAGGAACATTGAAGTTAATTCTAGAGGGCTGTGGCATGTCTTTTGAGTTGGTCCTAACAAGAATTAATGAACCTTTGGGATTTTTTAAGACGAAGAATCCTTTTTCAATTCAAGGAAGTGGTGGGGAGGGGTTGAGAATAAAATGTAGAGCAAAATTTATAGCATTAGTTCTTGTTAGTTTGAAGTTTGCTTTTGTCTTTTTGAAAAGAAAAAATTGTTTTTGTTTTAAAGACATGGTATTGTGTGGTGATGAATGTTGGGTAATTGCTAAGGGCATTGATTTTTTTTCTTCAAACATTGTCATAACCTTGTTAGGGGCTGTTAATTTTGAACTTGCCTAATGCTTCCAGTACAAAGAAAAAGACCTTTTAAGTGACTTCTCCCATTTAGCATTGGCCCATTTTTTTTTTAGAAATGTTTAAGTCAATGTACCTAAGCTATACTTAATTTGAGATTTTGTTTCCCAACTCCACTGAGTTAACTAGCTCAGCTGGGCAAAAGTACTGTAGCCATTGTATTAAAAAGTAGTATGAAGATAAATGCAGTTGAATTGCAAACTTATAGCATATTTAACACTTGGTGTAGCACAAAATGTAGTATATATCGTTAACACAGTTTGCCTGTTAACTGGTTTATAACTCATTATTTAAATTGTGATGAATCATTGTAGTTAGGTCCTCCTTCAATGTTTGCACAACCTATGGGCTGCTTCTTTTCAGAGCCCCTTGTATTATGAAGAATGCATGACTTTCTAAAGTTATTGGTATCAAAATATTTTGGAATTTGATGTCTATAACCCAACAGTTTTTTATGGCATCAGCTGTATTGATAATACTTTGAATCAAAAGGTACAGAAGGTAATTTGACTTTATGCTTGATTTCTGTGCTCCTAGCACACTACATGAAACCGACCTAAGTATCCGTCAGAATGGAGGGTGATGGACTGAGATGATATCCCTTCTCGTGTAGATTCATTAATAATCTATGGAGCAACCCAGTGTCTTGGGCAGAAAAGGGATATCCTCATTAGAGTGACTCTGACTATAATGAAAATAATGCTAGAGAAACTCAGCAGACCTGGCAGCATTTGTGGAGAGAAAAGCAGAGTTAACATTGAGTCTGGTGACCCTTTGTCAGAACTGGACTCAGCGTTAACTGTTTGTTTCCCTACAGATGCTGCCAGATTTGCTGAGTTTTTCCAGTACTTTGCTTCTGTTTTTTGTGCAGAAGCCTTAAAGTTGAAAAATAATCCATCAGTCCTGCCGCATGGGTCCCTATGAAATTGTACTGTTGGAATCAATGACACAAAGCACTTCTAAAATTGTAACAAAAACTAGAGGGTGCTGGCCAGTAAGTAATCTGTAAGTAGTTGATTCCTTGGAAAAAGTGTTTTTGAAGAGACCCTTCTGCTGCTGACCCCATGTTCAGTTGTGCAAGTTTGAGCTCTGAAGTGTCAAAACTGGTAACTGCACACCACTGTCACCTGCACTAATATGAATGCTTGCGTGATTCCTCCCTATTTAGGCATCTGTTTGAAGTGCTGAGGTAACTTGTGCTCAAAAAGCAGGTGCTAAGTATCCAATTTCGGGTCGTGTGTAATATTTGCGCATTCATAGAATTATCTCTCCCAAATATTTTGGGCCAGTAAAATTTATCCGAGGTAAAGTGAAATTGAGCAGTAGGAACTGAATGCTGGGGAGTGATCCTTGTAATAAGATACTGACAGCAACTAGTGTATCAATTTTATCGAACTTGAAATTTCCCTGCTTTGTGAATGGGTTACTGTTGCTTTGGATTTGTGCTGTATTGTAATGAAAAGAGGCATATCCTTCACTGTACTAATTCATTTCATTTGTATTTTTACATCCTTGTTGAAATAGGGAATTTCATGCTTATTGAGTGTTTATAAGATTTCAGAAAAGCTTTTAATGAGATTCAGAAAATCCTTGGAACTTATTACTAACTCTCATGACTATTGCTATTTTATTGAAACTTCCATTCAGTGACTCCATATTTTTTTGCAGCAGGAGGATGCACTGGCACAACAGGCATTTGAAGATGCCCGAAGGAGAGCCAGAGATTTTGAGGAGAGGGAGAGATCTCATCGGGAGGACATGGAGGTGAGAGGTTAGGACACTTTTTGTGTTAAGTTAAGGAAGGAAGGCGTGTTACTCTGCTATAGCATGTAATACTGTGTTCTCCACGCTCCTGGAAAGTGTTGGGAAGGTACTTTTGGCAAAGACTAGTGTCATAGAAATTAGGAGCTGGGGTAGGCCATTTGACCTTTCAAACCTGTTTCTCTGTTCAATATGATCTTGGCTGATCATACAACCCATGCTTTCTTTCCATGCCCTTTGATCTCGTTAGCTCCAAGTGCCATATCTAATTCCTTCTTTTAAAAACCTTCAATGATTTGGCCCTGACTGCTTTGCAGCATAGAGTTCCACAGGCTCATCACTCTCTGGGTGAAGAAATTTCTCATGTCATTGGGAACATTCATCCTGTGTTTACTTGTTTAGTTCTGATGCCATTTTATAGGTTTCTAAAATACTTCTTCCTCCTCCTGCCCCAAAATTCCTCTAAAATCAACTAAATATAGTCCTAACCAATCCTGTCTCTCTTCATACATCAGTCCTGCCATCCCAGGCATCAGTCTGGTAAACTTTGTTGCACTCCCTCAATATCCAGAACAACCTTCCTCTGGTAGAGACCAAGATAGCATCCATTACTCCAGGTGTCGTCTCACCAAGGCCCTGTACTCAAATCCTTTCACTATGAAGGCCTTCAGTGACTGGTGTACAATGACATTCAGGCCTTGTTGCACCACCTCTTCCCAATCTATTGCCATTCAGATAATCTGCCTTCCTGTTTTTTGCTAAAGTGGATAACCTCACATTCATCTGCTGTGTATTTGTCCACACATTCAACTTGTCCAAATCATACTGAAGCATCTCTGCCTGCTCTTCTCAGTTCGCCGTACCACTACTACCCAGGTTGAAAGTGTTACATTTAGTTCTCTCATCTAAATTGGCTGTGTATATAATGAGCTCCAAGCATTGATCCCAGTGGTACTGCCTGCAACTTTGAAAAAGACCAGTTTATTCCTACTCTGTTGTTTCCTGCCTGCCAACCAGTTCTTTATCTGGGTAGCCAATAGTAGTGCTACTGAAATTGAGTGACGATATTTGGAAAGCCAGATTTCCTCCTCCTTTTATGGGAATGCACCACATTCATGGTCTGAAATTGTTTCCTTTGGAGTACATGGAAGTCTGGAACTTCAATTACGTAGATATGTTGGAGAGGATGGGACAGATTTTCCTTGAGAAGTTTGAGGTGGGGGGATAGAGGTATTTGGTCAAATTAAATAGGTAAAGATCGTTTCCATTCGTGGAAGGATCGTGAGCCAAAGAGCGCGCAGGTTTATGGTAATGGGACCAAGATAGGTTCACAGTATTCCAGGTATGGTCTAATGGCATCATGTGAATTAACAGTTATTACATGAAAATATTTAGGATTTGAAATGTACTGTCTGAATGTAGTGGAGGCAGGCTGAATCAAGGCTTTCAAGAGGGAATTTAAATTATGATCCAACAGGAAGAATGAAGGACAACGAGAAGGTGCAGGACAGGTGGCACAAGGAGAGTTACTGCTTTTGGACAGTCAGCACAGACCCCATAAGTTGAATGGCCACCTTTCTGTGCTGGAACCCTTCTTTACACAATCAAAGTGAGAAATGATAAACAAAAAAAATTCTGGAAATTCTCTGTCGGTGCATCTGTGTAGAAATCTGGAGTTCCGATCGAATCGTTCACCTAAAACATTCAGTAATTGTCTCTCTACAGTTCTGACAAGCCAATCATTTCTGGTTTTTGTTTTTATTTGATTTCCATCACTTGAATTATTTTTCCTTAGTTTAACTGAGAAACTATAACACTGGCTGAATGGCCATTTATAAAAATACTCCAGTTAAGGACCAGCTGAAGTTCCTCTCAAAGTAAATTTGAACATCATGCTCAGATTGCCCCATTATTATACTAGCATATCACTTCCAATTTCTGCTGTGCCCAAATGTTAAGTAATCATCTGTTTTCAGTTTTCTGTTTCAAATTGAATCCATTATAAACTCGATTAAAATTACAGCAAACTCCTTGTCTCTGTAAGTGACTTAAATCCAGCCCAGATAGAGGTTTCACCGCCATGGCCTCTTTACTATAAGAAATGGGAACAGAAGCAAACCGTTCACCCCATCAAGTCTTCTCAGCCATTCAGTGAGATCACAATTTAAAAATCTGTTTCTTTCAGCCTTGATTGTACTTAATGACCCAGCTTCCACAAACGTCCATAGTAAATATTGCTATATGTTCACTACCATCTGAAGAAATTCTTCATTATCTCTGTCTTAAGTAAGCGAACCCTTACACTGAGAAAATGCCTTCTGATCATTGTTCCTCAAGAGACTCAACCTGTCTATATCCACCCTGTCAACTCACCCACCTCCCCCCAGAATCTTTCATGGTGGTCTCGTCTCATTCTTCTAAACTCTAACGAGTACAAGTCCAACCGACTCGACCTCTTCTTATAAGAAACTCCTCCATGCCCGGGATCAACCTACTGAACCTCCTCTGCACTACCTTCAATGCCAGTATATCTTTCCTTGGATAATTTGACCAAGATAGGTTCACAGTATTCCAGGTATGGTCTAACTAGTGCCTTGTATAGTCCTAGCAAGACTTATTATTTTTATATTCCATTTCCTTTTGGAATAGAGGCTGACAGTCCATTTGCCTTGCCTATTTACCTGCCTGGATGTTAGCTTTTTGTGGTTCGTGTATAAAGAATTCCAAATCTGTGTCACAGCTTTCTTTTGTCTTTCTCCATTTAAATAATATTCAGCTCCTCTGTTCTTACTGTCAAACTGCATAACCTTGCATTTTCCTGTATTATATTCCATCTGCCAAGTTTTTGCCCACTCACTTAATCTGTCTATACTTCTCTGTAAACTGCTTTGTGACCTCGTTACCTGCCTTCCCACCTATTTAGTGTCATACACAAACTTGACAATTGCACATTCATTTTCAAATTCCAGGTGATATATATTGTATATAAATGCGGCCTTAGCACTCCACTAGTTTTCGACTGCCATCCAAAAAAAATGCCCTGCTTTTTCCCCAAGAGTTGGTCTTTTATTAGCGAGCCAATCCTTTACCCTTGTTAATATATTACCCTCACCACCTTGGGCTTTTGTCTGATCTTATTAAATAACCTTTTATGTTGTACCTTCTGTTGAATGCCTTTTGGAAATTGAATACTGGCTCCCCTTTATCTATCTTGTTACTTTTTCAAAGAATTGTAATAAAATTGTCAGGCATAATTTCCCCTTCATGAAGGCATGCTAACTCTGCTTGATCATGTTATGTGTTTCAAAATGCTGTGCTATTACATCCTTAAGACTTAACGTTTTCTCAACAACACCCATTCGGTTATCTGGCTTATAGTTACCTGATTTTTGTCTGCCTCCCTTTTTTAAATAACATTGTAACATTGGCAGTTCGGTAATCCTCTGGGATTTTTCCAGAATCTAAGAATTCTCTGAAAATTACTATTAATGCGTAACCATGTCTGCAGCTACTTCCTTTGATATCCTAGGATACAACCAGTCAGGCCTCAGGGACGTATCAGCTTTTAGCCATGTTAGTTTCCGCAATACACTTTTTTTGATGGTAGTTACTTACTTTATTTCCTGCATCTTTCCCCTTGATTATTTAATGTTTTTAGAATGCTATTAATGGCCCTGTACTGTGAAGAATGATGTTTAAGTACTTACTCAACTCCTCCTCTGCTATTTTCTGGCTCCTGAGACTCATTCTTGAAGGGGCCTATGTTCACTGTGGCCCTTCTCATCACTCTTTTATTTAAAGAAGCTGTTGCTGTCGATTTTTGTTATTTGTTAACTTGCCCTCAGTTTATTTTCTCTTTTTTTTTGGTCATCTTTTGTTGGCTTTTAAAATTTTCTCCGTTCCCCTTTTTGCAACTTGGTCATCATTCTTTGCCATTTTAACTTAAAACAGCAACATTAAACATCACTTCTGTACTTTTGCATAAGCTGCAGCCTGATTTTAAATATGTGGTCACGAAAATGTGATTTGATCCATGGCAATGGGCCTTCTATTAAGAATGGTGAAACAAGGTACAAAGGCTGCAGTGGTAGTAGTAGCTCACCTGTAGTTATTGTTCCTTTTGGTGCTCTGTAAGACTGGTTTGGAGATCAAATTCCTGTTGAACTGGAGTCTATCTTTTGCACTCTCTGAAACATCCAGGTGGGTGGGACATCCAACTGCTCAGTGCATAAGTACAAATTTAGCAATCGATCTGTTTTTTAAATAAAGATGAATTTTAATATTTAAAACATAATTTCAAAAAAAATTAAACTAGCCCAGCTGTGCTTGATCAGTTGGGTGTTCTGTAAGCATTCCAATATTATACAGTGGCTGTGATTTTTCCTGGCAGAACACATGCTTCTGTTTTTTTTAAAGCTGTTTAAAGAAAAAAATTGAAGTGTTTCCTTATTTGAAATAACTTTAATAGAGAACAGATTACAGTTCATTCCTTTAGTAAACAGAAATAACTATCATTACTCCACCCACTCTACCCACCACCCCCTACAGAGTTTGCATCGCCAGATTTCACAGCGACTTGCAACTTGCATGAATTACCACTCTTATCTGAATACAGCTACATAGACAGATATGGGAGCACTATTGATATATAATAATGTAACATGTCTGTTATGCCCCTCCATTCTTCCCCTCAACTCCTTTCATCATAATCAATCTTTGTATTCCTTGCCTACTGTTCTTTCTTGCAACTGCTATATCTATGTGTGTCAATCTTTCATGTGCGGTGATCCTGCTTTTTTGTGTCCCTTTGTTCCGTCCACCCCATCTGAGCATGCATGCATCCTCCTCCTCCCATGCGTGCTCCATCTTATTTATATAATAAACAGTTTCAGCTCGAAAGAACAATTCAGTGACACATGCACAAAAATCCATTAACAGATCTGTACATTTTTGGTGTGCCCTTGAGTATCACCGTATTGAGCTGTCTTGAACTGTGTTTGAATTTTGCTATTCCCTTCATGTGAAATTCATCTAGCTTCACGAAACAATGCCAACTGAACAAATGGCAAGTTGTTCAGTCGTATGCCTGTAGTCTTAATCAAAATTACCCAACTCAATTATTAATAATGGTTTCAAGTTCAGATATTGTCACTTGTGTTTTTCACTGAATTTTATTAGTTTTAGTTCACAGTAAAAGTCTTCTATTTGTAGCACCTAACCATGTCTCCTACAACAAAGACTTCGATGTATTGCACTAGTTTTGAATAGTGCTGTTCACTGCTGCTTTGCAAGAAGCTATAACAGATTATTTTAGCAAGATCCCACAACTCACTTGAGGTAAACAACCACATGATCTGCTTCTGGTAGTTATGACTGTGAAAGAAATGTTGATCAGAATACTAGAAAATCACTCTCCACTCCTTTTTAGTGTTATGGTCAGTTTTTTAAAGTACACCCGAACCATTGGGATAAGATCTTGGTGCAATATGTCGTCAGAAAAACATTTGATTAGTGTAGCCTTTTCACATGTGTATTGTTACTATTCGAGATACTCAAACCAAAGTATGATTCTGTGTTAATCCAAGATGGATGAGCTTTCACTGCACTTAAGTCCATTTTCCAATGTAATGTTTTTCATGGGATGTCAGTGTCGCTGGCAAAGCCAGCATTTGTTGTCCATCTGTTGCCCTTGAAATATAAGGGGCTTGCTAGGCTGTTTCAGAGAGCAATTAAAGTTCTTCCGTCATGTGGACCAAACCAGGTGACACATTTCCTTCCTTGAGGAACGTTGGTCTTTACAACAATTGACAAATAAATGCCAAGATCGCAATTAATGAGGTTATCTTGAATTTAAATTCCACCAGCTACTGTGCCCATGTAGACACGCAGCCTATAGATTACCAATCCAGTGAAATTACCACTATGTCGCAGTTTCCTCTAACAGGGGAAATGGTACCATTTAATTCTTTGTGCCATTCTCAAAGTTAGCTTTGTGTTTCTTGTATTAAATCATTAAATGTGACAAATAATTCAGGCTCCAGAATAGATGCTGTAGGAATGCTCATCGTTCCAATGTAAGTATGTAAGCATTGTCAAAGACAGCATTTGTTTTCTTTTACTACTTGAGATCAGTATGTTGCTTTGTAAAGGTGTTTTATCATACCCTTAGAATGAATGTCTCATAATTCCAACAGTAAGTGTTTTGAGTTTAAAAAATGACGTTAATTGCTATCGTATACCTTAAATTTTAAAAAGTGATATCTTGTTCACTTGTGTCTCAACACACTTTCAAAAATAGGTAAAGCAATATGGTTCAAACTTAATATTGTCTTGGACTGTCTCTTGTGATAGGCCTGTAGTTTCATCTTTAAATTTGAAGTAAAATCCTGATAATGTGAAGGAAGTTCCCAGAAACTGCAAAGTTTCTTTTAGTCTAATTTACTAGAGAACCAAGCTGGTGCAGATTCAAAGTTTTAACAGATTTGGGGAAAGGGTCATCTCCCACTTAAGGGCATTGCTAATGTAAAAACTGCCTTCCTGGAAAGAAATTGCAGGGCTTCTAGCAGAGATGTTTGTATTATCTACAGCCATAGGGGAGGTGTCAGAGGACTGAAGAGGTTGGTGACATGTTGTGCCTTTATTTAAGAAAGGCTGTAAGGAGAAGCCAGGGAACTATAGACCTGTGAGTCTGACGTCAGTGGTGGCTAAGTTGTTGCAGGGGATCCTGAGAGAGGATTTACATGCATTTGGAAAGGCAAGGACTGATTGGAGATAGTCAGCATGACTTTGTGCATGGGAAATCGTGTCTTACAAACTTGATTAAGTTTTTTTGAGGACTTAGTCAAAGTGATTGAGGACAGAGCAGTAGATGTTATCTACGTAATCTTTAGTAAAGCCTTTGAGAAGGTTCCGCACGGTAGACTAATTAGTAAAGTTAAATCACGTGGGACAGCTTGCCAATTGGATGCAAAATTGGTTTGACAGTAGTAGACGGGGTGGTGGTGGAGGGTTGGTTCTCAGACTGGAGGCCTGTGACAAGCGGCATTCCGCAGCACTCGGCAGTGGGTCCAGTTTTGTTTGTCGTTTATACAAATGATATGGATGAGAATTTAGGAGGCATGATTAGTAGGTTTGTGGATGGAACCAAAATGGGTGGTATAGTGGACAGGGAAGAAGCTTATCTAAAATTACAAAGAAATCTTGATCTGTTGAGCCAATGGTCTGAGGAGTGCCAGATGGCGTTTAATTTGAATAAATGAGGTATTGTATTTTGGTAAAACAAACAAGGGTAGGACTTGTACAGTTAATGGTAGGGCCCTGGGTAGTGTTGTAGAACAGTTTGTCCTAGGGGTTCAGGTGCCTGATTCTTTGCAAGTTGCATCACAGATAGACAGGGTGTTTAACATGCTTGCCTTCATTGCTCAGACCATTGAGTATAGGAGTTGGGATGTCATTTTGAGGTTGTACAGGAGTTTGGTAAGATCACTTTTGGAGTAGTGTACACAGTTCTGGTTGTCCTGCGATGATATCAAAGGAAGGGTATTATTAAATTGCAGAGGCTTCAGAAAAGATTTACCTGGATTTTGCCAGGAATGGAGGATTTGAGTTACCAGAGGAGGCTGGACAGGCTGGGACTTCTTTCATTGAAGTGTGGGAGGTTGAGGGCTGACCTTATAGTGGTTTATCAAGTTGAGAGGCATAAATAAGGTGAATAGCAAAGGTCTTTTCCCAAGGGTGGGCACTTTCAAGACTAGAGGACATTCTTTCTCCTTTCACCTTAAAAAATTTTAAAAGGGACCTGAGGGGTAACTTTTACACACAGAGGGTGGTTTGTATGTGGAATGAACTGCCAGAGGAAGTGGTAAATCCAGGTACAGTTACAATATTTAAAGGGCATTTGGATAAGTTGATGAATAGGAAAGGCTTAGAGGGATTTAGGCCAAACGCAGGCATATGGGATTTGTTTAGTTTGGGAAACCTCAGCATGGATGAGTCGGACCAAAGGGTCTGTTTCTGTGCTATATATCTCTATGACTCTATCCATGTCCCTCAATCATATGCGCCTCAATCCAGTTTTGTCTCAACCTTCCAAGGAAAACAGCTTCAGCCTGATAAAATAGACTCTCCAACCAGGGCAATATCCTAGGACATCTCTTATGCAACCCCTCTCATGCAATCCTATATATACTGTGGTAACCAGAACTGTACACAACCCAATTTGTGGCCTAACCAGTGTTTGTTCCAGCACAACCTCCCTACCTCAGCCAAAAAGGTAAATATTCCATTTGAATTCATGACCATCGTATCTACCTGTTCTGTTGCTTTCAGGGATCTTTAGATATACTCACCAATGTCTCTGATCTGTAGTACTTTCCAGGGTTCTACCATTCGTAGTGTAATCCTTTGTCTTGTTAGCACCCCTCTCCACTTCGGTACATTACCTCTCTCCTTTTCTGGATTAAATTCCATTTGCCATTGCTCTCCCCAGCTGATAAGTCATTAATATCCTCCTGCAGTTCGTGGCTATCTCTCCATTATATTTATCACCCTACTAATTTTCATGTCATCTGCAAACTTTCCAATTTATATTGGTACATTTAAATCCAAATCATTAATGAATGCCACAACTGGTAAGAGGCCCAGCAACTGAGGAGTCCCACTGGAAGCAGACTTCTCTCTACTATCACTCTTTACTTCCTGCCTCTCAGCCAATTTTGGATTCAACTTGCCACTTTGCCTTGGATCCCATTAAATATTGCTATCAACAGCAGAATTATACTGCAACATATGCCAGACTATGAGGTTGTAGATTATCTCCCATTCAACCATTGTGATCAAATCACAGGATGAACCCTAGTTAAATGAAGAGTGCAGGAGGGTATGCAAGGAGCAGCGCCAGGCATACCTAAAAATGAGGTGTTCATGTGGTGAACCTACCAGACTGTATGTGTTAAACAGCATAAGCTGCAAGTGATAGACAGCTAAGCGATCTCGCACCAATGGATAGGATCTAAGCACTACAGTCCTGCCATATCGACCATGAATGGTGGTGGACAAGCAAACAACTCAGTGGAAGAGGTGGCTCCACAAATATCCCCATCCACAATGATGGCAAACTCTCTAGTTGGAGTTATACTTAGCACACAGGAAGATGGCTGTGGTTGATGGATGTCAGTCTTCTCGGCTTCAGGACATCTCTGCATGAGTTCCTCACGGTAATGTCCTAGGCCCAACCATGATCAATGATTTTCTCTCTGTCATAAGGTCAGAAGTATTGTTGTTTGCCAATGATTATGCGATGTCCAGCATCATTTGCGACTCAGCAGCTACTGAAGCAGTTCATGCATCAGCTATAACTGTGGGTGAGGTGCCTGATGACTGGAGGGTGGCTAATCTTGTACCTTTGTTTAAGAAAGCTTATAAGGAAAGACTGGGGAACTTTAGACCTGTTCAGTCTGACTTTGGTTGTGGGTAAATTGTTAGAGGTGATTATAAAAGATAGGATTTATGGACAATTAGAAAGGCAAAAAATTGATTAGGGATAGTCAGCATGATTTTGAGTGAGGAAAATAGTGTTTGTCAAACCTAGAAAAAAGGTTGATGATGGCAGAGCAGTAGACGTTGTTTATTTGGATTTTAGTAAAGCCTTTGACAAGGTTAATTAGTAAAGTTAGGTCACATGGGATTGAGGGTGAACTTGCCAATTGGATGCACAATTGGCTTAACAGCAGGAGACAGTGTAATGGCGGAGAGTTGCTTTTCGGACTGGAGGCCTGTGACCAGCGGTGTTCCACGGATCAGTTCTGGGTCCTCGTTTTGTTTGTCATTTATAAATGATTTGGATGAAAATATAGAAGGCATGGTTAGTAAGTTTGCGGATGACACCAAAATTGGTGGCATTGTAGGCAATGAAGAAGGTTTTCTAAGATTACAAAGGGATCTTGATAATTAGCTCAATGGGCTGAAAAATGGCAGCTGGAGTTCAATCTGGATAAATGCGACAACAAACAAGTGTAGTGTTTATACAATAAATGGTAGGGCCTTCGGTAGTGTTGTAGAACAGAGGGCCCTAGGAGTGCAGGTACATAATTCTTCGAAGTTTGCGTCACGTATGGACAGTTTGGTTAAAAAGATGTTTGGCACACTTGCCTTCGTTGCTCAGTCCTTTGAGTATAGGAGTTGGGACGTTATGTTGAGGTTGTACAGCACATTGGTGAGGCCTCGTCTGGAATACTGTGTCCGGTTCTGGTCACCCAGTTATAGGAAGGATATTATTAAGCTGGAGAGGACTTAAGAGATTTACCAGGATGTTGCTGGATGTGTTACCATCACTGAATCCCCTACTATCCACATCCTGGGGGTTACCAATGACCAGAAACTCAACTAGACTCACCATATAAATACAGTTTGACTGTAGGAGCAGGTCAGAGGTTAGGAATCCTGCAGCAACTAACTCACCACCTGTCCACCAACTACAAGGCCCAAGCTGTGTGTATGATGAATACTTCCCACTTGTCTGGATGCGTGCAGCTCCAACAACACTCAAGAAGCTTGACACCATCCAGTACAAAGAAGCCTGCTTAATTAGCACCACATCCACGAGCATCTACTCCCCTCACTATTGACATTCTGTAGCAGCATTGTGTACGATCTACAAGACGCATTGCAAAAATTCGCCAGACATTCATAGCATCTTCCGAGGCCATGACCACTTCCATTTAGAAGGGCAAGGATGGCAGATACATGGGAACCACCCGCCACTACCCACAAGTTCCTCTCCAAACCACTCACTGTCCTGACTTGGTAATATATCATCATTCCTTCACTGTCATTGGGTCAAAATCCTGGAATTCCTTCCCTAATGGCATTGTGGGTCTACCTTCCAGCACATGGACTGCAGCAGTTCAACAATACAGCTCGCCACCACCTTCTCAAAGGTAACTAGGGGCAGACAACAAATGCTGACTGGTCAGCCAGCAATGCCCAAATCACATAAGAGAATAGAAAAAGATCCTGATACCTCTGGAATCTAAAGCTATCCCTCCTGCACCATTTCTTTCACCCACATATTCATCAGTTGTATCCTTCTATTCCTATACTCACTGCTGCATGGCACTGGGAGTAATCCAGAGATTGCTACCTTTTTGAAGTTCTGCTTTTCAACTTCCTACCTAACTCCCTAAAGTCAGCTTGTAGTACTTTGTTTTTCTTTTTTTTCTATTGTCTGGGTCCCAACATGGATCACGACATCTAGCTATTTACCCTCCCCCTTCAGGTTGCCACTCTGTGACATCCTTGACATTGACAACCAGAAGGCCACTTACCATCCTAGGCAAAAGTACCTGCCTGCTCCCCTACAGATGAATTCCCTACCACTCTAGCACTTCTATACTTCTTCCTCCCCATTCACCTGCACAGCTGAACTGCCCACAGTGTTAGCTCTGGCTAGCCTCTTCAGAAGAACCACCACTCTTACTGTTTCCAAACAAAATGCATTAGGTGGATTTCTTCAATACCTGTCTAGTCCCCTCCTATCTGGCTACTTCTGCCTCTGCCTGCATTTTAAGTTGCAGCATGACCACATTCTGAAATATGCAGTTTTCAAACCTGTCTGCTTTGTGAACTGCACTGTAAATCCTCCAACTGCTGTTTAAGCTCTAAAACCCAGAGTTCAGACCTAGTGGGAGGCACTGCCTGCACACCTGGCCAGCCAGACTGCCAAGAACATCTTAAGATTTCCACCATTGTGCAGGATCTGCAAATCACAGTCCTGAGTTCTCCAGAGATATTGCAACCTAATAGAATATAGACCTTTGCCTTTAATTTACCCTTATTCTTTATTA
Organism: Rhincodon typus; assembly: GCF_021869965.1. NCBI lineage: Eukaryota > Metazoa > Chordata > Chondrichthyes > Orectolobiformes > Rhincodontidae > Rhincodon > Rhincodon typus. The sequence continues at coordinate 51,239,470 of NC_063346.1, forward strand.
AGTATAAACTAAAAAACCTTATCCTTGCTTACGTCCTGAATCCCACTCAGGTCTACAGCCAGCCTGTCTGCTTTCTGGCAAGGGTCCTTACCTCATCTGCTCTATTGTGATGCTGACTGCCTGACACAGGACATCACCATGCCTATTCCTCTCGATATCAAAATATCAAGAAAATGGCTGAGTTTAGAGTGCAAATCAGGTAATTTGAAAGTGGACTGGTCAGATTAAGTAACAATTATGCTCTTATTGAATTGTATTGAAAGATGGTCATTGATGCCAGAGGAAAGAAATCTGTTCTTTCGGTTCTTTTGTTCTTACTCAGAACGGTTCTGAGGAAGGGTCACTGGACCCGAAACGTTAACTCTGTTTTTACCTTCACAGATGCTGCCAGACCTGCTGAGCTTTTCCAGCATCTTTGTTTTTGTTCCTGATTTACAGCATCCGCAGTACTTTTGGTTTTTAGTAGATTGTCCAGTCCACTTGATTGCCTGGTTTGACTTATCTGGGCCTTGAGTGCCCTGATTGTCTTATGTTAGTTACTTCAGAGTATAAAAGTTATAAGTTGCTTTCCAGTGAAGACTTTTTAAATTTTGCACTACTTGCTTGCATTCAGCATTTCTTGGATGTTAATTATAAGTGTGCATGGTTATATTAGGGAGCTGTGATTGAATAAAAGTATGAAGAATAATGAAAGAAATTCCACCTTGAGGGGTTAGATGAAATATTATAATTGTAACAGAATTGAAAATAGTTTCACGGAAATTAAATTTTCAGTTGGATCACCATTTGGGAATGGAGGGGAAGGTGAAGAATGAATATTAAACATTCATTCTCACATTGTTCCAAATTGGTGTGCCATCCTCCTTTCCCTTCCATTTACTGTTAGCTCTGGTTTCTGTTTCATGTGCATTGTGGCTTAATCTTGCTTATGCAGTAGTTGATCCATCTGAAAATTGAAACGTGTTATATATTTTATGTATTCAATACATATGCCATAGTACCTATATTATGGAATTATATCATTGTCACTGGATCAGAATTCTGGAAGTGGCCTCCGAAGAGCACTGTAGGTTTAAGTACTCTTCCCCTCTCATGAGCTACAGTGGTACAATAACACAGCTTACCACCACCTTTCCAAAGGTTATAACAATGAGCAATAACCACTGGATTAGCTGATATCGCATGCATTGTGAACAAATTAAATAAAAACTAATTTTAGAATTTGCATCTCATGTCAACCATTAAAGGCTTTTGTAACTTTGGGGCTTTTAAGGTAAATTGAGGGTCACTTATTTCTAAATTGGCTGGACTGAGCATGCTCAAGCATGTCAAAGTGAGAAAAAATACACATGGCAGCAAAAAGAACTGACTGGAATTTGTTGCAAGATCACATGGTCAAGTAAAAAGCACTTAAAATTGTCCATTTTACGTCCTCTGACGCTTGAAGTGATTTTTTTTTTTTTAAAATTGTTCGTGTGTGTGTGTGGTGAGTATCTTGAAGAAAGTAATTGTCAGTCTTTTTATAGCACCAGAGTCCCTCCACAGGGGAGATTTTAATTGTCCAAAGCTTGTGATGTTGCTTTTAGCACCATCCAGTGTTCGTAACATTTATACATGAAGAGTCCCTTGTCATGGGAAACTAGTGTAGACATTCTTGAACTGCAAAACAAGATGGAAAGATGTTCTGCCGCTGTCATGGTAAACATTCTATATGCCTCAGTTGTTTTTGTTGTATTTCAGATTTCAGCATGTCATGCAAGTTTTGTAGTAAGAATGAATAGACTATTGGTAATTATTTAAACATACCTTTTCATAGACTAGGCTGGTTGACTTGATTTAAGTCAACCTTTCAGTGGTAGAGAATTGACCATTATCTAATGCTTGCTTTTACTGAGGAATGTAGTCCATATATTCGGTGTTAAAACCTTGCTGGGGCATGACTTCTCAAAAATAGATTAGTCGATGACCAGCTTGTTAGTTATGTCTCATCTTAGGTGTAATTTTAATATCCTGTTAGTCTCACAGTTATGCAATCAGCAGTCTGGTATTAATATACAGCAATTTAGAAAAACCCACTCCTTTCTGGAGAAAAATTGATTTTAAATTGTAATGCCTCCCTGTTAAGAACCTTTTTCCTCTTTAATCCATATGTAAAATGATGTTTCAAATATGGACAAATCTACAGAATTGAAAGTTATGAATGTGGAACTGCGCATCATTAGAATTGAAAATTCAAGATAAAAATCAGTTTAATTGAGGATTAATAGAAAATACTGTACTTTAGTTGCCTTTCGTTCATAAGCACATGGGTAAAAAAAGATTGTTGTTTGGGTCCAAATGAATATTGACCGATTGCAAGTAAATAATAGGAAAATTCTATTGAACAAAGCTTCAAATATTTGATAACACCTGAAATAACTGCGGCTGCTGTAAATCAGGAACAAAAACAGAAGTTGCTGCAAAAGCTCAGCAGATCTGGCAGCATCTGAAGAAAAATCAGAGTTAATGTTTCGGGTCCGGTGACCGTTCCTCAGAACATTCTTCACAAATGCTGCCAGACCCGCTGAGCTTTTCTAGCAACTTCTATTTTTGTTCCTTCACATTTTTTGAGGTATTTGTGGCTTGTGCATAAAAGAAACATCCTGGTTGGGTGCTGTCATTTTCTGGGACTGTATTTTCTTCTTGGAAAGATAGAAGGTGATATTCACCAAGCAGTTGAGGGGGTGGGGGGTGAGTTGAATCCAAGGAAATAAAGTTTTGCATCTATGTTGAATATATATAATATTGGTTAAGATAAATAAGCCTCATCTGAAGAAACCATCAAGGAGTGAAATTTTGCATAGCACATCAATGTGTAAAATTGTAGAAAGATTGTTTTAAGAAACTATATTTAGAAGGAAACCTTTATGTAAAAATACTAATTGGCTGAAAGCCTTTGGTTCAAGTTAGTAACATTTATCCAATTTCCCATACCGAGCAAAAGAAAATCCAGATGGCAGCACAATGTCCAAATAAGGGTTTTCTTGCAATCCTTAGACTGTATAGTATCATTTGTTTAGTTATTGTTTACTGGAGAAAGGTGTCACCAAATTACGGAAGTGCAAAGTCCATTGATGGGAGTGGCCAGTGACATTGAGCCCAAGCTTGTGAAATGGGAGCCTGGTATCCCTTAAACTCATCTTACTTTATCTGAGACTGAATCAGTGATGGGTAACCTAGTCCGCTCATGGAAAGTGAGTGTCATTTAAACATTAACATTAAACTGCTGCTTTCGTTTAACCTATAATTCTGTTTAAAAATTATGTTGATTTGTTTACTCACAATTTGGAGAAATCTGGGTGAAGAGTTGAACCTTTAAGATAAGTGGATCTGCTTTGACAGTATGCTTATGGGCGTAGGTGCAGTAAATTGCCCAGCTAACTGGAAATGTCTTTTCTCCATCATAATTGAGTCCACTACAATGTCTCTGACTCCCTTAGAATAATTTTTTGCTCTCGTAGGTCACAAGCTGGTGCAGCAAGGTTCCCAACCTAGAGGCCTCCAGCCTATCTATTGGGTTGCCGCTGGGCAGGAACCAGACAGAAGAATGATTAAATGAGCCCAACAGTAACTCCCATGCAAGGAACAGGTTAAAACTCAGGCCAGTATCCATAAGGATAGGGTTTGTTTTTCAGGATGTATGCGCCATGTCCAATAAACCACTGTTGTAATAATTCCATAGCAATTCTGTCCATTTTTATTAACCTTGTTAATCCAGGCCTAACTTCTGTCAGAAATTTGCTTTAGGTAAATATGCATAGTATCAGTAATCCAGGTATCTGTGAATATTGCTTTTATTTGATAACTCAAAGGATTATATTGTTACTAACTAGCCCAGTATTTTATGGCATACTGTTAATTGCCCTAGTTTTGAACTAGTGCCTTGAACTGTTGTAGTTACGCTCATAGGTGACGGATTTGAAAGAGGCTGTCAGTGGAGCCTTGGTGAATTGCTGCAATGCCTCTTGTATATGGTACACATTGACGCCTGCCACCACTAAGGCACTGTGCAGCAATATTTTTAAGGTGGTGGATGTGATGCCAATCAGGTAGATTGCTTTGTCCTGAGCGGTGTCAAACTTATTACTTTGTCGGAGCTGCACTCATCCAAACAAGTGGAGTGTATCCATTGCATTCCTTACATGTGCCTTATAGCTGGTGTACGTATATTGAGGAGTCAGGAGGTGAGTTATTTGCAGATTTCCTAGCCTCTACATGTATAATGGTGACCTAGTTCAGTTTCTTATCAATGGTAACCTCCAGGATATTGTTAATGGGGTTCATTGTTGTCAATATGAATGTCATCAGGAGATAACTGGGTTTACTGTTGTTGGGAATGACAATTGTCTGGCATCTGTTGGGCACAAATGTTAGTTACTGCTCATCAGCTCAAGCTTCACAAGGGTTCTAAGTCTTTGGAATTATTTAACTTCAGCAGCTGGTTACTGCTCAGTTCATTGTCTCTGTCATGCTTCAGTTTGTATGTAATAAAATTGCAAATTTTGGTCCAAAGTTGGAAACCTAGAAATCAAAAGTAAAGGATATAACTAACAAAGTCACAGGTGTTGAAGATTCATGAACTCTATCAAACTGCCAATACATTTCTTTGAAGGTAAATCAATTAGTTAATCTGAGGAAGTTTGTATTTGGAGTTGAAAACATTGTCATTATAAGACTATTAAAAAGTCACTGGACACTCGAGAGGCTCTCTGGCACTATTAAAGGGCCCACAGAGGGTTGAGATAAGTGGTTTATATGCAGGAATTGGGGTGGCAGAGTTGTGTTATTGTTTGAAATTAACAAAGTGACATTAAAATGCTGTTCAGCTGCTTGACTTCTCCATGTGTTGGTCCTGAATCAACCTTGGCTTCCAAATTTATTTATTGTGTGGATAAAAATGCCCTTGCTTTAACCAATCCCTGGGCAAAACGGTCCACGTTCCAATGACACTCAAAAGTTGAAAAATAAAATTGTGTAGTTTATACTTCCAAAAAAGAAATTAAACTGCCTGGATCACCTGGCATTGACCAAGGTACTAGAAATGTCAATGGCACACACACAAAGCCCTAGTGACCGTGCAAGGTTCTCCTTCCTAACATTCAGGGTCTGGTGCAAAAATTGGGAGAACTATCCCAGGAATGAATCAAGCTGCAATTTAATTTCGTCTATGAATATGACTGTCCCAGACATTGCCATCATCCTTAGATGTGTCCTGTCCCACTGGTAGGAAAGAGCCACCAGAGGTGGCAGCACAGTGGTATGCAGTCAGGAGCAAATTGCTCTGAGTCTAGTCAAAATCGATTCTTGAGCCCATCATATCTCATGCCATCAAGTCAAGCATGTGAAAGAAAAATTGATCAGCACCTATTTGCTACCAATGTGCACACACCACCTCCCCCTCGTAAGGAATCTGCATTCCCTGTTGAACACCATTTGAAGGAAGCACAGAGGAAGATGAGGGCACAGAATACACTGAGTAGGGAACTTCAGTGTCTGTTACCAAGGGTAACTCGATAACACTATGGCTGGCTAGGTCCTATGGCATAGCTGCTAGGCTGCAGCAGGTCATGAAGGAAGAAAAGAAAGGAAAAAAACATACTTTACCAAACCCTTGCCATTCTCCCTGTTGAAGCTGTGTGTATTCATTACATTACTGGTGAGAGTAACCATTACACTTCACACTAAGGATACCCACTGGAGTTGTGCAGCATGGGGTCAGGTCAAACATAAACAAAAAATCTGCTGATTACCATCCATGTTGCCACAGCCTCCCCTGTTCCCTTCTCCTGTGACCATCCTCCGGCTCTTTCTGCAACATCCAGTCATGTATAGTGGAGGGCAATTAACTCACTGGAGGAAGAGGCACCACAAATACACCTATTGTTGATATGAGGGAACCCATCAGTGCTAATGACAAGGCTGAAGTTTCTCAGCCTGAAGTGTGAAATTAACGATCCATCTCTGCTGCCTCAAGTTCCCCCAGCATCACAGATTTCACCCTTCACATAATTCAATTCAATCTACCGGTTATCAAGAAATGACTGAAAGCATTGAAGTCTGCAAAGATAGTGGTCCCTTGCAACATTCTGGCAATAATTCTAGCCATCAACTTTGGCTTTCAATGGCATTATCATTGCTGAATCCCCTCCAGTTCAGCATTTTGGGAGTTACCATTGACCAGAAACTGAACAGGACCAGCCATATAAATACTATGGCTGCAAGAGTGAGTCAGAGACTGGGAATTCTGCAGCATGTGACTCACCACCTGTCTCAAAGCATGTTAATCATCTACAGGATTAGTGCAGTTCCAACAACACACAACTCAACACCATTCAGGACAAAATAAGCTACCCAGTTAACATCCCATCTAACATCTTCAACAATTACTATCTTCACCACTGAAGTGCAGCGGCAGCAGAGTGTACAATTTGCAAGATGTACTTTAACTCACTAAGGTGGTTTAGGCAACACCTTCTAAACCTGTAACTTTTACATCTAGAAAAACAAGGGCAGTGGATACATGGGAACATGACTAACAATTTTCTCTCCAAGCCGCATATTGTCCTAACCTGGAATTTTGTCATTATTCCTTCACTGTTGTCAAAATCCCCGAATTCCCTCCCTAACAGCACTGCAGGCATACCTACACCACATGAATTGCAGAAATTCAGTAGGGCAGCTTATTGCCAGCACTCGATGAGAAAGAAATGTGAAATTATCCGGATATGATGTGTTTACTGTTGTTTGTAATGAAAATGAAGTGTCATAAATCTCTCCAGAGATAGTAGGAACTGCCTGAGCTGGAGAATCTGAGATAACAAGGTGTAGAGCTGGATGAACACAGCAGGCCAAGCAGCATCAGAGGAACAGGAAAGCTGACATTTCGGGTCGAGACCCCAATTCTGTTTCCACCCATCCATCTTTCCTTTCCTTGCAAGCCCCCTTTTTTTTTGGAAGGGCCCTCATACAATTTTGCCGAGCTTTAAACCTTACCAGATTTTATTTGTCACTTCTGTCTTGCTGGGGTGCAAAATTCATACTGATTAATTTTGGAGCAGTCTAAAGAGTATGTGTATCTTTTATCAAAGTTGTATTGTACTTTTGGAGGAAGGCACAAAATCTGAACATTGTACGAATAGTAATAAAAGCAGCAGGAATAAGAAAAATAATAGCAAATGCAAGATAGGGTTGTTAAATTTCCTGTCCTTACTGGAGAAAAATTCATGATGAGAAAAGCAGAGAGGTACTTTTGTTGGCCTTATGAACTATGAATTAAATCAGGGGTTCCCATGATGCAGTACACATGCCCTGTCCACTGAGACGCTCGATTGGTAACTTATTTGTTTCTTTTATTTCACACAGAGTAATTTCAGTTTGCATTATAGGATACCTAGACTTTCAATCATTGGCATTGGTGGTACTGCAGGCAATCAAGCGTGGGGTTGTTCGGGCTAGCAACGTTTTCATGTCAGATTTTTTGCTAACTTTTTTTTTCCAATTTTAAAGTAAAATAATGCATATTTCCAATGTCTTCAAGCATGCTGGAATATAACTCGGATTCTTGTGTGCAGTTTTTTAATCCCTGTTTATTGGTGCTCAAGGTTTTCTCTTCCTTTATTTGCCCTAAATTTAGAGCAGGCAAAAATCTCATCCCTTTGTATTCCTGCTGCCTTGAGATGAAGGTTGACGATCTTTCTGTGCTGTGAGAATCGGTATACACTCCATAGACTTGTGAATTAATAAGCATTCTATAGTGAAATGATGTTGAACAGAATAATTACTATACCTCCTAACCACTCTTCATTCAGCTCTACCTAGAATTGTTGAACAAGTTATTTGACCTTGAGATGGGATGAAAAAATTCAGTTTTACTTCAAAAAGTACTGTTTTGAAATTTTAAAATAATTCAAATATACAGGAGGTGGTTACAACTTGCAAATACCTGAAGAAAAAAGCATTGATGTGGAGGAAAATGTGGGAGACTGGGAATAACTGTATTCTGTAAAAGATTGATTCCCATACTGAATGGCTTTGATTCTACATATGTTTTTTGTAGAAAGATTTGAATTATTTTGTATTGAAGTCATTTTATTGAGAAGTGCTTATTGGAATGTTTTAAATAGGTCATTCAGGACAGTTTAGGGATCGCTGAAGAGAAGCTCACAGGTTACAGGCAGATAGGAAAGACACAGTATAGGATAATGAGAGGTAGACTCCATGTGAGGTAGTACTGCTTTTTGCTGTACTGCTGGGAAAGTAACTGAACTACATGAGTTGTGTGTAGGGGAAATCGGTGAATAGTTGAGAGCAATTGGATGGTTGTACTGTTAGAACTTGGGGATAAGTTCTAGGAATTAGAATGCAGTGAGTGTTCAAGTGAAGGTTCAGGAAAAGTCCTGAGAGCTTTAGGGGCTTCAATGTTAGAGTCACATAGTTCAATATGGCTGAGAAAGGGAGTTGAAAGGCTCAAGCAGTATTTGCTTGATACAGTGGAGCAAAACCAGAACTTTGGGAAATAAACATACTCAGTTCTTGATGAAATTGGTGAAAAGCTGGAACTGTTACCGAGAGTAAATACTGGAGTACTATTTTGGAGTCTAAGGAAGCATAAACACAGGAAAGGGGATCGATCATCCAGAATTGGAGCAGTCTTTGAGGCAGGCTGAGGGAGTAGCCTTCAGGGGGTTTCAACACTGTAGAAAATTAAAATATGGAAGATACACTGATTTAATTAGAAAGGAAATTAGGAAAACAAAAAGGATAGGGAAGAGTATTAGGTCTTGTCCAGAAAACTCAAAGGTTTTGTAAATATAAAGAGCAAATGGATAACTAAGGAAAGTAAAATCTGTTCAGGACCAAAATATATAAAGTGTCAAGGTGGAATAGTTGGGTGAGATTCTTGTGTACAAACGTAAATTAGCAATAGGCTATCAGTCCCTCAAGCCTGTTCTGCTGATTGATAAGATTCTAGTTGATCTGGTTGTGGTCTCAACTCTCTTCCTGCTTATCCAAATACTGTTTGAACTTCGTTACTCCAGAATCTCTCTCTCTCTCTCTCTCTCTCTCTCTCTCTGACCTAAGGTATTGAATCACCCTCATCCAAGGCTGCCCGGAGAAGAGAGTCCACAGACTCCAACTCAAACAAATGTTCTCCTTGTCTGTCTTAAATGGAAGACCTTATGTATTTAAATTGCGTCCCCATTTCTAGTCTCTCCAACAAAGGGAATTATCCTTTGACACTTATCGCCTTTGGTCAGAACATTGAGTACAGGCGTTGGGACGTCATGTTGTGGCTGTACAGGACATTGGTGAGGCCACTTTTAGAATACTGCACACTTAAACTTGAGAGGGTGCAGAAAAGATTTACAAGGTTATAAGGAGAGGCTGAACAGACTGGGGCATTTTTCCGTGGAGTTTTGGAGGCTGAGGAATGACCATATATAGGTTTGTAAAATCATGAATGGCATGGATAGGGTGAATAGTCAAGGTCTTTTATGTGTAGTGTAGGGGAGTCCAAAACTAGAGGGCACAGGTTTAAGGTGAGAGGGAAAGGATTTAAAAAGGTCTTGAGGGGTAATTTTTTTCACGCAGAGGGTGATGCATGTATGGAATGAACTGCCAGAGGAAGTGGTGGAGACAGGTACAATTCCAACATTTTAAAGGCCTCTGGATGGGTATGTGAATTGAAAGGGTTTTAGAGGGATTCGGGACAGATGCTGGTAAATGGGACTAGGTCAGATCGGAAGAATCTCAAATAGATCATCTCTTCTTCTAAACTCCAATGGATACACAACTTGTCCAACATTTCTTCTGAGATAACACTAATTCCATGAGCTTGTGAAGCTTCTCTGAACTGCTCCTAATCCAACTATGTGCTCCTTTAAATAAGGAGCCCAGTATGGTCTTCCCTATGCCCTGTACAACTGTAGCAAAACGTCCCCTTTTGATTTTCATTCTCCTTGTAATAAACGAATAAAAAAATTTGCCTAATGAATATCTTGTCAGTCTGCACTAAAGAGGAGAAATTGCTAAGGAGAGGTGAAATATTGGTTGGGATAAATATGCGTGTTTTAAGAGGTTTAACATTTTTGAAGGTGTATGAATCTTTCGGCCCTGGTGAATGAAGTCTGGGCTGTGAAGAGAAACAAAAAAAAGCAGAGCCTCTGATCATTTATCCAGTCCTAAGGCCAAAGTGCTAGAAAATTGGAGGACTGCTCAGCTGTACAGACTGTCTAAAAATGATGGGAGAAGAAATGAACTGAATATTTACAGGCCTGTCATTTGTTGGAGAAAATGCTGTGGGATGGCCAATAATTCTTCTGACTGAGCAGAGATGAACACTGACTGATGGACTGATTGGCCTCTTTCTGTGCCACTTGTTTTCTGTTTTGTTTTGATTCTTGGACTTAATATGTTTCTCTGGAAAGTCAAATAGGAAGGAATGATGGGCAGATGGTAAGTTAATTGTTCATGGAATTGGATTAAATTCATTGGTTGGTCATTATAGGTTTTGGTGAAGCTGATGGGTACAATACGTTTTGTATGCAATGATACAAGCAATTGGATCTGTTACCCTTTCTGCGCAGTATCCATGTTGCAAACTTTGTCAACGAATGGACAAGGGAACATCTAGACATCACAGCTGGCAGACTCAAGATTAAGCCCAACTCAAACAGTTGGCCAGGCTCTTCTGAAACTTAGCTTTGGGAAAATAGATTTAACTGGAATGAAATCAAAGTATTTTCAGTGGCGTCAAATAGAAAATAACTTTTCATTTATAGTGTTGGATGATAGTTGCATGTCAACGATTGAATAAATAATCCATCGAAGTGATGTTTGTCTGTATATGTATTGCAACTTGTGCATTTTCATTTCTATACCTGGGTGTTATAGATTTAATATTGTGATTCCTTTAATCTGGTAGCAGTATGTGGGAAACAGGTAAATGTGAAAAGATTTTTTTGAGCAAATAACCTGAGATTATAATGAATATTGTAATTCTGATAAGCATTCAGTTTCAACTGTCTAATTTTCAGTCCTGCATTTACCACAACGTTGTATAGCAGCTGTCTATAAGATATAGGATCAGAATTAGGCCATTAGGCCCATACAGTCTGCTCTGCCATTTGATCATGGCTGTTTCTCAACCCCGTTCTCTTGCTTTCTACCTGTAACCTTTGATCCCCATGCTCATCAAGAAGCTCTATCTCTCTTAAGTACACTCGGTAACGTGGCCTCCATAATCTTTGTGGAAATGAGTTCCATAGATTGACCACCCTGGTTGGTTGAGGAGGTTCTTCCTGTCTTATTTCTAAAGGGTTGTAACTTCACTCGGGCTATGCTGTCAGGTCCTAGTCTCTCCAACTGGTGGAAGCATCTTCTCCACATCCACTGTATCCAGGCCCCCCCAGTATTCTGTAAGTTTCAATGAGACTACCCCTCATTCTTCTAAACTCCATTGAGTACAGATCCAGAGTCCTCAACTATTCCTTATGTGACAAGCCCTTCATTGCCAGAATCATTCTTGTGTCTTCTGGACCCCCTCCAAGGCTTCCTTAGATACAGGTAAAAACAATTCGGTGTTCCAAATCCTGTCTGACAAGAGCTCTCTCAGCCTCAGCAGTGTATCCCTACTCTTGTATACTAGCCCCATTGAAAAGAATACTATTATTGCATTTGCCTTCATAACTGCCAACTGAATCTGTATGTTAACCTTTAGAGAATCCTGATCTAGGACTCCCACTTCCCTTTTGTGCCTCAAACTTCTGAAGCCTTTCCCCATTTAGAAAATAGTCAACACCTGTATTCCGTCTGCCACTTCTTTGCACACTCTCCTGGCATGTCCGTGTCCTTCTCCATACCCACCTCCTCAACACTACCTCTCTTCTCCCCCCCACCACCCCTGCTATCTTCTTTATTTGCTAACTTAGTAACAACGCCGTCATTTCCTTTGTCCAGATCATCAGTGTATAACATGACTAGCTGTGGCCCTAACACTGACCACTGTCAGCATGCTCAAACACCTACTCCCGTCTCTTGATGCCTTAATACCAGAAAACACAGTTTCTTACTTTCCAGTCATTCCCTGTAGTCTGAATACTATCTTTGTTTCTCTGAGAGAACTTTAAACATCTGTGACCAGATCTGGACAATATTAAGAGCAATTGTGCCTTGCTTTCCTCTGCTAAGCCATCGCTAGTCTAAGATTACTTTGAAGATTAGAGATACCAACCTGGTTTATTTTCCTACTGATTTATCTCCTTCTATCCTGGCTTCTCGATCTTCTAATGACTACAAGAAGCTCCTGGAATTATCTCTCACTGGGACAATGTTGTTGTCTATACTGCTTACATGCCCCTACCAACGTTCTCTACCTTCTATTCCCACAAATTGCTTTGCGCACAAAAACAAAAATCACAGTCCCTGCTCAACCATAGCCTTGCACCCCGTGTAATTCTGTTTTCTCCCCTCTTTCCTCCCTCCTTATACAAAACTCGGAATTCTATCTCTTCACATTACTATGCCACCCAACGTCTCTTAACCTGTTGCCCTTAAACATCCTACCACGCTAAAGTCATGCCCATCTTTCCCAGACCCCATGCTTGAATCTGTATTCTGCTTTCTGCCATTATTGCCTGCCTTTACCACAGCACCAAATGGACCTAAGCAAAGTCACAAGCAACTTCCTCCCTGATTTTGTCTGCGGTATTATTTCTTCTCAACTTGACTGCAGGTTTTTGCAGCCATACCGTCCTGGAGAAGCAGTTCCTTAGTGATATTGTTGCTAAACTGTTAATCCAGACACTCATGTAATATTCTGGGGACCCAGGTTCAAATTTCACCGTGGCAGATTGCCGATTGTTGCAGGGAATACCCATCTGGTTCACTAATGTCCTTTTGGGAAGAAAATGGCAGCCTTTTCCTGTTCTAACCTACATGTGACTCTAGACCAATAGCAATGAGGTTGACATGCAGCTGTCCTCTGGGCAATTAGGCAAAGAATGCTGGCCTAGCCAGTGATGCCCACAACCCCATGAATGAATTTAAAGTCCTCTTCAATGTCTTATCTCTATCCAGCAACATGAGATTGTTCTTGCTAGCTTTCACATGCTCCCATATGATTTTAGCCATATTTAGCAACTAATCACACCTTGCTCCTGGACCGCTACCTCTTGACTGTCAGGGATCTAACTTTGGTGCCTTGCTTTTCCTCATTCACGTACAGCCCTTTAATGACAACATCAGAAAACAGTGGAGTCAGAATGCATCTGTGACACTTACATACTTGCAACAATATTTCTACAAATTAATTAAAGTACAAATATTTTACCAATTGAAAACACAAGTTTGACATTGGTTACAAGCCTTTTCATTGGTAATTGATAGCTAATCTTTTGTAAAATGAATGGATGGATTTCTAGGAAAGGGCTGTGGTGGACAGTAGCCTCAGTCCAGGAAGGATATTTGGAAATTAATTGTTTAGTGGACAAAACCTCTCCATATTGCAGTTTGGTTACCTGGCTCCCTTTTGACTTGTCCATCTAATTTTGTTCTTTCTTGCTATATAGCAACGCAGGCAGGACCCCAATCCCGGCTCCAATCTGGGGAGCGGAGATGAGCTGAAACTACGTTAAACGTGCTCGGAGCAGCCTTGCCATGGGTCATTGTGTGGGGATCAAGCAGCTTTTCAGTGAGACCGAATTCTTTAAAGAAGTGAAGATGCTTTGGCCCGGATCAAGAACTTTGTCCTGTTCCCCACGGCCCAGGACTTTGGATGCTCCAGTCGGCACAAACTGCCAGGGATTGCACTATGTCCACGTTACAGTACCTGCATTTCCTGTTGTATGCATGTAGCTGGTAGCAATCTGTGTGTGACTGTTTTCTATGCAAGCTGTATTTTTTTATTCTGTTTTTGGTGATATTTTTACTTGTCCCTTTTTATGTATTGTTTAATTTGTTTCCATTTCTCACCTGGTTTAACCAAAAATGCAGCAAAGAAGTATCTCAAAATTAGGTCATAAAATATTGCAGTTAAATTAATTTTTTTTTAAATGTGGCAGGAAACCCAGAGATTCTATTTTCTGCTTTTTATAATAAATTCTGGGCTGATGGACGTTAAGGGCCTTAATTCTGTTCGCTTTTGCTTTTCTTGAGCACCGAGGAAATGCATTGTTTGCTTACTAGCAATTTTTAGTTCTGATTTTTGTATCCTGTAAAGAGATAGCCACATAAGGAAGCTTATTATCAGAGCAAAACTTAAACATGTAAAATAAAAGCAAATTAAGGACAAATGGTCAACACAAATTTGGGGAACAGAAGACTGTCCAACATGAACATTCAGTTTGACTTATTTCTTTCATTTTCCAAATTAAATTTGATATGAAACAATAATGCCCACATAAAATTGATTTCAACCTCTTCATCATAAAAAAACTGATGCGTAGTTTCTTTAAATCCAACATAATTGTTATTTTAGGCCACGTCAGGAACCCTTGAGTTCTGCTACTAAGTAAAATATATATTATCCTGAAAATAGGGTGCAGTTTGGGCTGACAGAATGTGCACTGCTTACAGTTAAATTACATCATGTGCTGGACATATGAAAAGTGACCAAATGAATTCTGACAGACCCTGACGAATGTACAGTATGTTCGGAATGGATGCTAGTGGCCTTGGTGGCTATTTCTTGCTCTGCAATGCATAAAAAAATCTTAATGCTGGCGTTAAGATTGGGGATGTCTGCTTTCTGCTATTTAGTGCAAATAATTCAAAACTTTTAAGTTACTGGTTTTAAGTTATTGATGCGATTTAATACGGTTTTTCCGATCACTATTTAAGTAGAACCAATTGCATCGTTTTTTTACGTAGTACATCTCCCTCAGGAGTTGCTTTGATTTATCAGAATAGCTTTTGCTACCTTTTGAATCTAAAGCATTTTCTTTTAAATTACTTTCATAATAAACTTCTGTAAAGTCAAACCTGTTCTGTCCTTTTTTTCAAAATTATATTTCCAAGTTTGGCTGACTGGAGGTGTTTTCAACCAACAGAGAAACTGCTCCTGAGTTCTGAATTATGGAAGGCCTGGAGATACATAGGAAAAAAGATTTGACATTAGACTGATATTAACTTCATAAATTCTTTTGGCACCTGTGAATGTTTATTATTAAATGGGATTCATGGAGAAACTCTGAAATCCTGCAGCAATTAAATCAAAATTGTAATGTCGAATTTCAGTTTGGCTATGACATGTCTTAAATTATAGCATTGGAGAAATGAACCTTGAGGGAAGTAATGGAAAGATAAATTTAAAGAAGAGCTTTGGTGATTAGCAATTAAAGAGTCTCAGTTTTTAATGTGTAGAAGTAAATATCACAAGGGGAGCACTGGGATATTGTCCTGCCTCTCTGAAAGTCAAAGAGCACCTTTTGAAGCTGGGCAAACAAATGAAGTACAGTAAGATGAAGACCATGAAATGTTTGCTGTAGGGTGTTTATGCATGACAAAGTCAAGTTTAATGGATATAATGTTCTTTATTGCTCAGTGACACCACTAACTTTTTTAAAACCAAAACAAATATGGCTTTAGAGAAAATTATGGGAATTTACAAGTTCAGTAGAAACTAAAATCTTGAGGTTGTAGACATGTTCACCGAGCCAGTGGGTTTGATTTGCAAACGTTTCGTCACCCCACTAGGTAACATCGTCAGTGCGCCTCCGGTGAAGCAGCAGTGTTCTATCCCACTTGTTAGTTATGTGCCTTGGTTTGCTGGGGTGTTTGGTATTACTTCAAACCACTGAGAAACAGAACCGGAAGTAATACCAACCATCCCAGGAAACAGGCATATAAATAACAAGCGGGACAAGAACACTGATGCTTCACCGGAGGTGCACTGACGATGTTACCTAGCAGGGTGACAAAATGTTTGCAACCAAACCCACCGGCTTCGCGAGCATGTCTACAACCTAATCCAAAACCCGAGCTACCAATCTTCACAAACTTTAAGATTTTTTGATTAAATTTATCATATTGACTGAATTGCTATGTATTTTCTGCCAAAAATGATTAGTTCTTCCTTGGACCATACCCTGTCCTGCACCACATTTGGTTCAAATCCATAAATTGTTGTTTCCTCAAGAACAGGCTAACAAGTAATGGCAAAAACATTATCTTCACCTTGACAATAAAAGAAATGGGTGCAGAAGAAACTGATTTCACTTTTAACTAAGTATGAGAACATGTCTGATAGTTTATTTGGATATCATTAGATGATGCATGGGGAGAAAGTGGAGCCTGATTCCATGAATCACAGTGCAAGACAGCAGCTGGGAATAAAAAATGTTACTTTGCGTAGACAAAGTGGGTTTTGAAAAGAAGCAAATAAATTAGATATATTGACCTGAAGTCTAAAATGGTTTGAAATTGCTCCCAATTTTTCTATCTAATTTGACCCATCAAAACCAGGCAGGGAGAGATTTAAATGCCAGGAGTTATTTACTGATCTTGAAACAAGCAGGATCTTGCCAGTCACTATTTAAATCTATAGTGGGTTGTTCACAAAGATAGCCACTCTAACATTGACATGTCATATTGATTTGGATGCTAGTAACATCATTAGAACATCAATTTTCTTGAAGGGTAGATGTAGAGAATAGAATTGTTAAGGGCCATTTGTTCAAAGAGAACAAAGCTGTTTTTTAAAAAAAAATACAGATCGATTAGTGATACTTTGTGTGCAGTAAGAGAATTGATTATCAGGGTTTAACAACAAATATTTGGAAAAACAACTCAGTCAAACTATATGGGGAAGATCCTCACTAACCAATTTCTTTGACTTTTAAATGGTTTGTTGGACGAGGATGCCCTACGATATGTATATAAACTTGGTGGAACTTTGTCAAATGTCTTCTCAAAGAGGTTTGTCATATATGTTTTTCAAAAATACAAGATAAACACAAGGCATGGATAAGAGGGTTGGTGCAGTGCACCCTTGCTAACCGTCTGTCTGTGGAGTTTATATATTCTCCCAGTGTCTGTATGGGTTTCCTCCAAATGCTAAGGTTTCCTCCCACAGTCTAAAGATGTGCAAGTTAGGTGGATTGGTCATGGGAAATGCAGGGATGGGGTGGGATGCTTTTCAGGGGGTTGATATGGATTTGATGGGCTGAATGGTCTGCTTCCGCGCTGTAGGGATTCTATGATAAATTAGCTGAAGAGTAGAAGTCAAGGTTTGTTTCAGTTATGATAGATATCAACTGGGATGCAACAATGGATTAATGCATTGTTAGTTAAATCAGTATGGATTGGGAATTCAAACCAGATCCTTGCATAGATTTTTAGAGGTCATAACTACCCACAACTCAATCCATTTTGTTCTGTCTGCCCATTGACCACATATGTAGTACATATCCACTGTCTTTTATAACTTGTGCTTTGATTTTTCAAAAGAAAATATCCAATATGTTCAACTCACTAAATCCCTGGACTCTTGGCTAGGTTTTATAGAGAAAGGCAGCTTTCTATCTTGATTTTATTGCTTTATTTTTATGTGCATTTAAACTGCATACCATTCTTACTTGTGTGGAAATTTGCTTCAGGGAGTATAGTGAACTGGGTTAAAGTAACCCCTGCAGTTCATTTTTGAAACAAATATTTCAATGTTTGTCAGTCAGAATTTTGTTTCTTCACCGTTGTTTTCCCCCTTGCCTGCAGGTGCAAAAGTACAGTTGTGTGTGGGTAATAATAGTCAGCTTGCTCCTTACTCATTTGACCACTCACAGTGGCTGTGTTCTTTGAAAATGGTTGGAAGATGCCTGAGCCGAACACAACTCTGTGTTCTGGCATTTGTGCGTTTAATAGAGACTGGAGATGCACCTGCACTAGTGACCAGTCTGAACAATCCTTGTCTTAATTTATAGTCCCAATTGTTTCATGTGCTCTTTAGGAAAAAAAGCTTGCTGATCCTCAAAAGAAAAGTTGGAAATTGAGGCAAGTAATATTGATGTGCTTAAAGGGGGGCTCGGTATGTAAACTGAGGCAGAAAGGAATGGAAGAATATGTTAACAATGAGTTGAAATAAGGTGGGAGGAGGTTTGTATGTAACATACGATCTATAGGTTTAAACTATATAAGGTTATTGGCACCTGATACCTTCTGAAAATCAGTACATGAATAATTACTGCACTTCTTTTGTATTTAATCTTCTGTTTTTTGAGAACTTGAATTAAGTTACTCAAATACAACTCGATCGTAAATTTATACCTGCAGTTGTCTTATGCTTTATTTAAGATGCACCCCAACTCTCAAAGTTTAGCTGCAAATGAAGCTGGACTATTTACCAATTTTGCTTTTTCCCTGGCTTTTTAAGCAAGGGTGTGTTGAGATTGTTGACTTGCTTGCCAAGCTGGATTGTTCTTGTTCAGACATTTCGTCACCATGCCAGGTGACATCATCAGTGTAGCCTCCAATGAAACGATGTTATTCTACCCCACTTGGAATTTATACTATCTGGTCTGTTATGGTGAGTAGTGTCATTTCTGGTTTTGATCTGTATGGGTTTGTATATGGGGTCTAATTCTATATGTTCGTTGATTTGCATTACGGATGGAGAACCATGCTTCTAGGAATCTCTGTGCGTGTCTGTTTGCCTTGGGCTACTATGGTTACCATGTCCCATTTAAACTGATGCCCTTCATTGCCTGAATGTACCGATATTGAGGAGAGTTTGTTGTACAGTTTTGCTGCTAGTTGAAGTTCACGTATTCTGATGGCTAGTTTCCTTCCTGTCTGTCCGATGTAATGTTTGTGGCAGTCATTACAGAAAAGCAACCCATTCTGATCAAACCCTCAATTTCCACAGCAACCACCCCAACATCCACAAACAAAGCTGCGTTAGGGCACTATTTAAACAGGCCAGAGCACACTGCAACACTCCGGAACTACACAGGAAACAGGAAGAACACCTATACAACGTCCTCAGTATAAACAGATATCCCTGCAACTTCATCCGCAGATGCTGACTAAACAGACAACAACAGGAGGACACGGTACACCCTAACACACCGGCCAGATTACCCTACATCAAGAACATATTGAAACTGACAACAAGATTCTTAAGACCACTAGGAATCATGGTGGCCCACAAGCCCACAGCCACTCTATGACAAACACTTACAAGGAATAAAGACCCCATTCCGACAACATGCAGAACCAACGTGGTTTACAAAATACCATGCAACGACTACCACAAATATTACATCGGATAGACAGGAGGGAAACTAGCCATCAGAATGTGTTTCATGAGAATTGTCCTTTGCACCTGAACACTCATTGTTACATTGAACTTCAACTAGCAGCAAAACGGCACAACGAACTCCCCTTAATATTGGTATACTCAGACAATGAAGGCCATCAGTTTAACTGGGACAAGGTAGCCATAGTAGCCCAAGCCAAACATAGACACGCACGGGAATGCCTAGAGGCATGGTTCTCCACCTGTAAAGCAATCAACGAACATGTAGAATTGGACTCCATGTACAAGCCCATACAGATCAAAACCGGAAATGACACTACCCACCATAGCAGACCAGACAGAATAAATTCCAAGCAGGGTAGAATAACATCTGAACGAGAACAAGCCAGCTTGGTGAGCAAGTCAACAGCCTCACCCACAAGCTGAGCTACAGATCTTTGCCAAAACTTTAAGGGTGTGCTATTTGCTATATTCCTTGTCTCAAGTTCAGGCCCCAAAGGCTTTTGGAAAATCATGCTTCATGCCACTGCTAGCTCCTTTACCAATCTTGACTAATATACTAATTTGCAGCTGGGCTTACGTAGTGCCTAACTTATCCCATTGACATCTTTACAAT
Source organism: Rhincodon typus (assembly GCF_021869965.1). Classification (NCBI taxonomy): domain Eukaryota; kingdom Metazoa; phylum Chordata; class Chondrichthyes; order Orectolobiformes; family Rhincodontidae; genus Rhincodon; species Rhincodon typus. The sequence goes on from NC_063346.1 coordinate 51,259,374, forward strand.
ATTGACCTTGACATCCCATGGATTCATCCATTTTTTAAAAGTAATTTATGGGATACAAGTGTTGTTGGTTAGGCCAGCATTTATTGCCTATCCCGAACTGCCCTGAAGAAGATGTGGTTTTATATTACTGCTGTCCTTGGGGTGTATGTTAATTTAGGGGTTTTGCACAGCTATCTAATATAAGCACCTAACAATTTGTAAGTGATTTTCTGATCTTTTACTGAATTTGTTAAACAGCAGTTTAGATATGGTGTGTTAGTTAATTAGATAAACAAAGTATACAACCGTGACATTTGAAGATAGTTCATTGATACTAGTGGACAAACAGGTTGTCGATGTGAAGTGTTTTGGACTCGGTGTTTGGAGTAGCATCCTGTCTCTAGTCGAGGTGTTAGGGAATTCTTTCCTGGGTCTTCCTCCACTTCTGGGCTCTCTTCCAACTACCTGATGGGAACTGCTCTCTGGGGACCACCTGATGAGAAATGCTGCCTACAGGTGTGTTTCATGAGAATTGTCCTCTGCACCTGAACACTCATTGTTACATTGTATTTCAAGGGGCATTTTCTCTGTCCATCAATTATCTGAACCCTTTTTGGCAATGACCACGAGACAACTATCTAATGCATCAGATGACTATTATGCCCTTGCCCACTTCCATTTGAATGTTAGTTTTCATTCCTTCTAAGAACAACACCTTTTCGAAAACAATAGACTGATAATTGACTGACGCTCGTTCAATGTGCGTCATAATCTGTTTCTCATAATTCTCACCATTTTGTTTTGCATGTTAGAATTTTGGAAAGTTAATTACTTCTGTTACAACAGTTAAATAAAATCTCATACTACACAGTAAATACTATGAAAGTTCAGCTTTTAAGGGACTTCAATATCCAACATTAAGGATATCGACAGTGGTGTTAGGGAGTTCCAGGATTTTGACCGAGCAGCTGTGAAGGAATTGCAATAAAGGTTCAGTCAGGATGGTGTGTGGCGTAGATAGGAATCTGCGGGTGGTGGTCTTCCAGAGCATCTGCTGCCCCTGACTTTCTTAGTGGTAGAAGCCTTGGTTTGGCAGCTACTGCCAGAGGAGCCTTGGTGGGTTACTAAGTACATCTTTTAGATCGTACACACTGCTACTACTGTGTATCAGTGACAAAGGGAGTAATGTTGGAGGTGGTTGAAGGGGTACAAATCAAGCACATTGCTTTGTCCTGGATGGTGTCATGCTCTCCAGTGTTGGTGAAGCTGCACTATCCAAGCAGGTGGTAAGTATTCCATCACACTCCTGTATTGTGCCTTGTAGATGGTGGACAGGCTTTAGTGAGTTGAGAGGTGATTTGTTCGCTGCCGAATTCATAGCCTCTGACCCGCTTTTATAGCCACAATATTTATATGGCTGGTCCAATTCAGTTTCAAGTCAATGATAATCCCCAAGATGTTCAAAGGAATTCAACAATGATAATGCCATTGAATATCAAAGGGCAGCTATTGAGATAGTGAATCAATGGCCAGACTTATGCTCTGGGGATTTAAATTCTCATCCCACCAGTCAGCTGGTGGAATTCCAATTCAATTAGTTCATATTCACTAAGTGCCACAAGAATAACTTATTCAAATCCTTGTAGAATTTTTGAATCTAATGTTTACCCTTATTGGTCAATACTGAGGCAAATTTTTGTTTTTCTCTGCTCATTCTCAAACATAAGATGATATTGCATCACAAATGTTCAATGCTCCATCCATTTCCTTGCTCTTATAAGAGACCTTTTATTAGACAGAAGCTCCACTTGAATTCCAAAAGGATGCTTAAGTTCCATGCTCACCATAAGGTAATTGCTGGGCAGGAAAGATAGTCATTATTGTTAGAATGGAATTTGTCATGAGGTATAAAAACGATGATTTAGAGTCATAGAGACGTACAACATGGAAACAGACCCTTTGGTCCAATTCGTCTATGCTGACCAGACATCCTAAATTAATCTAGTCCCATTTGCCAGCATTTGGCCCGTATCCCTCTAAACCTTTCCTATTCATATACCCATCTAGTTGCTTTTTAAATGTTGTAATTGTATCAGCTTCCACCACTTCTGGCAGCTCATTCCATACACGCACCGCCCTCTACGTTAAAAAGTTGCCTCGTTGGTCCCTTTTAAATCTTTCTCCTCTCACCTTAAATCTATTCTCTCTAGTTTCGGACTCCCCTACCTGGGGAAAAGACCTTGACTATTCACCCTATCTGTGCCCCTCATGATTTTATAAATTTCCATAAAATCAGTCTCTGAAGCTCTAGGGAAATAGAAACCAAAAGAACTACGCATGCTATAAATCAGGAACAAAAACCAGAAGTTGCTGGAAAAGCTCAGCAGGTCTGACAGCATCTGTGAAGAAAAATCAGAGTTAATGTTTTGGGTCCAGTGACCCTTCCTCAGATGCGTCACCAGACCCAAAAATTTAACTGCTTTTCCAGCAACTTCTATTTTTGCTCCAGGGAAATAGCCCCAGCCTCTTCGGCCTCTCCCTATAGCTCAAAACCTCAAACCCTGGCAACATTCTTGTAAATCTTTTCTGAACGCTTTCAAGTTTAACAACATCTTTCCTTATAGCTGGGAGACCAGAACTGAACGCAGTATTCCAAAAGTGGCCTAACCAATGTGCTGTACAGCTGCAACATGACCTCCCAACTCCTTTTAATCAATGCACTGACCAAGAAAGGCAAGCATACCAAACACCTTTTTCATTATCCTGTTTACCTGCGACTTATGAACCTGCACTCCAAGGTCTCTTTGTTCAGCAACACTCCCCAGGATCTTACCATTTAGTGTATAAGTCCTACCCTGATTTGCCTTTCCAAAATGCAGCAGCTCACATTTATCTAAATTAAATTCCGTCGGCCACTCCTCGGCCCATCTGATCGAGGTCCCATTGTACTCTGAAATAACTTTCTTCACCGACCACTACACCTCCAATTTTGGTATCATCTCGAAACTTACTAACCACACCTCCTACGTTCACACCCAAATCATTGATATTAAATGGCTAGTTCTACCTATGATCTAATGTGATCTAATCATGTTAAACAGTCTACCATGCAGAACCTTGTCAAACATCTCACCATATAGACCACATTTGTCACTCTGCCTTCACCAATCCTCTTCGTCAATTCTTCAAAAAACTCAATCAAGTTAGCGAGACACGATTTCCCATTCACAAAGCCATGTTGACTATCCCTAATGCGTCCTTGCCTTTCCATGTACATGTAAATCCTGTCCCTCAGAATCCCCTCCAACACCTTGCCTGTCACTGATGTCAGGCTCACCGGTCGATAGTTCCCTGGTTTTTCCTTACCACCGTTCTTAAGTAATAGCACTTTGTTAGCCAAACTCCAGTCTTCCAGCACCTCAGCTAAGGCTATCAATGATACAAATATCTCAGTAAGGAGCCCAGCAATCACTTCCCTGGCTTCCCACAAAGTTCTGGGGTACAACTGATCAAGTCCCAGGGATTTATCCAGCTTTATGTTTTAAGACATCCAGTGTCACCTCCTCTGTAAGATGGACACTTTTCAAATATTGCAAATTATTCCCCCAAGTTCTCTAGTTTCCATTTCCTTCTCCACAGTAATCACTGATACAAAATACTTGTTTAGTATCTCGCCCCTCTGTTCAAAGTTCAGTTGGAAATTGCAAATCAACACTGACTATCACAAGTAATATAAGAGCAGAGGAAGTAAACCTAGCCTCCTGGAGAAAGTAAGGACTGCAGCAGCTGGAATCCAGTGTCTATAGGTGTGAGGCTGGAAAAGCACAGCAGGTCAGACAGCATCCAAGAAGCAGGAAAGTCCATGGCCTGACGAAGGGTTTTGACCCAAAACGTTGACATTCCTGCTCCTCGGATGCTGTTTGACCTGCTGAGCTTTTCCAGCCTCACACCTATAGATCTAGCCTCCTGACCTAGATAGGGTAAGGAAACATGAAATAGCTGGAGCAGACCGAATGGCCCCCTGTACCTGCTCTGGCATTCAACAACACGATAGTTGATCTACAGGTGGCCATAACTCCATTTTCCCACCTGCCTCCTACAACCCTCATCTTCCTTGAACAAAAATGTGTCAAACTTAGCTTGGTCTCTGCAGCTTATGTAAAAGAATTCCAAGACTTAATCATATGAAGGAAGAATTACCTCCTCCTCTGAAGGAATTGTTCCATGCTGTGACTTCCTTATTATGTGGGTTTGCATGATGTATTTTCATACACAATTAATCTTTTCATAATTTTGCATTTTGCCAGGACCTAATTTAGGAGCGATTACGACAAATCCTCTAAAATTTAGTGTTACAGCTGAGACTGAGTGCAGCATCACTCAATTCCCACTCTTCCGTGGGTCACAACATAAAATGAAAATCTTTTTCCAGAAACCAAGATGACTTATTAAAAACCTTCTCTGTATCAAGTTATAAACAACAAGATCCATCAACCAGATTTCTTAATAAATATAATTATTGATTTTATTATCAAACCAGAGTGTATTCAATAAATATACATTAATTGGTTACCATACACAGTCAGCAATACAGAAGTACAAGTGCTTATCCTTATAAATATACACAAAACACCAGAAAAGTAAAAAAAAATTTTCTGCAGAGATTTCTGCAAAAAAAAATGGTCTATTGGTGATCCTTAAGGGTAAAAGGATAATTTGTAGAATTTTCCAAAGACTGATGCTGTAATGTTCTCACTGATCTAGTCAAGTCACTCAACATGCACAATTGTGTCAGAAGTCTTGCAGTCACTGCTTGTTCAGAAAGTACAATCATTACATGCTTTTTCAATCATACTTTTAAAAGAAATAGGTTTTACCTTGAACTCAATAATAAGGTTGTCTTTTTCAAAAATGAGAGGTCAGCTGGATAGTTTGTTCTTCTCAAGCTTTCCTCCAACTCAGTTTGCTTGTGACAGTCTTGCCCCCAAATGAATCAGAACAGTCACTATTCAAAACATTCCCAGCAGGGATTGATAGCAAAGGAAGCAGTAATCACCAGTCATATAATTTACAGGAAACATTGTTATAACAAATCTAATGTCCACAATTAACTTTCAACAGCCTCTTTTAAAAAAAACACTCCAGATATTTCCACAAAACTTGAAATTAATCTGTTTTCCACAATCTTTAATAACTTGAGTACTCTGAGCAATATTAAAGTGTTTTTGTCACGCTATATTTACAGATGAATGAATGCAGATTATTACTTTTATTAACTTGATTAGATTTTTCTTTCATTCCTCACCTTAGGACATAAAAATATAAGCTGAAGAATAAAAAAATGCGATGTAACTAAGTGAATGAACAATCAGGTGCCTCATAAGGTGATAGGCTTTACTGCATTCGGTGGGATCTCTTAGGTCTAAATCCACCTTGAGGGTATTGAGCTGATTAAAACATGCCATTTGTGGAGGTTCTGTTATCTTTAGTCTCCCTTAAACAGATCAAACAAAATGTGATTTAAAAAAAACAGAAACCCTGACCTGACAGCTTTTGGAATTTTAGTAGTTGTCAAGCTGGTATTTGGCTTCCTTACAATTTCCTTCATTGGATCACCAATACTCTTCACAATTAAAGTCTTTTGTTCACATTGGTAGTTTACATATTGCTCAACTTTCTTCACTTGGTTTTAAGTTACTTTCTCTTTTAAGATATTTACACTTGGGTTCTCAAGTGTAGGAGAGTTGTTGCGGGAGACACGGTCGAGGGTGTTCTCGACTACTGAGGGGGGCAAGTTGCGGTCCTTGAAAAACAAGGACATCTGAGATGTTCGGGAGTCGTCTCCCACATTTCCCGCAACTCATCCCTCACACCCCTTCCCCACAATAACAACCAAAACAGAATCCCCCTCGTCCTCACGTACCACCCCACCAACCTCCGGATCCAACGCATCATCCTCTGACACTTCTGCCATCTGCAATCTGACCCCACCACCAAAAATATTTTTCACTCCCCACCCTTATCTGCCTTCCGGAGGGACCACTCTCTCCAGGACTCCCTTGTCAGCTCCACACTCCCCTCCAGCCCCACCACACCCGGCATTTTTCCCTGCAACCGCAGGAAGTGCTACACCTGTCCCTACACCTCCCCTCTCACCCCCATCCCAGGCCCCAAGAAGACTTTCCACATCAAGCAGATGTTCACCTGCATATCTGCCAATGTGGTTTACTGTATCCGCTGTTCCCGTTGTGGCCTCTACATCGGGGAAACCAAGCGGACGCTTGGGGACTGCTTTGCGGAACACCTACGCTCGGTCTGCACTAAACAACTGCACCTCCCAGTCGCAAACTATTTCAACTCCCCCTCCCATTCCTCAGACAACATGTCCATCCTGGGCCTCCTGCAGTGCCACAACGATGCCACCCTAAGGTTGCAGGAACAGCAACTCATATTCCTGCAGCCCAATGGTATCAATGTGGACTTCACAAGCTTCAAAATCTCCCCTCCCTCTATCGCATCCCAAAACCAGCCGAGCTTGTCCCTGCCTCCCTAACCTGTCCTTCCTCCCACCTATCCCCTCCTCCCACCTCAAGCCCCACCCCCATCTCCTACCTTCTAGCTTCATCCCGCCTCCTTGACTTGTCCGTCCTCCCTGAACTGACCTATCCCCTCCCTAACTCCCCACCAACACTCACATTTACTGGCTCCATGCCCGCCTCTTTGACCTGTCTGTCTCCTCTCCACCTATCTTCTCCCCTATCCATCTTCTACCCGCCTCCCCCTCTCTCCCTATTTATTTCAGAATCCCCTTCCCCTCCCTCATTTCTGAAGAAGGGTCTAGGCCCGAAATGTGAGCTTTCCTGCTCCACAGCTGCTTGGCCTGCTGTGTTCATTCAGCTCTACACCTTGTTATCTCTTTCATCAGGATGTTGCCTGGGACAGAGCATTTCATCTATGAAGAGAGGCTGGATGAACTCAGGTTATTTCCTTTGGAGTAGAGAAAGTTGACAGGGGGTATGTGATAGAGCTGTATAAGTTTATCAGGGGCATGGATTGGGTGAATAGAAAACAGCTATTCCCCCTAGTTTAAGGGTCGATAACAAGGGGGAATAATTTTAAAGTTAAAGGCAGGTGCTTTAGAGGGAATTTGAGGAAAATCTCAGAGGGTGGTAACGATTTAGAATGCACTGCCTGGTACGTTAGATGAGGTGGGAAACCTCACAACCTTTAAAAAGGCTATGGGTGTCATACAGGAAAGGGAGACTAGTGCAGGTAGTGCTATATTTTTGGTGGTACAGACTTGATGGGCCAAAGGGCATCTTCTGCACTGTATGATTCCGTAATTCCTTTCTCTGCCACTTTGTTGGGATTTTTAGAACAAAGTTATTATCAACATTTATTGAGTTTTAATTCTTTCGAGGACATAATATAGCACTTTTGTTCTCTTTATTCCTGAAATTCTGGGTTTCATTACTCCAATGTTTTGAGACAGTCAAAACAGTGTGGTATTTACAAGTGCCATTATCATTAAGCAGTTTACAAATTAACAGTCATGATTTAGCACCTCTTTGACTTCCATTCTTTGAGTGTTAAGATGGTATATAACTATCTCATGCATTAATAATGTAAGGACTGTAATTTTTTTTTTGCTGTGAGAAAAATCTATTTTCCTCCTGAGTTCTCTTTCTCATGAAGCATCTTTTGTGACAATTGGGCAAGTGGTCTGACAGCCCTCTGCCAATACAGCTAGGTAGTTCGGAAGTATTCCTGGCTGATTCATTGTTCACTTTTCCCACCTCACTGTGAGACAATGCCACGCAAATTCAATATTCAGCGCATGAGAAATTGGAGACACAGAGATGAACAGAAATACTTTATTTGTTAAACTGGTCCGGTAACATGGACTAAACCGGCTTCTGATTAATGATAAATGATATTTTAAACATAGCTGTATCTTCAGGCCTTTAATGTGTAGGCAGCAATTCTGAGGGGTGAATTTTACTAAAAATTGGCTAAGTGTCAATTTCCAAAAGTTTCATGGAAGTTTTCTCTGCAGGAGCTCCGCTGTTCATCTCATTAAGTATGCACCACACCTCCCTGGCACCTATCTTGTACTCTGCCATTGCATCCAGATCCTAACCCATCTCCCACCAATACAGCATTTTCCCTCAATAGTTCTAACCAATCCTGTACTCCAAACCACTAAGCCTTCCTGCCCTCTATATTTACTACTCACGCAATCAGGATACCTCACCACCATTTCTGACCAACAAAGAACATAGTCCCTTGACTGACCATAGTCCTCTTGACTTTTCATTGCTGTCAAACATGACAAGCTGCCTGCTCGGGAAAATAGCAAACTTCATTTAAATAAGGCAAGATCAGGGAATAATGAGATGTTTGTGCATGCAAACCAGCCAATTACCACTCACTAGCAAGATTCTTGTCTTGCCATTAAAACTTTGAGTGGAAAATCAGACCTTTCTCCTCAAAGTTGAGAAACTAATTTTTCTCATCTTGCCATATTTTCCCAACTGACTCAAGATTGGTCACATCATTCAGGGACCTGACAAAATTCCACCCTGAGTGTTATTGGCCCCTGAAGTCATGTTGTTTTGTGCCGAGCTGACAGTAGTGGAAATCTCTTGGCAGCGGTGAGAGTGTGCAATGCAAGCTGGCTGACAGTTTAAAGGTACACCATGCTGAGAGATATTATTTGAAGTGTATAGATATGCTTAAATGGTATGCAACTTTAAATAAGTTTTTTATAATAAACAACCTCTGACATATTTAATAAATCAGATCAAGATGTTTTATGATAGTCCCAACAATATTAACCATGATTTCCTGTTATAATGAAAAACTCGACTGTGGTAAACTCCCAGTGGTAACTGATCACTTCGTGTGAGTTCTGCCTAACATTTTATGTACTCTGAAGTCAACGATCCTTTACTTTCTGAAGTGATCATACTTGCTGTATTAAAAACAGGAAATACTCGAGAAACTCGGCAGGTCTGGCAGCATCTGCTGAGAGAAAAACAGAGTTCTTGTTTTTTGAGTCAAATATGACCCTTCAAAACTCCAGTTGTTATATTTCCTTTGTGCCTTTGGGTGCCCAGGATGCAAATCAAATTGTCATAAGTGGGTCAATTTTCTTATTGAAAACTGCTATCTTCATCACAGCCACTCTCGCCATGTTTGCTGCCTCTCCCACTGGCAGGCTTCCCTCTGCGCTATGTAGCTGGGCTGCCCAGCAGTGATGTCAGGAAGCACTTCATATAAAAGTTAGTGGATGGGGCAAGGTTAGTTGAAAATTTCAACACTGCGGTTGATTTTTGTTAGGAAAGGCATTAAGGAAAATGGGACTAAGTTGGAAAGGTAGAATTACATTGCAGATCAATGATGAATGAACGGTAGAATAGGTTTGCATAGCTGAATAGTCTATCTCTGTTCCTGTGTTACTAGTTGTCCGTGCAAACTCCAATTAGACAGAAATTTCCCGGTGCAGTAAATGCCATCAGTTCAGGTTCCAATTTAGCTATGCTTTGGTGGCTTTTGAAGGTTTCCTATTTCAATGTATTAAAGAAATAGATGCTGTACATTGGTGGAAAGAAAACGTCTAGGAGCCACAGATGAATGATAGTAAATATATCCACTGTGTAAGTTATCCTTTCTCGATAACAAATCATGCCTATTATGGAACTGTGGATCTAAAGTTGCAACTCGCAATGAAGAAGTCTCAAATAGTCAGCAAGATATAGAGTTTCAAGCTTATAATGCAAAAATAGGACCCAATTTTAGGATAATGTTTTTGGTATTCAACTCCAGGACCCAGATCATGCTGAGACATTGTGTAAATGCACATTAAAATACAGGAGGGTAATTGTACATGTGAATCCTGTGGAGAGAAATAATGCATGAGCAAAGCTTAGCTCTGCCAATGATGTCAACCAAACATACACATAGCAATTTGCCATAAATAGAACATTGCAAGAGGCCACTTACAATAGGGAGGACTGTGGGACTTCTATACCATAAAGCAGCATTTCAAGACAATATAACAATGAAAGTGTTCAGCTGAAAAGGCTTCTAAACAGGTTAGAATTATGCTTTTTTTGAACTCAGTAATCAGCATTACCTTTTGACACCATGGAGATTACAGTCAAATCTGGAGAGAATTTGGAAATATCAGTGACAAAACTATACATGTTATGGAACAAGTTAATCAACTTTCAAGCAATTCATATTTAGACAGATCCATGAATGTAGCAAAACATCTTCAAGTATATCAGAGACCAAAATCAACCAAATGGTCTTTGAACAAAAATCCATCGACAAGAATCATGGTTGATCTGTTTTTATCTCAAATTTTGCATACCTATCTACCCCATTAGTTCTTGATTCCGCTGCCTAACAAGAATCTATCTATCTCTACCCTAAAAATATTTGATGACCTACATTCCCTCGAATTTTTTTGTTTTCTGCATTGATCTCTGAGGTCTATGCTTCGTAGTGACTTCTGAAACCAGAAGGCGCCAGCACACCAACTGATGAGTGACCACACATTTTCTGGGAACATTGTCAATGATCCTGCTGCCACTGCCTTCCGAGGCAGAGACTTCCAAACTCAGAAAAGAAAAAAATTCTCCTCATCTCTGTTCTGAAAGGGTGACCCACTAAGGTCCACCTAATCAAGACCATTTCGGATCTTAAACTCATCACTTGAGTCACTCTTCATTCTTCTGAACTTCAGTGGAAACAAGCCCAGCATGTCCAACCTCAAACTAAACTCAAAAAATAATCTGTTCATTCCAGATAACAATCTAGTAAACGTCCTCTAAACTTCCTTATATCTTACAAAACAGATAGCCAGATCTCCCCTCCACCTCACCCCATGCCCTATTCCTTCTGCTACCCCACCCCCGCACCCTTTCCATTCTCCCACCCCATGCACCATCCGTTTTCCCCCCTGGAAAATTATTTTCAAAGGAATTACTAATTCATTAGCTACCTATTTTAAGACACTCGGATAAAGTCCATCTGGACCGAAACATTTGTCAACCTGCAGCTTCATCAATTTGCAGCAATCTTCAGCCAGAAGTACCAAGTGGATGATTCATCTCAGCTTTCTCTGATGGGCCACAGCATCACAGATACCAGTCTTCAGCCAATTTGATTCACTCCACGTGTTATCAAGAAATAGCTGGAGACACTGAATACTGCAAAGGCTATGAACCCTGACAACTGTCTCGCAATAGTATTAAAGTCTTGTGCTCCACTTCCTTAGCCAATCTCTTCCAATAGAGTTACAACACTGGCATTTAACGAACAATTGGTAAAATTGTCCAGGTATGTCCTGTACACAAAAAGCAAGACAAATCCAACCCAGCCAATTACCGCTCCATCAGCGTACTCTCGGTCATCAGTAAAGTGATGGAAGATGTCATTGACCTTGGTATCAAGCAGCACCTGCTCAGCCATAACGTGCAGTGATGCCCAGTTTGGGTTCTGCCAGGGCCACTCAGCTCCTGACCTCATTACAGGCTTGGTCCAAACATGGACAAAAGAGCTAAATTCCAGATGTGAGGTGACAGTGACAGCCCTTGACATCAAGGAGTCCTAGCAAAATCAGAATCAATGGGTATCGGGAGCAAACTCTCTGCTACTTGGAGTCATACCATGCACATAGGAAGGTGGTTGTGCTTGTTGGAGGTCAGTCATTTCAGCTCCAAGACATATCTGCAGGAGTTCCTCAGTGCAGGCCCTAGGCCCAACCATCTTCAGCTGCTTCATCAATGACCTTCCTTCCATCATAAGGTCAGAGTGGGGATGTTCACTGATGATTGCACAAAGTTCAGCATCATTCGTGACTCCTCAGATACTGAAGCAGTCCATGTTCAAATGTAACAAAATCCAGGCTTGGGCTGACAAGTGGCAAGTAGCATTCATTCCACACAAATGCCAGGCAATGACCATTTCCAATAAGAGACAATCTAATCACCACCCCATGACATTCAATGGTGCTACTCATCACCGAATCCCCCACAATGGGGTTACCATTGAGCAGAAACTCAACTGGACTTGCCAAATACAGTGGATACATGAGCAGGTCAGAGGTTAGGAATACCGTGACTAGTAATTTATGTCCTGACTCCCCAAAGCCTGTCCACCGTCTCCAACAATGTGCAGCTCCAACAATGCTCAAGAAGCTTAACACCATCCAGGACAAAGCAGCCCATTTGTTTGCCACCACATCCACAAGCATCCATTCCCCCCATCACTGATTATCAGTAGCAGCAGCATGAAGTCCCTACAAGATGCACTGCAGTAACTCATCAAAGATCCTTAGACAGTACCTTCCGAAACCAGCCCACTTCCATCTGAAAGGACAAGGACAGCAGATACATGGAAACGCCACAAACAGTGTTGTTCCCCTCCAAGTAATTCACCATCCTGACTTGGAAATATATCATTGTTACTTTGTATTCCATACAAAAGTTATTAATTAATCTTATCACATTGCACAATATCAAGTCCAGGCAAAATCAAAACGTTTGTTCATTTCATCCAGTCTTTCTTTACTATCTATTATTAACTCCTCATTCTCACCCTCTAGAGGATCAACAGTGGTTTTATCTACTCGTTTCTTGTTTGAATCCATTTACACTCTTGCTATCCGTTTTTACATTTCTAGCTACCTTTCTCTTATATTCTAATTTCTTCCTTATGATTAACATTTTAGTGTCTACCTTTCTTTATATTCCAACTAATCATCTGACCTGCCACTCATCTGCACGCAGATATATGCATTTTCATTAAGTATGATGATTTCCATAACTGCTCTGCTTAACCATAGATGGTGGGTCCTCCCTTAAAATTTTTATTTATAACAGGAATATACTTATTCTGTGTATTCTAAAATATGCCCTTAAATATCAGCCGCTATGTCTCTATTGATCTATCCCATAGGCTAGTATGCCAGTTCACTTCAGCTAGCTCAGCTTTCATGCCCTCATAGTTCCCCTTATTTAGGTTTAAAACACTACTGTTATATCCAATCTTCTTCCTTTCAAAATTAATGCAAAACTCAATTGTATTGTGGTCGGTACTACTAGGGATGCCATAACTCTGGGGTTATTAATTAATCTTGTCATATTGCACAATATCAAGGCCAGGCCTCTCTGAAAGCAGGATTACTCCCAGGGGACTGGAGGATTGCAAATGTGACACTGTTGTTTAAGAAAGGTGCAAAGGACAACACAGGAATCTACGGACCGTCAGCTTGACATCAGTAGTAGGAAAACTGATTGAGGCCATTATACGGGATAAGGTAAATATACACATAGAAAAATAACTCAACACTTGACAGTCAATATGGCTTTTTTAAGGGCAGGTATGTCTGACAAATTTAATTGAATTCTTTGATGAGGTTACACAGGCAGTCGATGAAGGTAGTGCTGTGGATGGTGTATATTTGGACTTTCAGAAATCATTTGATACGGTGCCACATGGCGGGTTTGTTAACAAATTAGAAATGTTTGGGAGTTATGGATCCTTGGCAACATGGATTAGAAGTTGGCTACAAGATAGGAAACAGATTGTAGGTATAAATGGGCATTTCTCAGATTGGACACAGTGGTGTTAGCCATGAATCAGTGTTGGGACGCTTGTTTTTTCTGAGTAATATAAACAATCTGGACATGGATGTGGAGGACAAAATCTCTAATTTGCAAATGCTACTAATCTAGGGAGAATGGTGAGGATGATGCTGAATGACTTCCGAGGGGCACTGACAAACAGGCAGACACCTGGCAAATGAATTTCAATGCAGAGAGATGTGAAGTAATGCATTTTGGTAGAAGAAACACAGAGACAACACAGGCTCATTTATACATCTTTGAAGGAAGTATAGAAACAGAAGCGCCTCATGGTTCACAGGTACCTGATTCTCTTCAGTCACAGAGCACAGAAACAGACCCTCCAGTCCAACATGTCCATGCCAACCATAATCCCAAACTGAACTAGTCCCACTCACTGAGGGTGGCCTCGCAAGTTGTTAAGAAGGCTTATAGGATCCTTGGGTTTATAAATGGAGGCAGAGAGTATAAAAAACAGGAAATGACTGTGTCTACACCTTTACAAATCGTTGGTCAGATCATATTTGGAGTATTTTGTTCAGTTTCATAGAATCCCCACAGTGTGGAAACAGGCCCTTCAGCCCAACAAGTCCACACCGACCCTCAGAGCATTCCACCCAGACCCATCCCCCTATAACCCACCTAATCTACGCATCCCTGAACACTACAGGCAATTTAACACAGCCAATCCACCTAGCCTGCGCATCTTTGGACTGTGGGAGGAAACCCACGCAGACACAGGGAGAATGTGTAAACTCCACACAGACAGTCATCTGAGGGTGGAATCAAACCCGGGTTCCTGGCACTGTGAGGCAGCAGTGCTAACCGCTAACCACTGAGCCACCACGCCATCCAGTTCAGTTTGGGCACCTTATTTAGGGAAGGATGTTAAAGTGCTGGAGACAGTTCAAAGGAGATTCGCTAGAATGATACCAGGAATAAGAGCTTTTGGATACAAGGAAAGATTAGAGAAATTGGGCTTATTCTCCTTGGAGCACAGATTAAGAGGTGACTCTATTGAGGTGTTCAAAAACCACGAACAATTTTGATTATGTAAAGAAAGATACAGGTATACTATTTCCACTAGCTGCTATGTCAGTAACTGGGGGTCACAATTTCAAAATTGTCAGCAAGACAGCAAGGAGTGAGATGTGGAAGAATTTCTTTACTCAGAGAGTTGTTAGGGTATGGAATGTGCTTCCTGTGAGAGTGATGGAAGTGGATTCCATAGAGGTTTCAAAGAGAATAGGGTATATATTTGAAAGTGATGAATTTAGACAGTAGAGATAGGGCTGGAGAATGGGACTAGCTGGGTAGCTGTTTCGGGAGCCAATACAGACACAATGGGTCAAATGGCCTCTTTCTGTGCTGTAAAATTCTATGAGAGTACAATTCTATAAACTGCTCTCAGGTCAGTTCCAAAATGTGGTCCTCTAAGAAGCTATCTAGAAAGCATTCTATGAACTCCTCATTCACACCACTACTGCTTATCTGATTTTTCTAGTTTATACATAAAACACATGTTTGTTGCCATTGCTTTATCACAAGCACCCAACATTTCACTCAGAGATAACAAGAACTGCAGGTGCTGGAGTCAGAAATAACACAGTATGGAGCTGGAGCTGGAGTGGAGCTCCATGTCCAATCCTACCTCTCATTCCCACCTCCTTGACCTGACACTACCAGTCCACTGACCAATCCCCACCACTCCCTACCTACACTCACCTATCACCATCCCACTTACCTTCACCAGCCCCACCCCTCCTCTCTATTTATATCTGAGCTCCCTTCCCCCTCCCCATTTCTGAAGAAGGGTTCTGACCTGCAATAGAGATAGTAGGAACTGCAGATGCTGGAGAATCTGAGATAACAAGGTATAGAGCTGGATGAACACAGCAGGCCAAGCAGCATCAGAGGAGCAGGAAGGCTGACGTTTTTG
>NC_063346.1:51275328-51281660 GCF_021869965.1 Rhincodon typus
CCCCAATGTTTCACCTTGTATACTTTATCCCACATTGCCATTACTGTTAAGGGGCCTGTGGACCTCTCCCATTGGTTACCTCTTTCCCTTACTATTCCTCATTTTCACCTAAACTGATGGCATTGACTCTTGTTTTGCTAAAGCTCTTTGACAGCATACTCAGTCAAATGTGGCCTTGATGTCAAAGGCAATGCCTCTCACCTCAAATCAGGAATTCAGCTTGCGAGTGGCTTCTGCTGCTGATGATGCTCAGGTAAGAACAGGATCCAGCTTGGTTGTGAGGCTATCATGGTTAAACAGTCTCCCAAAACATATCATCAGAGTCCAGTCACTGAGTGTGGGACAGTCCATGCCTGTTACTGAACGATGCCAAGAAATACTCATTGTATAGTGGTGTTGGACGTCACCCAAAGTAACTCCAATTGAGGGTAATATTTTTGGACTGGGAGAGTTATGTTCTTTTGTTGGACTGTTGTACATGTTCTGCATTAAAGTGCATCACCTCAATTGAAGTGTCTTCTGTTGCAGATGGTTCCGTCCAGGGAATCCTATTCGAAATGACCTAAAGATCCTCCTGCAAGCTGGCTCATTACCTATGTAACTTGTTGATGGTAACCACGGCAACACAGTCCTTTTACCGCTCTCCCCCCCCCCCCCCCCGGAAGGGACGCAACTAGTATCACGTGATGTCCAGGACCACGTGATCGGGCCCCCTTCAGCGCCCGATCCGGCTTCAGTTGGTCATGTGACGGGTGCCGTGCGACCTCCGTCGGTTGGGCGCCGGCCCGGTTGAGGAGGGCCGTGTTTACCGGTGTGCGGAGCTCTTGGCGCATGCCGTGTCCGCCAGCAATAATCACTCACAACGTTGTGAATGAAGTAACCGCTCGTCAACATCGACCGGAGCCCGATTGCGTCCAACGTGTTAACGGGAAAGGGTTAGACAGAGGGAGGGGAGGTGAGGAACGTGACCCGGAAGCGATTCTGCCGGAAGTGGCTCTGTCTAATCAGCTGATGGTGATGGTGAAGAGGTGGCTGTTATTGTTCGGGGGTTGAGAAGAAGCCAACAGCCCCTAGACGTGGAAAAGATCGCCTTCCGCAACCCCCCCCCCCCCCCCCCTTGCGACAGCTTTCCCACCGGGGGCACAGTGACACCCGGTTCCTTCTCCCCGGCACAGATCGGCACCCGACCCTTTATACCCGGGAGGCAGCAGCTCCAGGGCTTCTGTACCCGGGACAGAGTGGACCCCGGGTCCCTATCCCCGGGGCACAGCCAAAGCCGGCTCCTCCTCCTCCAGCAGCAGGACAGCCGGGCCTGGATCCACCCGCCCCCTCGCCTACAGCCGAGCCAATGCTCGATCTGGAAGTGGTGCCCGAGCGGTCTCTGGGGAACGAACGATGGGAATTCGCTTTAGGTATATATAATCTAATGTACACTCTGTGCGTCGGATGATTGTTTTGTCCCGGTTTTGTCTCCCCTAGCAAGAAGGGGGAAAGGTGCAAGACGAGGGGATATCATCTCGGTGTATCATATGGAGAGGAGGGGTCGTATTGTTCCTGTGAGGTATACAGAGAGAGATTGTTTATGTGATGGAGGAGGGAGTAATACTGTTCCTGTGGGGTTAGATGGCTGCTCTAATTCCTTTTAAAGAATCTGGAGAGATTGTCCCTGCGAGGTATGACGAGTTTTCAATTGACGTCGGTTATTTGGATGCTAGTGTATATTTTAAAATTAACTTCATTATTCTATCGTAGCGCAGCACCTGCTTCCCCCCCCCCTTCTAGATTTAAGATGTAAATCTATTCTTCTAGAAGATCTTAGGATAAGACAGCATCTTCTTGGGTAGCACTTCATCAACTATAGGGGACTATTCCGTGCATTTGACAAATCTTAGAAAATGGCCAGGTGCAGATTCCTCATTCAGACCATTGCATCTTGTTGTCTGAGGCAGTTATATCTGACTATTTGTTGGACTGGCTAAAAGCTATGCCATGTAAAGAGAAATGTCCATGTTCTGTTAATTTACCAACTGCTAATTGATATCTGTTAAGTACTTTTAATTATTGTAATTGTCATAGGATGATCTTGACTTATTGCTGTTTTGTTGTCTGACTTGGCATCCTGAAGGTGGAATTTAGTGTAATTCACTACTTCTAATCAGGAGCGCATGTAATCATATATATATAATGATGTCTTCTGTTGGCCTCTGTGCTATTAGCTGCTGGCCAATTTCTATTAGAAATCCATTTGTTCTTTGGAAATTAAATGGAGTGTCTCTTGGAGAACTGGAATGCTTGATCAGATAATTATATCATGATTTAAATCAGAGGAGGTGAGCAAAACGGTGAAGTGGTGCCCGAACAGTATCTGGGGAACAGTACAACTGAGCTCAGTGGTTTCAAGAACAGCTGCTATGGCAAGTATTATCATGCTCTCCCAGGGCCCATTTTGGGCCATAACAGTGCATGGTTAGCTAAGTGAGAGTTTTGGTGGATTCTAGGATTACCTCATTGCAGATCAGTGTAAAGAAGGCTGTTTTTAGATGTTATTCTGGGCTCCTGACTCTCCAAGTCCCATTTACCTATTATCTCTCACCAAACCTACATTGGCTGCCAGTCTGGTTGCACCTCTTTTAAAATTCCCTAATATCCTTGTTTTAACTCGTTGCAACATTGTTGACTGACTAGGTCCAAAGCTCTGAAATTTCCTGTTAAACTGCACCACTTTTCCCTTTTAAAATGCTGCTTAAAATTTATCACCTTGACCCAGCTTTTTGGACATATCCTAATGTTTCCTTGTGTAGCTGTGTTAAATTTTGTTAATGCTCTTGTGAATTGCCTAGCATTGCCTTGAAGGGATCAATATAAAAGCAAGTTATTGTTAATGGAATTTGTTTTTCTCACTGCTGATGTTTGCTGTGTGCTTGAAGTGGGTGTGATGAAAACACTTGCCCTGTGCATTGAAATATCTGCCCTCAGCAATATTATGATGTTAGGAAGGAAATGAAAGTGCCACATATGCACTTGCTGTCCCGGTGCAGCTAATGAATTATCTGGTTGGTCCTGTACAACAGTGGCTTGCATTGGTAATACACGTTCACCTACCTATTTTATTATTTTCAGTTTTCTGACTTAAAAATATTTGATTTTATAATGAAACTTTTCCTGTTCGGTCTTTCACCTTTTTATAGTAAGCTGTATGCATGTTCCAACCAGTTCCACGTCTGTTTTCTTGGGGTATGGCATCCACAAATATACAGATCCTTAAACTCTTAGCTTTATCATCTTTCAGTACTGATCCTGTGCTGTATTGTACACCTCTTGGCTCAAAATATTTAGATGTTCAGAAGTACGTAGAGGAAACTATTTTGAAAAAAATTTGATGCTGAGGTGCATTTGAAATGATGCAATGGCAGTGATGAAATCCTCAATCAGATGTAATGCAAACTGTACAGTGTGCTCTTTAGCAATCATATTAGTAAGGAAAGTTGACCTTTTTTAACTGACTGTTTTGTGAAATGCTATGTCTTGCTCGATTTTAAGGCACTTGTCTCGCTCAGTGTTGTATGTAATACTCGAGCTTTGTTACCCCTTTGGGAAATCATTATAGTCCATAATCAGATTTTTTGACAAGTTTTTAATAACATACACATCCAAATAAATGCAATGTAATGTGTCACCTTGATTTGATTTTTAACTGTTTTTTTTGGTTTTCTCAACATTATATGCTGCTTGGGTGAGAACATTTTTGTTGTGGAAGTTAATAGGCTGTCTACTCATGGCTTCCTAATACAGATCCTGCATTTATATCGGGCAAATTCATGTGAGCACGATCTGCTCATTATGTGATGGCCCAAATAAAATATACCCAATATATAGAGCTTGATGGTGACAATGCATTGTATCACCAGTGTTACAGTGTGGAAAGAGTCCATTTGCCTCTTGTGCCTGCACTAACTCTCCAAATGAGCAACATTACTTAATGCCATTCACCTGCCTCTTCACCATACGTATGCTGGATTGTTTATGTAACCATGCCCTCATGACTGTCCATATTGAACTTCTGTCTACTGTGCTTTTAGGCAGTATATTCCAAGGCTGGAAAAGTTTTTGTTCGTCCCATTTTGCTTTTTAAAATCGCTTTAAACCTGTGCCCTCTAAGCTCCTAGTGTACTGCTGATATCTGACATCAGACAGTCAGCACAGAACTATTTCCATCCTTCACCTGCATTGTACCCACTGCTTCATCTGCACCATTCCAATATGGATGACAGCTCAGTTATTTCTGAGCATGATAGAGCACTGCCAGCAAAAGATTCTATAATTCAGTCACATAGTGTGGTGATTGTAATAATGTTGTCATTGTTCATCAGTATCTACATTTTGCTGACCTGAAGGTCTTCACTACTGGACATTACACCAAGGACTCCCAGCTCCACAGTAGTAAACACACCTTGATTATGGGTCTTTACTAAATGAAAGAAAGAAGAGTAGGGCAAAGCCCAAACACTTGGGATGATTCTCTGAAATGTTATTTGTTATCTTCTTATATTTCAGTTTTTATGCTTCACACATGATGGGAGGGTGTGACGATGGCCAGTTATCTCTTGCCTGCTGAATATTTGGCCAATGATCAGATTAATGTCAATTGCACAGTTTTCAATCCCTATTTTGGCCACAGTATATTCGGGTTAACATCATCGTGCTAGCTTTAGGGGAAAAAAATCCATGATGCTTTTGTGGTTCAGCAAATAATCTCCAAACACTACCTTTGGGCAGAGAACTCAAGACAGCGGCAGCTTTGTGCACTGCAGATGAGTGAGCACAGTTGATTTGGCCCAAAATAATTAGTTCCTAGGTGCTAAAATCATTCATTACACATTACTTATTTTAATGCAAAGGACAGTTGTTACTGTCTTTTGACTGATTTAAATGACTAGATTGTTTTTAAAATGGGCATTTTAAGAGTTGGGAATTTGACCAACTCGAGCCAGCTACTACAAATAAGTTAACAATCTGGCAGGTTTCCTCTTCCTCCCAGTTCCCACCTTAGAGGAGCTGTCCTAGCCTTTCCTGCTTTTCTCTCTTGGTCTTCTTCAATCAGGCTTTGTAGAGGTTTGGAGTCTGAACAGACAGAGAATCAACACTATCTGAATGTCGTTTGCCTGACTAGCATTGGCTCTGCTTTTACCCATGCTGTGGGCTGTTTCTTTGTACATCATAAATCTGCTCATGTGCCAGTTGTGAACCTAAGAAAAATACCTGTGATGCTATCCTGTTGATGGGAATAAAGTTCTATTTTCAAGTACATTTGCTTTTTAAATTTTATTTATATAAAAATAGGTCTCCAATTATAACCCAAAATGGAATGACTCAAATGATTGCGATTAGTGTTTAACAAGGCAAGTGCACAGTAAATCAATGCAATGTAATCCATGCATAAATACAAAATCTTGTATATTTATTGGGTTTGAAGTTGAGTAAAACTCCCGTTTGAGGCTGTATTGTTTAATTTTATAATCCATTGTCTGTCGCAAAGACCATGATTCGTTCCTCATGCTAAGTTAGCCAACTTTAAATGAGACTATTCTATCCTTTCATCAGGGAGACTTGGGTTAGTGATCAGACTAAAAGATTGATGGTTGACTCTCTATGCCAGTGTGGACTGTTGCATGTTGTTTGTTTCTTGAGTTCGCCATATAGTGAAGTAGACGTTACTGTATCGTTCTGTCTTGATCACTGATGTGTGTGAGTGTGAAAGAGAGTGAGAGATTGGTCAGCTCCACCATTTGATCATGGCTGATTTGTTTCTCAACCTGATGCTCTTGCTTTCTCCCTGTAATCCTTGATCCCTTTATTAGTCAAGAATGTATCTATCTCTGTCTTAAGTACACTCAGTGAGTTCCACAGATCGATTCATCATCTGGCTGAGGAAGTTCCTTCCATCTCAATTCTAAAGGGTTGTCCCTTCACTCTGAGGCTGTGCCCTTGGGCCTTAGTCTTTCCTAGCAGCAACATCTTCTCCAAATCCACTCTATCCGGGCCCCTCAATATTCTGTATGTTTCAATCAACCTATAAACTCCAAGTACAGACCCAGAGTCCTCACCTGTTCTTCAAATAACAACCCCTTTGTCACCAGGATCATTTTTGTAAACCTCCTCTGGGCTCCTTCTAAAGCTGGCACATCATCCTTTTAGATACAGGACGCAAAACTGCTCATACTATTCCAAACCTTGTCTGACAAGACTCTTATTCAGCTTCCTCGAAATGAATGCTATTATTGCATTTGCCTTCCTAACTGCCAACTGAACCTGCATGTCAATCTTAAGAGAAA
>NC_063346.1:51282160-51295789 GCF_021869965.1 Rhincodon typus
GAAGGCTGACGTTTCGGGCCTAGACCCTTCTTCAGAAACATCAGCCTTCCCGCTCCTCTGCTGCTTGGCCTGCTGTGTTCATCCAGCTCTACACCTTGTTATCTCAGATTCTCCAGCATCTGCAGTTCCTACTATCTGTGAAACAAGGATTCCACTTAATACAGACGTTTCATTAAACTGCGATAAATCTATTTTGCACATGCACTTTTGGGATTGGGGGATGCTGGGATGTTATATAGATCAGACTATCTGGCAAATGTGTATTTATGTTAGGAGGAAATGGTGAATTACACGTCATTTTGGTTGGATTTGTACAGTTGCTTAATAAAATTTGTGGAATGGCAAATTATCTTTGGGATCTTCGTATCAAATTTGTGTCAGCATACTGATAAGATCATTAGAATCATAGAATCCCTACAGTGTGGAAGCAGGCCATTCGGCCCACCAAGTCACACTGGCACTCCAAAGAGCATCCCAACCTTGTAGGCTTGCATTTCCCATGGCTAATCCAACTAGTTTGCACATCCCTAGACACTATGGGCAATTCAGCATGGCCAATCCACCTAACCTGCACATCTTTGGACACTGGGAAGAAACCTGCACATACGGTTGCCTGAGACTGGAATTGAACCTGGTTCCTGGCGCTGTGAGCAGTGTTGATCACGGAGCTACCGTGCTGCCCATTTTTACCACTAAGATTTATGTGGGTTTTCTTTTTATGATAAATGTGAAATTAATGAAGGATTATTTTCACTTAATTTGCTGTGTATGCTTATTTTACGCATACTTATTTTAAGCCTTTCTGAACTTCTTCCTAGGTAAAATAGTTTCACAAATGTGAACTATTTCTTGCATGAATACGTCTGCGTAACTTAAACATCAATTCTGTCACTGGGAATCAACCAGGTAGCAAATACCTGGTAACATAACCTCCAAATCTAATACTGTACTGGTTTGTGAAATGTATCACTATGCCTTTATGGTTGCAAAACCCATTTTCTGGAATGCTTTCTCTAATGCAGTGGTAGTAACTACCACAGATGGGGAATGGTAGAAAGTCTAGACCAACTTAAAGGGGAGAAATATTAAAAATAGCTGATGGTCAATTTTTATATTGCTATTCCTGGGGGAAGTTAAAAGTCTTTTTTTTTACATAGATGAAATCTAGTTTGCTGTTTACAAACAAATTAGGTAATCACCCTGAAAGCTCATAGCCCAAGTTTTTGAGGCATATTTCAGTCTCTCGGGTTGACGTACCGAGGAGAGTTCACATTTGATTTTCCTCTCTGCTGAGATATCTAATCTCAGCTGAAGAAGTGGTAAGTAAGGCTGTTGCATTTGCTTTTAATTCATTAATAGAATAGGGATAGGGTACAATATTTATTGGCAATCCCTTAGTGCTCCTCAAGAGAATGTGATCATGATCCCACATTCTTGAATTCCTGCAGTTTGTGATGTTAATTAGAAACCAAAAGAATGAAATGCCATCTTTCTGAAAGGTTAAGTCATTGTCTCACCGCAGATTCTGCAAGATGTGTGTACTTAATGTTTTCTGTAAATATTTCTCTTGTGTTTGGCCTTTCCTCTATATTTTTTACGTGATGGTCTGTTCATGAAGTGGTTTTAAAAGTTTGATTTGTTTTAAAAATTAATTATATCTATTTGGCTGGCAGACAGATGCAAATGTTTTTTCAATGCATTTGTTGGATTGAGTTGCTGTTGCATGAATGAATATGCTGTAATTTGACAAATTGAATCCCTGGCGCCCAGCAGTCCAAAATTGGACATTACTGCTGCGTCAAAGAATTAATGTAGAGATTTGATCTCTTTGAAATATGACTGTCGTCTACTTTGTAAACTTACTGTTCTAGTCTTGCACCTGCATTTTCCTTCATTTCCCTTTCCACTTTGCTCGCTTCCTTGCTGTCACTGTCCAAAACAGAACATGCACTTGATATTTGGACTGCAGGGTTCATGCTGCACTGCCAAACTGAATCCTGCAACTTTGAATGTTTTATTGAAGGCTGTGTAACTGAGCGATATTAATGTTGTAAAAATCTCTCTTTCATCCTTGTTTTCTCTTACTTTCTCAGAAATGAACATAATTGCTGTATGTTTGGCTTTTCACAGTGCATAATTATTCTGGCATTGATTGTAATTTAACTAATGCATGGGATATTGATTAGTGCAGTATCCCATGTTTCTGACATTTTCTGGGCCATGTGTCAAAGCAGAATCAGATGCCTGTAACTGTATGCTTGATAAAACATGGGATCATTATTTCATATGTCATTCCAAGGTTTGGAGAATACTGTGCTGCCAATCAGATTATTAACTCAGGATGTTACTACTGTTTAAAAAAAAAAAAAAATGACTGCATTATTTATTTAAAGTCCTGCTCTCTGATAGAGTTTGTATTGATTTTTCTGAAAGGCTTTTGTGGCCTCTGGAACCAATCTATCTCTGCAGTTTTTTCCGGCAAATTGGCATGGAGAACAGCGGCAAACTCCCACACGAGAGTACGTGGACTTCGAGCGTGATGTAGGCAAGGTAAGAAACCAATACTAGTTTTGTTCTGAATGGGGGCTGTCTACATAGCCTAAACTGCATGCTGCTGTAAAGGTACATTGTTTTAAATGTATCTTGCTATACAAATATGAACCAGAAAACCTTTTGCACAATTACAATATTTGTTCAATTGTGCTAAATGTTTACAGTATGGTGAAGCAATTGGGAAAGCTATAAAAATAATTGGCTATATGGCCAGACAATAGATAAAATCCTTCAAGGATTATGCTGAGATTATAGTATGAGACGATAATAAGGACTGCAATCACTTATGGTAATTGTGGCATAAACTGCGTTTTTTCTCATGGAAACAACTTGGAAGACTGAACTGGCAACAATTATATATGCCTGTAGCCAGAGAAGGAAAGAACCCATTAGAAACAAGGGAGAAATTCGCCAATGCCCAGCATCTCCTTTTACGCTCTGTTTTCATAAAAGATGATTGACTGGACTAAGCTGTGGGACAGTATTGGGTGATCAAAACAATTGCACCTGCATATGCAGGAGAGTTGTAATGAAAGGGATGAGATTCGTTGGACTGAATATCACTCCTCATTCTACAGTTTTTTTTATAACAAAGTCTTCAACTTTTTTCTTTTCAAGTCCCTGGTAATTCAGTAAACTAAAATGTGAATGTGCTGGTGTTGGACTAGGGTGCACAGAGTCAGAAGTCACATGACACCAGGTTATAGTCCAACAGGTTTATTTGAAATCTCTAGCTTTTGGAGCGCTGCTCCTTCAACAGGTAAAGCCAGTAAACTAAAATAGCATGTCGACACATACAAGTTATTTTGGTGACATCTGTGTTGCTTTTTTATAGAACACTTAAGTCAGTTAAAGTATTCCAAAATGGCCTGTACAGTTCATGTAGCTGAATAAAAATTTTCATTTTGAACTTTGAAAATGACTAATTTAAGTTGTGTCTCAACATCCAGGAGCCCAGATTTTGTAGATACCAAGTGATTCCTAAAATAAACTTCTACATATTGTTTCTTTTCAAGAAAATATTGATACAGTTCAGTGAGAGCCTGTGTTTGTTGATAGAGTACAAATTATGCTTGCTGCAGCTAGATGGGTACAAAGAAATCTGTGTTCTCCCTCTTATGTTAGAAGCAGAGCATTGCAAACAATTTCACCTTCAAAATTTGCATATATTTGTTTTCAAAGCTTTGGACTGCTTAGTCTTCTCTTTGTCATGGGTGAATCTCTAGAGTCCATTATACTGTTTGAAAAAATAAAAATATATCATGGTTTAGTCTGACACAGACAGCATGATTGTAATGAGTAGGTTGTTATTCAACTAATAATCCTGAGCCCCAAGCAAATGCTCTGGTGATGTGGGTTTGAATTCCAAAATGGGAAATTTGATGTCAATAAATTATGGAATTAAAAGCTAATTCAATTGTCGATTGTCATAAAATCTCATTTGGTTCACGGATGCCCTTTCGGGAAGGAAGTCTGGCATCCTTCTCTGGACTGACCTACCTATGACTCCAAACCCTCAGCAATGTGGTTGGCTATTAACTGCCCTGTGAAATGGCCTGAGACCCAATCAACTAAAGGGCAATCGGGGATCAGCAGTAAATGCTCACCTTGCCTTTAATATCTATATTCCCATGAAATAATTTTTTAAAGTAGTCCAGGAAGTTTGTTTGGGGCTGGCTGGCAAATTAAGGATTTAAAGGTTGAATGGATTAGATAGAAATTACTATGAAATCAAACCAAGTTGTATCTTTAATTTGGTATCTACTGCAGTTGACGTATATTAAGGATCTAGTATTGATTTTATGTAATGTACAAAAATAATTCTTAAATGAAATTGCTATCTCAGTTGCTTAACAATAGGTGTTGCAAGTCAGAGCCTGCAACTTGGGGGTGAAAGGAGCATCTAAGCCAACGAGGGAAGTTGCTTCCTATTTGTTTTATTCGTTCATGGGCTGAGGGTGTTGCTTATAGGTAGCATTTATTGCCCATCCCTAAATGTCCAGAGGGCACTTGAGAATCAACCACATTGCTGTGGATCTGGAGTCACATGGAGGCCAGACCAGGTAAGGATGGCAGTTTTGTTTACTAAAGGACATTAGTGAACCAGATGGGTTTCTCTGACAATTGGCAACAGATTCATGGTCATCACTAGATTCTTAATTCCAGATATCTTTTATTGAATTTAAATTCCATCGTCTGCCATGGCGGGATTCAAACCCAGAATGTTATCTTGGTCTCTGGGTTAATACCAGTGATAATACACTAGGCCATTGCCTCCCCTCTGTTTTGACTAATGGGTATTGTTTGAGACCAATGGTTCGCCTTGAAGCATCTAAACCAGTGTCTTTGCTTCATTTGTTTTAAAAGCATGAGTTTGTTCCCAGATTTATTTTGAATTTCTGACCCTAGGGCACTTTGTAGTTGAGTTTTTAGTTCAACACTTGAAATGTTTCATTTTGAAATTGAGTTCAAAATGGTGTCTCAGTATCTGATTTTGTCTCTATCTGGTCAAAAATGGCATCATGATTTTGGAAGTATTGCTGTATACATGTTCATTGATTTTATGTAGCGTCTGAAGTAGCTGTACTGAGCTGATTATGTTCTCATTAGAATTGGGCAACTGAAATTAAGAACCACTTCTAATCTAAACTTGCTTAGTGCAAGACTTCATTATGTGGGTCTTCAGTTGAAATCACGGAATAATTTACACTGAAGATGTAAATTTAGTAGTTTCTCTTTAAGTATGAAAACTCTGCCCCAAAATGTATTCATTTGCCACAGACATGCACTTTCAGGAACCTACAATAACACCTGAGTCTTGAGATGGAAGGGCCAGAAGGTTAATGTTCCTCGATTTGTATAAAAGCTTGAATGAGCTCTACTGTAGAAACTGGATTGTCTGCAAAAGTATGAAGTACTCTTCACGAGTCCACTGGCTTCAGAATGTGTTTTGCTGCTTGGGACTCTTTCTCTGTATTAATTTGTCATCATTCCCTCAAGGGAAAAAGAGGTTGGGAACTAGACACTCGCGTTATTTTGAATAATGCATGGAGAACTTGGCAGATTCTGTAGAAAAGCTTTCAGTTGGACAAATGAGCGATCGCTAGCACATTAAGCTGTCTATGGTACAGATGAATGCATGAATTAGGAGTAGGTCAGACAGCCATTCGGTAAGATCATAGTTGATCTGATTGCTTCATGTTTCTGCCTATTCCTTCACACTCTTGCTGATCAAGCATCTGTCTACTTTTGCATAAAAAAATGAAGAATTCTTCCTCAGAAGTTGGTGGAAGCAGTTCTAAAGATTCCAAACTTAGAATTTATCCTTCTGTAGCAGATACAAATTTAGTTGACAACCCTTCCATTACAGATTTGGTCCGGTAAACCTTCTCTGAATTGCTTTCAAAGCATTCCCATTCTTGCTTTTAAACAAGGTGAGCAATATTGCATACTTGATGAATTCCAAATGTGATCTCACCAGTGCTCTGTATGACTGAAGCATTACGTCAAAACATTGTATTCAACCCCCTTTCAGTAAATAACATTCTATTATCTTTCCTCATTACTTACTCTACTTGTATAATGACCATTTTGTGATTCAAACACTAGGATGCCAAGATTCCTGCCCATGTCAGAATTCTGCACCCTCTATTTAGATAATCTAACTTATCAGTTCACTTGCACTAGCTCAGTTTTCGTGCTCTCATATTTGTACTTGTTTAAATTCAAAGTAGTAGGCTGGAAGTCATCCTACTCTTACTCAAACTATTTGAAATTCAGTCATATTCTCACTGCCACCCAGGGCTGCTTTTACTCAGGTTAGTAATTAATCCTGTATCATTGGTCAAAACCACGTTTAGTTTCGCCAGCTCTCTGGTTGGTGCTGTAACATGCTGGCCTAAGAAATTGTCAGGAAGGCATTGATTCAGTTCCTCCTTCTGATTTTTCCAGCCTATATGTAGGTTAAAATCCCCCATGATAATTTCTGTACACTTTTTGTCAGGCTCCCATTATTTCTTCCTTGATATCCTGACCCAATGTGTGGTTGCTTGCAGGTGGCCTACACATGACTCCCACAAATAACCGTCTGCCTTTGTTATTACTCGTCTCTAGCAAGACCACTTCTATATCCTGGTTTTTTGAATTGTGCTCATATCATTTCTAATTAAGAGCCGTTCTTCTACGCTTTCCTCACTACCTATCCTTCCTAACTGTCACGTACCCCTTCGTCATTAGGTCCCAATCTAGGCCATTCTGCAGCTACATCTCAGTAATGGCTACTGGAATGTACTTATCTTAATTTGTAGTAGTTCATCCGTTTTTGTTTTGAATGCTGCGTGCATTCAAACGGTGTCTTAAGTTTTGTCCTTATTTTTGTAACCTCTGGTCTTATCTGTTGGTTTGCTTTTAGGTCTGCGTTTTCTCTTTCTTACTGTCACTGTCTGTCATTTCCTACATTAATTCCTTCCTCTTGCATTTTCCCTACTCTTCGATTGACCACAACTTCCCAAGTTTGGGCCCTTGCCCCCACTGTTTAAAACCCACCCACTTCCCTAGTTATGCAGTTCGCAAGGACTCCAGTCCCAGTATTGTTCAAGTACAGTTTCTTACTGGTGTACTTTCCTACTTGACTTTGCGTCATCAACAAAATTTTAGCAACCATGCCCTGACTGCTTCATCCAGATCATTTTATGTAGATGTCAGACTTGTGGTTTTCTGCTTTCTGTCTCTCTCCCATGGACTTGAGCAAAGGAGTTATATTTCCTATTATCCAATTTAAAGGAACCTTCTGAGAATCTAGGGAATATTGGAACATTAAAGTCAATACATCAGCCTCGAGTGCTTGAATGAAATCCCATTGAGGTCTTGTCAGCCAAGCAGTTCTAATAATTTCCATCGTACTACTTTCCCTTGTGATTGAGATTTTTTTGGGCTCCTCTGTCCGTTTAATTTCCTCTTTCTGGATTATTTCTTGTAGATATTTTTAATTGACCTATTTAGGCATGGAGCAGGTGGGGTTTGAAACAAGGCTTTCTGGCCAGAAGTAGGGACATTACCACCCTACCACAAGAACCCTTACATTTCGTGTATTCTTAATAATGAAGACTGACATAAACTACCTGTTCATTTTATCTACCAACTCCACATTTTCCGTTAATTCCCCAGGTTCGCTTTTTCTATAGGACTAACATCTGTACAAATTGTTGCTAAGTGTTTTTGTATTTCGAGTTAGATTTCACTTGTACTCAAATTTTTCCAGTCTCATTAAAAGTAGCAAAGAATAATTTAGAGATTATACTGGCCAATTTTCTGGCCTACCACCCATATTTGTAATTACAGCAAACTTTCTTTTAATCGGCACCTTATGAGTCGGTACTCTTGATAAACTGGCAAAAACTATATACCCCAAACACTGGAAGTTTACCATTTTACCACAATCTCTGCAATGTCTGAGTAGTCAGTTGAGGGTGAGAGTGAGAAGTGCCTCTGTTGGCAAGTTTTATTTAAGATAAAATTGCATTATCATTTAAGTGATTCATGCTGTTTTAAAAAAAGTAAAGCAATGATGTGTACACCCCCTGCTATTAGTGTGTGTTCTTACATTGATTATGCGGACCTTTTGATCAACAGGAATATTTGCTCAGCTGGCACACTCCTGTCGCATAGGTGCATTTTCTATATATGTTTTTTTCTTTGAATTTGATATTCTCTGTAACTTGATCACAGATGGCGGGTCCTCCCCTTGGAACCTTTCTTTCTTGTAATAGTCTGAATTATCCCCTTAACTGTTAGCTGCTGTGTCTTAACAGATCTTTCCCTTATCCTAATTAACTAGTTCGCTTTAGCTCACTTTGCTTTCATGCCCTCACGATTGCACTTAGTTTAGAATGGTGGTCTTGGACCCATTCTTCTTTGAATTCTAATTGCCGTTAAAACAATCATGTTGCAATTGCTTCTACCTAGGATAGATTCTAATCCAGGCCTGAGCAGATTTCCTGAGCTTTGGCAGTAACAGTCAGTGCTGGGCACTCACTCTTTGCAGAGAAGTATTCCAACTTAGTCACTGTGCTGTCTTCCACTGCCATCACGTTCCTTTTTGCACACTCACTTTCTTGTACCTTGGTGCTGTTTTCGGTAATCTCATCCACTCTAACCCCCTCACCCATCCAATCTTAAAGAACCTCAGGCCTGTTGGGGACTTGCAAAGACTGGGGCTGCTGTAGTCCTACCTTATTTGCAGTCCCACTCTTTTCCCTGATCAGTTATCAAATCAAAGACCCTTAAAGGGTGTGAGCAAAGGTGTCCAGGTAGTGTTCCCCTTGATGTGTTGCAGTTCTGTAGTTTGGCCTGTAGCTCAAAACATTAATTGAAGAGCAGCAGTCGCTTACTGCAAAAGTGGTTGTCATAGATCGTGCTGTTATCCAGGAGCTCCCATGTTTCACATTTGCAGCACATCACCTGCCCTGCCATTCCTAGTTTAAATTCACTTTCCATTATTTTTTCCTTCTAATTCCCATCAGATCCTGTATGATTGTAAAACTTAATCACTTAACCAGAATACTCGCCAAACACTCAGCACTCCAAATCATATTTGTCACATTGAAATCCTCTTGTTTCAATGCTTCTTAGCTAGGGTTGGCTGTGGTCAACTGTGGAACAGAGTATATGAAAACCTGCCCAATGGTGTTTTTTTTCAGTGCAGGAGGAATCAATGGTGAATGTAAGCAAATACAGTGACTGAAATGAGTTTCCTTTTTTTAAAAGTTATTTTTCCAGTATATGTTGTTGCCATCTCGAATTATAAAACAAAATGTATTCCTTCCTGTTCAGCAGATTAGGACAATAAAGTTTTGTAGTTTGTTGATGTGACAATTGTAAGCAATTAAATTAACAGTTGTAAGTACAGTACAATATCTGACAGGCCCTCCCTGCCTCCATGTGGCTTGCATGTCCACTTGTTATGTAGTTAGATTTTGTTCGGTTTCCTTTTGTTTCTGCTTTGAATTACAGCTCCAAATTTCATTATCTTTTTATTTTAGTTATATGTTTAATAGTTGTTTACTGTCATTTTTGTTGCTGCATTTTGAAGTGAAGTAATTGACCAATAAACTGGTGACCTTCCCAGATAAATAAATTGCAGGGTATAAAAGAATTGAAGCAAATTAGTGAAATGATAGTATCTTGATGTAAAATTGGAGTTAATGCAAATGCCTTCAGGAGCTGTATTCTTGGTTTCGTGATGTGACTGTCTTGATAAGTCAACATTCTGGTATGCAAAGTGTGGTTAATTGCTGAAACAATCGGGCAGAATGAGACTTGTTTTAATGTTTTTGAGCTTCCAAACCTGTATGATTAATGTGTTGGACTTCACATGACAACTTCTTTCCCACCCCTGGGTCCACCTCAGAATCCACCCTTCCCAAAAAAACAGTAATGACCTGTAGCATTGTAACTTCAATCAGTGAAACATGAAACCATGCAACAATTTTGATTTGTCTCAAATTACTTTGTACTGTAATACTTTATCTTCCAACTTCACTTACTTTAGCATTTTGTGCTCTTTTCCACTCTATTAATTCATCACATCATGGCTGCCTTCATCAACCAATCCTGCTAATTATTGCTTTTTGATTTCACTCTACATTTATTTAGGAAAAAAGAAATGGGAAATTTAGGGTGTGGGGCCTTGATCGTTGAAAATGTTTTTCTCAGTCGTGGAATGAAGGAATTTGGAGTTTTGAATTGGAGGAAAGCAGAGTTCTCCTGAGCGCTGTAGGGCTGGTGGAATCAGAAATAAGGAGGAAGTAGTTTGTACAAAACACGAGAGTAAGTAAAGCCAACAGATTGGAATGGTGATAACACAGTGTGGAACGTGTGTGACGTTTCAACTCAAGACCCTTCTTCAGACATTGGAATAGTGGCAATATTCGAAAATGTCTTTAATGGAAAATGAACATACATTGAAAAAACATTAGTTACGCTTAAGGATAAGAAAGTAATTTACTCTGTTGTGAATATATTTATAAAACGCTGTGGAGGTGAGGGGAATTGTATTTTTACATGGAATACTATTAGTACCTGGAAGCCCTCCCAGAAACAGTAGGAATAGCAGAATCAAAATATGACCAATGCTTGAAAAATGTGCAAATTGGGATTAACCAGTTATCTTTCAGAAAGTCATTTATGAGGGCATGTGCTTCCAGAGCTATAAAATTCTGCCTTCCAATTTGGTTAACACTCCTAAGTAATTCATCCAAGTTCATTGTTTCTAGCAACTTCTGCTTTTTAATAAAGTGAGCAAAGCTGATTAAAAAAGTTTTGGTCCATACTTTGGAATGTTATAGATATTTCTGGTCTTTATATTTGAAAATAATAGAGAAACACTGGAAATCTTTTACATAAAAAAGTTATACTACAGCAAAGGAATTGTAACTACTAAGTTTGGGCTCCCCTCTAGAAAAATGGCCTGATAGAGGCTAAGGCAGTGAAAAGTTTTGACAGGGTTTACGTGTTGAAAACGGTTCTGCTATGGAGCAACACCACAATTTGTGGCTATAATTATTAAAAAGTTATTAAAATTCAATAAGAACGTTGGGAAAAACTTTAAATCTAGAATAATTAGAATGTGCAATCTACTACTGTAAGGAGTAATTGAAGGAGAGCACAAATTTCAGAGAAAATTAGATAAGTAAGTGAGGGAGATAGGAATACAAAGATGTGTTAACAGTGTGCTGAGACTTATGGGAAATATAAAGACTGGTATAGGTCGGCTGGACTAAATGGTCCGTTTCTATGCCATAAAATTATTTTACTATATGTACAGTTTGGAAACGCTCTTAACTTTTACTTCATTCATAAACTTTGACAGTGGTCTGCTCAGTTTTGTTAGAGAGGATGCTTTTAACTGCAACATGAGCAGCTATTATGCCTTAAGTTTGGTGTAGCATATTGGAAATAAAGCACCACTGTTCCTGGAGTCACTACAAAAGTTAAAGATTTTATAAAAGTTATCAGAATTTCTCAATTTACCTGGCAGCATCTGTGGAGAGAAAAACAGTTAACATTTCAAGTCTAGTATCATTCTTCTTTCAAACTGAGATTAAATAACTGGGGAGTAACCAAAGAAGAGTCATGCTGGACTTGATAATTCTATTTTTCTCCCACTTATAATGCCAGACCTGCTGTGTTATTTCCGATTTCCAGCATTTTCAATATTTTGCTTTTACTTATCACCAATCTATTTGTCTTTTGGACCCAGGTTGACAGAGTATGGACCAGGTTTCTGTACTTAGCAAGAGTTATTATTTGTTATAGATCAATAGATTCTAACTACAGAGAAACAAGTATGAGCTGTCAACATATAACATTACTGGTTAAAACTCTAACCCCGATGAACCTCTCTACACACACAAAAAAACATGATGTCTTGGGTGGAGGGAAAGGCTGGGAAGGCAGTTCAATAGCACTGTCTGTGCAGAAAGGAAACAGTGACTGGTACGCACTTTTATTGAAGTCTCTTTCTTATCAATTAGCAGTCACATTGCTGAAGGGAAATAAACTGGCTATCTCTAAACTTGGTGTTTGTTTTTTAACTGCAGAGCTAAAACAGCTTCCCATCCAGAGGTCTGATGACTTCTGCTCTGAGCATTCACATCCCCAATCGGTTCAGCTACCTGGGAGTCAATCACCTATTTGTTGGCAGGCAGGAGGCTTTTTATCATTGATAACTGGTCACCATTTCACAGAGTATTCAGCACAGCATCCTGGCTCCAGTTCGACTGTAACTTGACTTTCCCCTTTGCTCAAACCAGCAGAAGTCTGAATAGCAGTGACTAGAGTTTCTAGTAACTTGCTTTTTTAAAAAAAAGTGCAATAATCCTTGGCTTTTAAGTCAGTCCTTTTCATATTTCAGTACACAACCAAAAAATAGGAAAATAAAAAGATTCTGCCTTTACACATTTCCTGCATGTGTACGGATGTAGTGCCAGACAGTTTTTTTAAAGTAGATCATTTTTAAGTGCAACTCTGCTTTATTTGCCTGAATTATGCATTTTTTTGCAGATTGCTATCTTATGCTTGTGTTATCAATAAAATCAAAAAAAGGCACCCTGAGCTATCATTTTAAGAGTAGGTTCTTGGAATGACGATGATTGACCATCACCACTGCAACATCTGCCCCCACCACCCCACCTTATCCAGAGCCAATTACTTTGGTTGCAAACTAGGTGCTTTTAACTGTAGGGTTTCACTGTTGTTAAAATGCCAATTAAAATAGTATTTTGCATTAAACACTTTGTGATAGTCTTCTATCTACCAACTGAGTTAACCGAACAGTGTAAGAACTCCTTGCACAAAACCGTTCCAGTGAATGAACAATGAAATATTGGGCCACTACATTCTTTTAGTATGTGAAAAACTTTGCATATCTGACTGATTCAGATGAGCTGCTTTGGAAACATGGAGCATACTTTAAAACTGACTGGGCCCTTGAAGTACAGGATAGTTGATTGGCGGGGGTCTGGGAGAGTCATACTATGTCCCCTTTCTCACACCAGTCATTTACCACATTTTAAAATTTAAATGGCCGGCATCAGAGACGACAACTTTGACAGCTCTTGTTAAAGGCCAAGTATATAGAGTGAATGTGAGAGTAGGGTGCCGAGGCACAACGTGGGAAGAGGGCCAGCGAAGTGATGGAGTTTTAGGGAGGGTAGGGTTACCTCATCAACTCCTGGGCGATAAGAGACGGTGCTGGGTTCCAGGGAAAGAGGGGAGTTGGTGTCAGGTTCTGCTTTAGGAGGTGCAAGTTATTTGGGAACTGAACAAATAATTGCCAAATAGGCTTCCTTAAAGTACATGTGAAGTAGAGCACTTGAGAGTGATGTTTTGCTGCCATTCCAAGATCAGGAAAGGAATCTCTGGATATAGTAGTCAAGGCCATTGTTTGGCATGATGCAAAATAAACAAATGGAATGTTGAGGAGGTAGTAGGAACTGCACATGCTGGAGAATCTGAGATAACAAGGTGTAGAGCTGGATGAACACAGCAGGCCGAGGAGCAGGAAGGCTGACGTTT
>NC_063346.1:51296289-51326798 GCF_021869965.1 Rhincodon typus
AAGTTTATGGAAGGTGAAAAATGAGACTGACCAGAAAATAATTAAAATAGCATAGACTAAAGGTGCTAAAAGCATGAGAAGAAGGTTTCAGTTCCATGTGGAACACAGGAATTGCTGACTAGTGAAAGAAAAAGGTTCATCTAGTTGACTTTCCATTATTTGGTAGTTGCACCATACAGCAGTAATGGCATTGTTGAATGAAATTGATATCATTAGTCAGTGTGTCTACACCGGAACAAATTAGTGAACTGATAAAGAGCTAGGGGAAGATTGTGCAATGAGACTTTCTTTTGGGTAGGATAAGGGTTTGTAAGCTCAATTTGAGATTGTACAGGAAGCTGAGGTTAGGATCAACTTGGTCCGTTAGTGATTAAATCAGAGAAGAGGGAGAGGTCCTGGCGTGGGTTATTTGGGTGAATGCATAGAGAATTGCGGGGTATGCAGTTGCATTTAAAACTTTATTGATCCTTCAAGTAATGTAATTTAAATAGCTGTAGTCATAATCCACAAAATATTGAGGCTGCAGATCTGCAACTGGTGCTACAGTCAAGTCACACCCCCTCATTTACATTTGCTGTGTCTATTTGAATAGTACTGTTATGACAGAGGCTGGATTCCCACCTTGGATTGCAACATAAAATAAAAATACTTGTTACGGATACCAAAATGAGCCATTAAATACCTTGTCTGTTCAGGCTTTAAGCAAAAGATTGATAGACCAGATTTGTTAATAAACACGGTCACTGGTTTGTGATCAAAACAAAAGCTTTTAATAAAAATGCAATAATTCGTTAACATAGTGGTACAGAAATACAAATAGTTATTTCTATAGATAGCCATGAAAAATATATACATGCATAAAAATTGCTTTCTTTGCACAAATTGTCTTTCTGACCCAAAAAAACACACTTTGGTTAATGAGTTATTGAAGGCAAAAGGATAAAGCATAGAATGTTCCAGATTCTGTTGCTCTGATATTTTGGCATGTGTGGTGAAGTCACAAGCATTTGTGTTGTCTAAGTTATGCAGACAGAATTTGCTCAGGAAATGTAATTGTAATCTTCCAATCAGATATCGAGAGTTCTGATTTCTAGAAAGCCTTTTTCAAAAAAGGTCTCCAGTGTACACAGTGAATTTTCTTAGAATGGTTTCTTTTAAGGAGGTCATTTAAAGTAGGTCCACAAATCTTAAAATAATTTTTTTCCACAGTCCCTTAAAAACCTGTCCGCTGAGCAATGTTAACTATAAAGCAACCTCATAACAATACCCATTTTCTGTTCAGAGTGGAGATGCCACTTGTGGGTCTAATGTAACTAACTTAATTTGTGTGGTGGTTCTTTCTCAGAATTTATTTTCTCAATTGTTTTTGTAAAAGGATTGTCATTGCCCTATTTTAACATCTCTAAGTGGAATGGGAGTGAACTGCAGGATCTTTCTTTCAGAGGCAGCTCTTTGATTTGGTTAAAATAGTTATGGAAGTATTTATCACTGAAATTGCATAAAACTAAGGCATCTTGGACAATTTTGAGGAAAATTGGCATCTATCTTTTGTGCGTTTTCAGATTGCATTGAAATTGAGTTTCAACATTCTGGTGAAGTTATCTAGTTGGAGCTCAGTGCAGTCACTTTTTTTTATGCCAATGCTGCAACACCCAATCTAAATGACCACCTAGTAATATTGTTGGTTGGAGTTCCTTCACACAAAGATAGTATCGCTAATTATTATGATAACTCTGGTAGTGCCAAAAACAGGAAATCCTGTTTATGCTTGAAATTAACTGTAATATTTCTTCCCAACAGCCACATGTCAACCCACTGCTTACTTACAGATGTGTGAATCCATTCGCGAAGTAGTGGGTAGCAACAAGCTGGTTAATTGAAAAAACATCAATGTAACCTAACCCCAATTGCTAACTTAGGATTTTGGAGCAAGATGCCCAATCGAAATGGGTTGATTTGTTATATGACTATAATACTTCATTCAAAATGTCTGCAGTCATCACTGTAATTTCCTTTTTGCTATCTGGAGTCATGTGCTGCACTGACGTTGTAGGGCTTTTTAAAGTCTATTACACTGGGAAAGAAGGGAGATAGAGGGTAAAGTAAGTCTGTCTTTTATAGGAGGAATTAATGCGATGAGCCATGTTGGGTCTAACAGTCAAGAAATAGACTGTCTAGACCATTCTCATTAAGGCTTCACATAATCAGCAGTGATAGCTGGGGTTGTCTAAGTTAATTTGGAAGGATGCAGTGTCTTTCATGTTTATTATTGGGATTTCTTTCCACTATCGCACTGAAAAGGAACCGTGATTAAATGATGGTGTCAAAGTTAATGATAAAAACAAAACTTTATTCTGTTGATTGGAGATGGTACTTCTCTTGTCCCCCATGTCTCTGCTGACATAACATTGCTAAGACTTGCTGAGGTTGACCAACTTCATAGTTGCTGTAGGCTGGGTTGCAATCAACATGATTTACTTTTTAGTTTCTTCTTGTTACTGATGGCTATGTTTTTATCAACAGATGGTGGTAGTGATGGACACGCACAAACATGTACTGTAACCACTTATAGCAAGGTGAGGAAATGGCAGTGCAAGTACTGAATTTCATCATTCTTCCCGACCCTAACTCCTGTATGTGCCCTCTGTTAGAAATTTCCATTAGAATGCTCATCCATCTGTCTTGATTCACATAATGGAAGTTAACAACAATCACTTTTTGTTAACAGGAATCCTTATTTTCTGTACATTTCTGCAGACTTGATAAATTGGGAAACAAGTTAATTCTGTATCTAACATAGTGTCAAACTGATACAAGACAGTTTAAGAGCAAATTCTATAGAGGACTGTTGACAAGTGTTTTTCAAGGTTCTGTTTGGGATCCTGCTCCCAAATATTAAACACATTCCCGTCTTTTGCATGTCATTACTACCAGAAATGCTCTCCTTACGAATATGTTTGTGTAAGCATCAGGAATTGTATGTAAGTTGGTCCCCTGATCTGGAAAAAGATGTGATTATATGACAGACAGGAAACTTGTAACAAAGATTGAGAATATCTCCTTTCAGATCCTACAGATCTAAATTTGAAAAGCTATGGATTTGGAACTCAGAAAATGTGAAATAACACTCAGGAGGAGGACACATTTCTTCAAGGCTTTTAGCTTGCACTCATCAGGGCAGTTCACAAGAAGTACCAAAATAAAAGCAAATCCACTAGGGCAATATCACCATCAATCAAGAGTCCACTTGCCAACCAATCAGTACTCTCTCATACGTATAAATGTTGTTTTCTTTTTACTTTGGCATTGTTCTGATGTGTGATAGATGAGAAACTTCAGTGTCTTCTCTCAGTAATACTCCACAGTTTGGCAAGACGGAACTTTTAAGACTTCATTGTAAATGAGGAAAGTGGGCTTCGAAACAAAAACTGAAATTGCTGCAAAGCTCGAGATCTAGCAGCGTCTGTGGACCTTCCTCAGAGCCCTTTATCAGCAGTTTGTTTTGTTTCTGATTTACAGCATCCACAGTTCTTTCAGTTTTTATTAAATTGTGTTTGACACGGCTGTGCTGCAAAGAATGTACCTTTCTTAAGCAATTCAGAAAGGTCAAAAATACAGCTGTGTGGTG
Organism: Rhincodon typus; assembly: GCF_021869965.1. Classification (NCBI taxonomy): domain Eukaryota; kingdom Metazoa; phylum Chordata; class Chondrichthyes; order Orectolobiformes; family Rhincodontidae; genus Rhincodon; species Rhincodon typus. The sequence continues at coordinate 51,299,918 of NC_063346.1, forward strand.
ATCACATAAGGTCATTTATGTTTTGGAGAAGTTCAAGTTATTACTTTTGAGAGAGGGAGACTGGCATGAGGTACCTTTTTTGGGTTGAAAAGCTACATGGAAATAGCCTTTGGATTTTCAAGTTTCAGTTTCTCTCCGATTAGAGATGGGGCTGTTGAGCTCTGATCTTCAGAAAGCTGACAGGCAAAGTCAGATCTCTCTCTCTTCCTTTTTTTGTCTCGCCTTCCGAGTTGAGAAAGAAACAATACTCAAGACTGATATGAACTTTTAACTCCTGCAAAGATCCAGGTTCAACTGACCAGGTATTGAACTGACAATCTTTTGTTGCTGTGTGGTTGACAACAGGGTGACTATCATCATTTAAAACAAAGGAATTGAGAGAGTCCCTTCAGTCCACTCTTGTGACTTGGACTCTTGATCCACTGAATTTGTTCCTCCTTTGCCTCTATTTTCCACGAGTGAATTTCTGCAGAGCTGTCAGCCGTGTTTTGTCTTCATTGTGAAAGAATGTGTGCATGTTTGGATTTCGAGGCAATATAGTTTTAAGTTTGCTTAGGAGTTGATCCATTTTGCCACTTGTTGAATAAGTTTTTTTAGTTTTGCTTACTGATGAATCCTGGCGAGTTTCTACTGTCTTAGATAGCAGTTAACCAGGCGAATTAATTATCTTGATGACTCATTTGGTCAATTACTGCCTTGTATTTGTAGTGGCTCATAGAATAGTGGGACATTGTTACCCATGCACTTCTCCCATCCGAGTCAGGACAAAATGACTACTCGTGAAAAAGTGACCTTGTCTCTTCGAAAACTTCACTTTGGATTTAAGAGCTACATTTTCCCATTATTTCCTCGTACTGAGAGTTGTAGTCTGTCAGTGTCTTTGTTTCTGTCTTGGGCCGTTTTCAACAAAATGAAACAGTCCTCCAGCTATACTTACTTTGCTATATTGTACACAGACTAGATGTGAGGCAATTGTTGTGAAGGAAGGAGAGGTGTATTTGGACTTAGTGGCTGGATTTCAGTTGCTGCATTGTGAAGCTCAATAGATGAGGCTCATTTGGTTTTGTTACTTTTGTTGCTCCAGCCCCTCCGGACCAACTTTGATTTCCGAAAATAAATGCAGTGTGGATTTAATGTGAGGCTTTTTGAACGAGCTTACTCAACCTCTGATCACTAACACTGGCCAAGAGAAAGATTGAGTTGTACTAATTGAGAATGAAAGTATAACCTTTGCTTTGCCAAGCCCAGACTTAATGAAGTTGTGATGCTGCTTTAATTAACTCTTCAAGTAATTAATAATCTACCAATGTATCAGTAAAATATTGATCTTTCTATTTCAGTGGGATGCAATTCAGGAATTGCTTGGACACCCCATGGAGAAGCCAGTGGTTCTTCACAGGTAGTACATGAGCATATGAACATATTCTGTAACAATAAGAAGATGGGGCCAGAGTCTGAGAAATAACAGGCAACTTGAGAACTGAGGAAATGCTTAAAATTATTACTTAATAGTAAGCCTGACTGCCTGTCTCTGCTATTTTTCATTTGGTGCATATGTATGTAGGGTCACAAGTGTAGCTTAAAATCAGGTATTATGTGTGATCATATGAATTATCAGCAAGAATAGGCCACTTGGCATCTTGACACTGTTCCACCATTCAACAAGCTCATGAGCTGGTTACTCAACATTCCTGCCTTGCCCTGAAAAGCTCTCACCCTTTGCTTGTCAAATCTAATCATCTTCAAATATTCAAGGACTCTGCTTCCACTTCTTTTTCAGAAAGGGAGTCCCAAAGACTCAATACGGTCCTTATCGTCTTTAATAGATAGCTCCTTATTTGTAAACAGTCAGCACTAGCTCTAGATCTTCTCTCGAGGAAACACCCTTTCCATGTCTACCATATCAAGACCTCTTGGCATCTTCTGTCTTTTCAAGTAATCTCTTACACCTCCAAACTCCAGTAGATACCAGCCAGGTCTGTCTAATGTTTTCCCTGTCAAACCTCTTCCTGATAAGACAACCCACCCATTCCAGGTATCAGTCCAGTAAATAGTCTCTAACTGCTTACAGCACATTGACATCCTTCCTTGCCTAAAAACAATCCTGTACACCGTACTGTAGAGGGAATCACCCTTTATAATTGAAGCATCACCCGCTACTCTTGTATTTAATTCCATCAGCTTTCCTCATTTCTTGCTGAATTTGCATGCTAACCTTTCATAGACTACGACGCTAGGATTTCTCTGCATCTCAGAACGTTGTAATCTCTTATCATTTAGATTAAAATGCTTTTTACTCATTCTGCCAAAGTGGACAATTTCACAAATTTCCACACTAATTGCATTTGCCAAATCTTTGCCCACTCGCTTGACCAATCTATAGTCCTGTACACAACTTACATTTTTATGTATATTCATCAGCAAATTTAGTAACCATATCTTTTTAGTCCCTTTATCCAAGTAATTTATATAAATTGTGAAAACTTGATGTCCCAGCGCTCACCTATGTGACACACAACTTGTCAACCAGAAAGTGACCCTTTCAAACTTTGTTTCTGGTTGGCATAGATAAAAATTGTCTAACTCATGTTATCATCTCCACCACATGCTTTTATTTTCTGCAATAACCTTCATGTGGCAATTTCTGAAATGGCTTCTGGAAATCGGACTTCAGCAGAAGTGTTGGTTCCCCTTTATTAACATCATATGTTGACTCCATCTGGTTCCCTTGAAGTTTTGAAAGTGCCTAACCAAAATGTCTGCCTTAGCCTCTGTAGCTTCCCTATGACAAATGTTGAGCTATAAGTTCTATAATTTCCTGCTTTGTCTCCCTCCTTTATTAACTGAAGGAATTACATCAGCTACTTTCCAATCTAAAGGAACTTCTCCAAATTGAGGGAATTTTAAAAAATTAAAACCAATGCATCAACTATATCTCACTAGGCATTACTTTGCAAATGTCCAGGATGAAGTTTGTCAGGTCCTGCGGACCAGTCAGCTCTCCGCTCTGACAATTTGCTCAGTATGACTTTGCTGATTAGTAAGTTCAGTACCTCTCTCCCTGCTAATTTCTGGGATGTTGATTGTAACCTCTATATATTGAAGATTGAAAGTTGTTCAATTCGTCTGCCATCCCCTCACTTTCCTTATTAATTCCCCAGACACTCGTTCTATAAAACTAACTCTGTCTTGCTTTGTTAACACTACTTGTAAATATCTATTATTGGAACATAGGAATGTTACAGCGCAGAAAGAAGCTATTCAATTAATTGTCTGCTCTGGTTAAATTAGTTAGCCACTCATTCCAATCCCATTTTCCAGCAACTCATCCATGACCTTGCATGTTACAGCACTTCAGATGCAGATCTAAGTAACTTTTTTAAACTGAGTTGAGGGTTTCTGCCTCAACAGCAAACTGTGCAGTGAACTCCTTGTGTTCCCTTAATCTTTCTACCAATCACCTTAAATCTGTGTCACTGGATAATTGACCACCTTACCTGGGGAACAGGGTCTTCCCTGTCCGTGTGGTCTGGGCTCCCCCATTATTTTACACACCTCCATTAAGTCACCACTCAGCCTCAGGGAAAACAGCCCTAGCTTAACCAATCTTTCTTCAGACCTACAATTTTCAAGCTCTGGCAACATTTTTGCAAATCTCATCTGTAGTTCATTCAAGTGATTATAGGTATTGTAAACATTCTGTTCAAATGTTTTATGACCCCTCGGGGGTGAAAAAGTAGGACATGCACCCAGACTTTTAGACAGGGGCACTACCTCTGCCACAAGAGCCCCCTTGAGTATTTGTATCCTTCCTGTAATGTGATGACCATAATAGTACACAAAGTTCCAGTTGTGGCCTAACCAGTGTCTTGTATAGTTCGACCAAAATTCAATTAAAATAGTAAGACATGCTCTTCTTTTACAAAACCATGTCGACTATCCCTGATTAATGTGCCTCTCTCAGCAGCTAATCCATCTTCCAAGATTCATTCCAGTAATTTGCTGCCAACCTTGGTTAGACCGATTTGACCTATGATTATTTGACCTGCTCTCTGTACCTCTTTTAAAAACGTTACAACATTTGCTAACCTCAGGTCTTCTGATACCTTACTTGTATCTAATGAGGATTATAAAATGATCCTTAGAGTATCTGTTATTTCCTCCCTAGATTCCTTTTAACAGCCTAGGTTACAATTCATTCAGCCCCGGCGCCCTCGAGGAAATCATTCCCTCCGGTGCTTCCCTTTTCATTAAACTATTCAATAAAATAAGAATATACTCTTTAAATAGAATGTCTGTCTGCATATTCCCTCTGAAGTCAGACAAAATACCCGTTTAGATCCTTGCCCATAACTTGTGCATGGATATAGAAGACATCTAATGACCCAACGCTTTCTTAATGCACTGATAATGCATCTTTGGATTTTCCTTAGTCACTGCCAATTTTGTTGTATCCTCTCTTTAGTTTCCTAATTTCTTTTTCGCTTTAACCTTCCTAAAATATTACCTTTGTGAGATTGTGATAATCTCTATTTTTTTTTTTGCTTGCCCTTCATGTCTGTGAATAATCTGGGATTTCTAGATTTTGCAGTTATCACCCTTTTCACTTTGTGTGCACATCTGCACCGTCTCACGTGGAATTGTGACTTTTGAATACTTCCCACTACTGTAGCTGTAACCAGTCCACCTTTTTGCCAGCTTTGTAAAGTTTGACTTCTCCTAGATTTTAGATCTCTTACTCCTGTTCTAACTTTGTTTCTTTCCATAATGATGCTGAATCTAACTATTTATTTATAATCGATACATTTAAGCTAGCTTTCTCTGCGGTCTGTTGTTTCTGTGCATATTAATGTTTCAGGCATTCTTTACTTTTTACATTCTGTATTGCACATTGGTGCTGTAAACTGGTCTTATCCTGATTTTTCTTAAATTCAAATCATTTTCCAATCAGTCTAGTGTGCTGTGGATAATTACTTTGCTAAAGCAAAGGTGCGTGAAACGTAGATGGGGAAATGAGCAATCAGAATCCAACAGTTAACATTCCTGGGCAGAGTGGAGTTCTATGCTGGATAGTGGTCATTGAGTTAAAATTAATTTAACCTTTTTTTTTGCTGATGTAGATCCTCTTCAGCAAACAACACAAACCCTTTCGGCTCAACTTTCTGCTTTGGATTGCAGCGCATGATCTTTGAGGTATGATTGATCTCTGCTTCCCTGGGTTCTCGGATGGAAACCAGACCTGTTTTTCTTGCCTGTGACCTTCAGAGGGGTGTGGCTGTTGTCAGGCTGGATGAGGCTTAACCATAATATTCCTTACAGGTAGATAACTACCATCAAACCTTAACAATAGTCACTAAATCACATAGTACGAGGGCAACCAACATATAAAACCGTATGTTCAGGCCGTAGGAAACATAAATAGCAAGGGTAACATGGTATGTGTGTATGTATATCTCCATAAGCACAGGTGTGCACATATAGATTTGTCTCCCATATGTGTGCGTGCATTATTTGTGTGTATATAAATATATTTTTAGTATTTGAGGTCATTGTGTTCCTGTGCTTTTTATTTGCAGGTCATGCAGAACAATCACATAGCGTCAGTAACGCTTTACGGTCCTCCCAGGCCCAGCAGCCAATCTCAAACCACGGAACTAACACAATGAGCCTCAGTCTCATTTGAACCAACCAGGACTCTACCAGTTTAGTACAGTGTGCCTTGATTTGCTGCCACAATTGTACAGAACAGCATGATCCAGTCAACACTGCATCCCTGGCCTCATCTGGATTGAGGAGGGGGTGGGTTTCTGGTTTGTTAATGGCCTCATCACTGCTGATGGTCCCTGCCGATGAGGTGTGCAACTCTATGCTTGCATTAAGCCAGTTTCTGTCCTCAATTGTACAGTGCAGATCAGCTGGGTCCTGCCTTGCCTTGAGTCTTTAGAAGTTGAGGAAGCAGGCAGTGGAGCTGCAGATTCAAGAAGCACAAGTTGTACAAGCCTTGAATGGGCAGTGTTTCAGGTTTCTGTTTAGTAGGTGTTCCTGTAGTGTTGTGGTACTCCATACACTCATTTCTGTCCCAGCACAATATGCAAAGACAGAAGTTTGTCCACGTGTTCAGGCACAGCCTATCTCTGTAGCTTAGACAGTAGCACGTTTTTATAGAAATGGTTACATCATTTGCACTACATACACTTTAATTACTTGATTAATCGTGTTTTATCCACTGAGGAGTGTCAGGGTATAGTGCCAGCTAATTGGGTGAGACTGGGGTGTGGAGAGGAGTCCAGTCCATGCACACAGCCGGTCCCGCTGCTCGGTGGGGGTTTGAAGGGGGAGTGATGATTTATTCACTTCATCGCACTATATTGGGTTGAAATGCAATCCTCTGCCATGTCTTGAATTGCATGTTGTTAATTTGATGCCAAAGACATATCTTCAATGTGCTTACTTTCCTCATCTGTGCTATTTCCCATGACAGAACTGCACATCCCAAGATCGTCATTGGTCATTAGCAGGTTTTAGTCAGTCAGCAGCAGAAATTGTACACTGTACACAAGCAGAGTTGAAACTCTGCTCTTCGCAGTATTCACAAGAGGTTTGTTCATTCATAGGAAGATGTGAAGCTACTTGGACTGTTCCCTCGTCAAAATATTGAGAGCTTAGTGCTTTTCTTTTTTAATTAAAACTCTTAGCTATCACTCATTTTTACATTGTACATTGTAGCAACTTGTAATTAATAGACAAATTTTGTGTGTTTACACTGTGTGTATAAATCTGTAAATAATGCATTTTGTAATTTTAACAATGTACAGGGAGTGCCTGTATAGTTTAATGGTGAACAATGAGAAGGATGTATTTTGAATTGTAATCAATGTTTTGACTCTGGACCAGTAGCAAGGACATGTGATGTGTGTTATGGTGAAACTTTGCGTTCTGTCTTCCTGTAAACTGTGAGATTGCAAACTGTTGTATCCAACACACGTGGATGTTGTTTAAAGACTATGTTACAGTTTACTTTGAAGCTGAAAGCTGTTCTCTTGTAGCTGTTGATCCTTAACTAAACCTGCTTAGTTTAGTGTTTTTTCCTGTGCTCCTTGCTTACCATGGGAACTATTTGCCTCTTCATTCATTTTTCGTTCTGCACAGTCCTCTGACTTTTATTTAAAAAAAAAAGAAAAAGGAAAAAAAAAATGCACATTAAGAGCATGTATTCTGCCTCGCAAATAAAACTGACTCCAGTTCACTGTTTGAGATAATTGGATTTGACTGGTTCTTTTTGGAGTGTGGAGAATGGGTGGAGAGGGTTTCAGCAGTGAGGAATAATCACCCCATTTTCTAGCGGAGCCTGAACACTGGATATCACTTCTTGAGATATGGGCTTACTGTACAAGTTTCTTGCATGGAAATTGCAGTAGATTTGACTTCCTTTGTTTTTAAAAAAAAATGATGGGTTTGGATGGGACTCTCTCAAAATGTCAAGCAGGATCGGGGTGATAATTGAGAAGTTAATGTGAGGCAGGGTATAGTGGCTGAGTTTTGGTATTTACAGAGGCAAGTAGATGGGAGATAAGCCTGGAGAAAATTAGGGTAAATGGGTGGTAGTGGTGAAAAAAGTGTAGCTGTGTATTTTGACAATACTGAAGTGATGTAAGGTTGGATGTCATCTTGGTGACTGACATGAAATTTAAAGCTCGGTCCTGGGAAAAGCAGGATGACCAGATTTCGTATAACTTGACACAACCTGAGTGAAGGCTGGAATGGGGATTGGCATTTGATAGGGTGCTGAAAAACAATGGCACAAATCTAATGGGGAGAACTTTAGCCTATTCATAACCTCTGGTAAGGTTGCTTCACTAGCTCTAAGTTAACAATAGCAGTAGTGTAGAATGGAGTTTCTATGGTGTACGCACGTAAAGAAGCTAACATCTTACCTTTAAGTTGTCAGCAAGATCTAGTAAAAGATGAAAACTGAATGGTCAAAACTACAGATGCATGTGGAGATTAGGGGGTGTCAATGGAGCTGGTGAAGGAAGCATGTAGATATAAAGTGTATATGTAGAGCAGGGTCAGTGAATCAGTATAAAGGAAGCTTGATTATGGAACAGTGGCTAAAATGCTTAGTGGCGATAATGCACGGACATAGAAGAATACTAGACATTAAAATGAGGTAACTATCCCAATAGCCTGAGGATCAGTCTTGAAGCAGAAGTTGAACTTTGAGGTTCACTGCTCTATATACTTCTACATGCTTCCTTTGCCAGCTCCATTTCACTGCCTCAGTGGCCACATGCATTTGTAACCTACTTATGCCTCTCTTGACAGTAGGAGGAAAAGTCAATCTTGATTGAGCTCATGACCTCCTCTTGTTTTTCACTTTGTATTTTTAGCCAGCATGTAACAAGTCCAGAGAGAGGGGGTAGGATTCTATATGCGGTCTTAGAAAATGAAGCCAGCAAATTGAATTTGCAGTACATGACCATTTTGGGGCTTGGTGATCATAATACAGTTAAAGCTAGCATTATTATGGAAAGAGACAAAGAACAGGAGTAAAAGTTCTAAATTAGGGGTGGATAAGTGTTTTGAAGCTTAGGGGGTGATCTGGCACATGCAGACTAGATACAGCTACTTGAAGGAAAATTGGTGACATACCATTGGGAGGTGGTCAAAAGCAAGGTTCTATAAGCACATTGTAGACATGTACCCACAAAGAACAAGAGTGGCACTGCCAAATTCAGAGCCTCCTGATTATCCAGAAGCATTCAGGATTTTAGAAAAAAGTGGGGGGAAATAAAGCCTATGATGGTGACAGAACAAAAGTGTTGTAGAGAGCCTAGAATGACATAGAAAGTACAGGTTGGGTGATATTCAAGGGAGATTTGGGAAAATAGAGGATATGACCATATTGGCAGGTAAAATCAGAGTGTCCAAAGATGCTGTTTCAATACGTCTTAAGATCAGGAATAAAAATAAGTAGGGCCCACCAGTGATTTACAATGTGCAAGATATGGGCAGGATTTTTAATGACTACATTGTCTCTGGCTACACAAAGGAGAGGGCTGATGCAGACTTTCTTGTGAAAGACCATTGTTAAATATTAGATACACAGCTGCACTTTTTTTCACGTCTACCATCTATTTACCCTAATTTTCTCCAAGCTGATCTCCATATTAGACAGGGAGGTACTGATATCCTTGAAGCTGGATAAATAATCAGGATTGGATGCATTGTATCCCAGGCTATTAACAGAAAGGAGGAAATAAGATATGTTGAAGATCATTTTTCAATTCTCACTAGGTGGAGGTGAGGTACCAGAGGATTAGAGGTCTGTGAATGTTGTACCATTGTTTTAAAATGGTGTAAGGAATAGGCCATATGAACATAGACAACCATCATACAAGTTAGATGCAGGAGTAGCCATTTGGCTCCTCGAGCCTGCTCCACTGTTTAAGAACTGGGCTGATCTGATTATAACCTCCACTACACATTCTCCCCTCCACCCTACAACCTTTTATCTCCTTGCTCACCAAGAATCAATCTAGCTCTGCATTAAAGACATTTGAAGACTTGATTTGCATTGCTTTTTGAGGATGAGAATTCCAAAGGTGTTCGAGCCTCTCAGAGAAAATGTTTATTTTCTGTCTTAAATGGCTGATCTCCTTATTTTTATATTATGACCCTTAGTTCTAGATTATCCCAGAAGAGGAAACAATTACACCAAATAATTAGACTGGTATGTCTGACTTCAGTAGTGTGCAAGATTCTGAGATATAGGGGAAACTGCTACTTAGCAAGCTATGGATTAATCAGGGAAGTTGACACTGTTTACTCAGGAAATGTCATGTTTAACTAAATTACATTTTATGAAGGATAGTGTTGTGGATATTATCTATATGGATTTTATGAGATGGACCCACATGGCACTGGGGTCAGAAATGTGAAAATCAATGGGATACAAAAGAATGTGGCGAGTTGAATCTATAATTAGCTCATTACTAAAAAGAAACGCCACAGGGTAATGCTGAAGAATGATTTTGCAAATGTAAAGTGGTTTTTCAGTGGTCTTCCGAGGGGCTGCAAATCGCAGGGGGTCAGGCAGCATTTGTGGAGAGAGAGCAAGCTAACTTTTCAAGTCTATGACTCTGAAAGTCATAGACTCAACATTGGCTTGCTCTCTCTCCACAGATGCTGCCTGACCTGCTGTGATTTCCAGCATTTTTTTGTTTTCAGTACAGATTCCAGTATCTGCAGTAATTTGCCCCTACATTGTTTTCAAAAGGATTCTGGGTTTTCATTTGTTGTGTTTAATGATTTAGACTTAAATGTGGGAAGCATGATTGGGAAATCAGTAAATGACCGAAAAATTGGCCATGTAGTTGATTGTGAAGATACAGCATGGAAACAGACCTTTTGGTCCAAATTGCCCCTCGTGTCTTTTTTTTTAAGTCTTTCTCCTCTCACCTTAAAAATATGCCCTCTAGTCTTGAAGTCCCCCACCCTAGGGAAAAGACACCTGTCATTCACCTTATCTATGCCGCTCATGATTTTATAAAGCTCTATAAGATCATCCCACAATCTCCTGTGCTCCAGTGGAAAAAAAATTCCCTGCCTATCCAGCTTCTCCTTATAACCTAAACCCTCTATTTCCAGCAACATCCTGGTAAATCTCTTTTCAACCCACTCTAGCTTAATAATATCCTTCCTATAGCAGGGCGACCAGTCTCCAGAAGAGGCCTCACCAATGTCCTGTACTGCCTCAATGTGACATTCCAACTCCCATACTCAAAGGTCTAAGCAATGAAGGCAAGTGTGCTAAATGAATAATAATAAATAATAAACTATGAAATTAGCTGTCAACTCCAGAATGATAGCGATTGATTGGATGAATAGGCAGAAAGGTGGTAAATGGAATTCAATCTGAATAAGTGGAAGGCAATGCATTTCAATAGACAGAAAAAGCTAGGGATGTACAATAAATGTAAGGATATTGAGAGAAGGGATGGATGTGGCCCTTGGAGTCCATGCCAACTGGTTCTTGAAGATGACAGTACAGGTAGGTAAAGCGGTAAAGAAAACATATGAAATGTTTTCCTTAATTGGCCCACAAAAGCAGAAGTACAGTGCTAAAGCTATTTAGGACACTAGTTAGACTACAGCTAGAGTCGTATATGTTTCTGATCACTGCATATCAGGAAATACATAATTGCCCTGGAGAGAGTCCACCAAAGATTTAGAAGAATGTTTTCAGGATTGGAAACGGGTATAAGAAAAGATTGGATAGTGTAGTGTTCTCTTTAGAAGAGAGGAGGCTGTGATTTAGTTGCATAAATTCTATAAAATAATGAAGGACTGGATAGACCAGACCAGGCAGATATATTTCCCTGAGCGGAGAGGTCATTTACCAAGGGAGACTCATTTAAGGTGATCAGTACAAGGATTATAAGGGACAGAAAGTAAACTTTTTCTTTACAAAATCAGTATTGAAGTCTGAGGCACATTGATCTTATTGAATGGCCTCCTGCTGCTATTTTTTATGTTCGTCTCGGGGTTGGAGGGGGTGGAGTCTGGAATTCACTGCTGGTTTGATGTTGGAGGCCAAAGCCCTCCACCTGTTTAGAAGGAACTTGGATCTGTACCTGAAGTGCTATAACCTGCAAGGCTATGGACCAGGTGTTGGAAATTGTGATCAGAGCAGGCTAGCTTTTTTTTTCCTCAGCCGGTACCGACATGACTGATTATATGATCTCTCTATGCTGTAACTTTTGTATAATTCTGTGGTACCGGCTTTACAGCCTGTTACATTTGAATTCTGCCAGTTCTGACCAAGGATCATCAACACCTAACTCCTTCTGTTCTCTGATTTTACTTTACCTATGTATTTTCAGCATTTCAGTCAAGCACAAACCAAATGGAAAATGATTGACTCAAACAGGATCAGACATTGAAACAGATTCTGGCCATTCATTCATTGCAATCTTGTTCTGTGAGAATGGACCGTCTATATTACAATGTTTGCACTTCAAATTGATGCTTTGTTTATGAATTAATTTGAGGCATCATAAATACAAATCCTTCCTAACAAAGAGATATTTAGCCTTTTTTGACTGTTCTAGATATTAGCAAATGAAATAATTCAAGTCATTTGTTGCCCTCCCATATTTTAAAAATTGTGAAATGCAAAATTCCTATGTAACTCCTAATGTCTTATTATGAAATAATTTTTTGTGATTCAGGCTGGCCTCTTAAGTTACTTCAGGCATACGTGTAACATAATTTAAACTGCCCGTAACCTGAAACACATTAGTTATGGTCATAGAGTCTAGTTGCATGTGATCAAAGACTTAGAGGGCAAATTAGTCACAAATCTGTCTCTGTTCACAATCATGCTAGACGACAAGATTTGCACCAAACAAAAACATTTGTGGCGAGAAAGCAGAGTCCAGTAAGAAGAAGCGTGACTTGAAACCTGAACTCTGCGTTCTCTCCATAAATGCTGCCAGACTTGCTGAGATTCTCCAGCAATTTCTGTTTTTGTTTCAGATCTTCCACATCCACAGTTTATTTTAAGAGTTGCGCCAGACCTTTTCTTCCAGAGGTAACTAACAAATAATCAAATTACAGGCAACTTACCTTGTGCAATTGGCAATTGTAAGATATTTCATTGAGATGCACTATTCCTTTACTGAGGACTTTGATTGTTTGACCCAATGTGTAAAGGTAAATTATCTCAGTTTGAAATGGTTTGAAAACCTGTACTTATTGAGATTGTCCCCAACTGAAAACAGGTCCAGGTAATTGGGGGGTGAAGTTTATTAATTGGGTTTTCTGACTGTGGCATCAGATTCCTGAGAAATTAACCTATGCTTTTGGTTACGAAGTTAACAAGCTAATTAGGAGGAATAAACAGGCTGCAAATTACAATTTCAGCCCGTGATCAGAACAACTGTTAGAAAAGTTACGTTTCTTTCTAGCAGGAAGAAACAGACATGGGCTCTCAGTCAAGCAGTGTGTCAGCCATTTAAAAGGACTGAAACAATATATGGCCTCTTCAGGACACTGGCTTTTGCCAGAGTTGACCAGACTGTGTCCGAAGGTGGTGTTGAGTGGTCGGCTGAAGAGGATCTCGGGGAAGCAAAACAGTCAGAACTGTTGTGACTTGAGGGAGAGATTCCATCAAGGTATATCTTGGTGATAATGTTATATGTGGATGTGAAATGAGGTAAAGCAATTGTTGGAAGCTACTTTAGAATCAGACCTTACGTGATGAAGAGCACTTGAGCTCTACAGGAGAATTGGGAAGGACAGCAGGTGGTGGCACGTGGGTGCTAAGAGTGCTGTCTTTGTTGCATTAGCTATTTAAATTGTAATTTATTGTTTCTAACATATAAGTTCCTTGTTAATACATGTTCACTTTTGATTGACTTTGTTGTTAGAATAAAAGCTTTTTAAAAAGTGAAATTTTGTCCATGGATTTCTTCTGTTGGAGTAATTTGAGAGGCTCAGTTCTTTCACATTATTGGTCTCTAATGGGATCCTAACAAAAGATGTGCTATATGTCTTGCACGCATGGAATGTTCAAAGAGCAGGCGGACCTGAAAGCCTGACATGTAGCAGCTCAGATAATGCTACTGCTGCATATTATATGAAACCCAAGGTGTTTCATACATCATCTAATCTCACCAACCACACTTCCTCAACACTTTTTAATCAATTTCCCCAGTAACTTTCTAATTCCTTTTTAAAACCATTACATGTTTACTTCAACAGTTTGAGCCAAATGATTCTGTTCCTGTCAGTCTCAACACAGAATTTTTATAACCTCAATTTTCTGCAGTTATTTTGTAATTATTAGTTTTTGTTTTTGTTAACTTCTGATTGAGGCAATCATAACACTTGATTGACAAGATCCCTATCAGATCTCTGCAAATCTCTGGTCTCCTGTGAAGAGTTTCTCTCAACAATTGTGTTGAATTGCCTCATTTTAGTGAAAAAAATGACTTTTCTATTTAAGCTCCTTCATTAAAGGCATTGTAATTAAAACCATGTCCCCATGAGCAGTCCCTCTGCATTGCATGGGAGAAATGTTTGTTAGATAGACAAATTCAATGTATTTTTGGACCCATATTTTGTTTCCTTTTACTTAGAAATCCTGTTATCCCCTTACAATCAACTCTTTTTTTTGTCATATTGCTACTGCCTTCCATTTGGTAGATAGAATCATACAGCATGGAAACAGACTCTTCTGTCCAACTTATCCACACTGACCAGACATCCCAATCTGACCTAGTCTCATTTGCCAGCACTTGGTCATATCCCTATCAACCTTTCTATACATGTATCCATCCAGATGCCTTTGAAATGTTGTAATTGTACCCGCCTCCAACACTTCCTTTTGCAGCTTGTTCAATACATGCACCACTCTCTGCGTGAAAAGATTGCCCCTCGGGTCCCTTTTAAATCTTTCTCCTCTCACTTAAACCTATGCCCTCTAGATTTGGACTCCGTCACCCTAGGAAAATGACCTTGGCTCTTCACCCTATCCATGATTTTATAAAACTCCACAAGGCCACCCCTCAGCCTCCACGATCCAGGGAAAAAGCTTAACCTCTCCCTATTACTCAAATCCCCCAATTCCCTTGGAAATCTTTTCTGAACCCTTTCAAGTTTAACAACATCTTTCCAATAGCAAAGAGACCAGAACTAAATACAGTATTCTAAAAGTGGCCTCACTTATGTCCTGTACAGCTGCAACATGATTTCCCAACTCCTATACTCAATGCACTGATCAATAAAGGCTAATGTGCAAAATGCCTTCTTAATTTCCCTATCTACAACTCCATTTTCTTTGTTCAACCATTAGTTGTAGAAATGCTGTCCTAGTTTGCCTTACTGAAATGCAACGCTTCACATTTATCTAAATTAAACTCCATGTGCCACACCTCAGTCCATTGACCCATCTGATCAGGGTCCCATTGAGATAGTCTTCTTCACTGTCCACTACACCACCTATTTTAGTGTCATCTGCAAACTTACTATCCAAACCTCCTGTATTCAAAACTAAATTATTTGTATTAATGATGAATAGAGTGGAACCAGCACTGATTCTTATGGCACACCGCTGGTCACAGGGCTCCTGCGAAAAGCAACCCGCTGTCTCCTACATTCAAGTCAATTTTGTATCTAATTGGCTTGCTCCCCCTGGATCCCATGATCTCTAACCTTACTAACAAATCTACCATATAGACCCTGTCAAATCTTTCTAAGGTCCATCTGGACAAGCTCTGCCTTTGTCAATCTTCTTTGTCACCTCTCAACCAATTTAGAGAGACACGATTTCCCACGCACAAAGCCGTGCTGACTACCCCTAACCAGTTCCTACCCTTCCAAATGCATGTAAATCCTGTCCTTCAGAATCCCCTCCAACAACTTCTGATGTAAGGCTCGCCCATCTATTGTTCTCTGGCTTTTCAGTACAGCCTTTCTTAAATAATGACACCATATTAGCCAACCTCCAGTCTTCCAGCACCTCACCCATGGCCGTCAATGATACAAATATCTCTGCTAGGGGCCCAGCAATCTCTTTCCTAGCTTCTCACCAAGTTCTGGGAAACACCTAATCGGGTCCCAGGGATTTATCTACCTTTATGCATTTGAAGACCTCCATCACCTCCTATTCTGTAATATGAACACTTTTCAAGACATCACTATTTATTTCCCCAAGCTTCCATATCCTTCTCCACAGTAAATACTGATGCAAAATATCCATTTAGTATCTCACTATCTTGTGGTTCCACACATAGATAGCCATGTTGATCTTTAAGGAGTCCTATTCTCTCCCCAGTTACTCTTTTGCCCTTAATGTTTTATGGAATCACTTTGGATCCTCCTTAATTCTATTTGCCAAGGCTATTTCATGTCTCCAGTTTGCCCTCCTGATTTCCCTCTTAAATATACTCCTACTCCCTTATACTCCTCTAGGGATTCACTCAATCCCCGCTGTCTATACCTGACATATGTTTCCTTCTTTTTCTTGAACAGAGCCTCAGTTTCTCCAGTCATCCAGCTTTCCAAACACCTACCAGCCTTGCCTTTCACACTAACAGGGACATACTGTCTCTGAACTCTTGTTGTCTCATTTGTAAATGCCTTCCACTTCCCAACAGTCCCTTTAACTTTGAGTAGCCTCCCCCATTAACTTTTGAAAATTCCTGTCTAACACCATCAAAATTAGCACTACTCGATTTGAGAACTTTAACTTTTTGATCAGTTTTATCCCTTTCTATAACTATTTCAAAACTAATAGAGTTATGATCACTTGGCCCAAAGTGCTCCCCACTGACACCGCAGTAACTTGCCCTGCCTTATTTCCCAAGAGAAGGTCAAGAATGGCTCCTTCTCTCATAGGTACATCCACATATTGAATAAGAAAGTTTTCTTGTACACACTTAACAAATTCCTCCCCAGCCAAACCCTTAATACTATGACAATCCCAGTCTATGTTTGGAAAGTTAAAATCCCCTACCATTACGACCCTATTATTATTTCAGATGTCTGAGATCTCATTATATATTTGCTTCTCAATTTCCCAATGACTATTGGGGGACCTATAGTACAAACCCAATAAGGTGATCATCCCTTTCTTATTTCTCAGCTCCACCCAAAATAACTTCCCTGAATGTACTCCCAGGAATATCCTCCCTACGTACAGCCTTAATGTTATCCCTAACCAAAAGCACCACTCGCCCTCCTCTCTTGCTTCCCTTTCTATACTTTCTATAGCATCTATGCCCCAGAACATTAAGTTGCCAGTCCTGTCCATCCCTGAGCTATGTTTCTCTAAAAGCTATGATATCCCAGTCCCGTGTTCCCAAGCATCACTTCTGCTCTTTCCTCCCCTCCTGCTTTTTCCTGCCTTTGTGCTTGCTTAAAACATTTAAATCTCTAAGTTTGAAAGGTGATTGACTTGAAATGTTGATTGAATTCTTCCTTCCATAGATGCTGCCAGACACACTGAGTATTTCCAATATTTTCAGTTTTTATTTCAGATTTCCAACATCCACAATATTTAACTTTTCTAATACAAATCCAACACTGATCAGGGTTGAACCCTGAATGCTCTGAGCTTTAACATGGCAGCACACACTGGCATCCTGTGATTTATAAGGCTCTCTCTTTTCTGTTATAGCTGCTTGGTAGTACAGAATCTAAGAGACATTTTGTTAAAGCTTTTTGTCTGCACTCATCAGGACAGATACAAGAATGTCAATTTCAAATGAAATCATAATTTATACTGCAAATGAAAAGGTTGCAAATTGGTTGTCAAGAAGCTGCCGCTTGGTTGAGGTGATGCCATGGAAAATGCACCAAGGAATTGTTGTCCCCACATGCTTTTATTTAATCCAGAAGGGGCAATATCCAGAAGTGTTCCTTTGTCCCACAGAGGTCATCTCTCTGCACATGAACATAAGAACATAAGAACTAGGAGCATGAATTGATGTAGCTTCTAGCAAGCAAAACTCAGCCACATTGTGAGACTGACTAATCATCTTAAATTGGTTATTTGTGTAATTTATGGGGCACTTGGGATTGTTCAGTAAGTGACGAGCTGTGTATAATCACATATAACATTCGACTTTTTTTCTTAATTTTGCCAGAATGTGTGGATTGAGCCAATTAGCAACCTGCCTATTGTGACTATTTGAACACGTCTTGTTTGATAAGTTTACACTCCCTTACATTTGCTAGAAGCTGCCAATATTCATATTGCACAGACCTGTCCTCTGCAGGAGAATGAAATATGAACAGGCATTGTGCCTTTTTTGAGTTAAACAAATGCATGAAGGATAACCGTTTCCTGGTGCATTCTCCATGGCAATGCCTCAAACAATCAGAGTAGACTTGTCAGCCAAATGGTACTCTGTTCTCACACAAAATAAATTGTTGCCTTCTTTAAAATGTTACATTCTTGCATCTGTCCTTAGTGTAAGATAAAAAGTTTTGATAGCATGTCTTTTGTTTACAACAATTTTCCATTTTGTACCTGCCTCTAAAATGCTTAGAATGTTGAGACTTAGATGTGTTGGAACTGGCCATTGTCGGTGGATGAGATAGTAGGAACTGCAGATGCTGGAAAATCTGAGATAACAAGGTGTAGAGCTGGATGAACACAGCAGGCCAAGCAGCATCATAGGAGCAGGAAGGCTGACGTTTCGGGCCTAGACCCTTCATCAGAAATGGGGGAGGGGAAGAAGGTTCTGAAATAAATAGGGAGAGAGGGGGAGGCGGATAGAAGATGGATAGAGGAGAAGATAGGTGGAGAAGAAACAGACAGGTCAAAGAGGCGGGGATGGAGCCAGTAAAGGTGAGTGTAGGTGGGGAGTTAGGGAGGAGACAGGTCAGTCCAGGGAGGACGGACAGGTCAAGGGGGCGGAATGAGGTTAGTAGGTAGGAGATGGGGGTGGGGCTTGAGGTGGGAGGTGGGGATAGGTGGGAGGAAGAACAGGTTAGGTAGGTGGGGACGAGCTGGGCTGGTTTTGGAATGCGGTAGCGGAGGGGAGATTTTGAAGCTTGTGAAATCCACATTGATACCATTGGGCTGCAGGGTTCCCAAGCGGAATATGAGTTGCTGTTCCTGCAACCTTCGGGTGGCATCGTTGTGGCACTGCAGGAGGCCCAGGATGGACATGTCATCTGAGGAATGGGAGGGGGAGTTGAAATGTTTTGCAACTGGGAGGTGCAGTTGTTTATTGCGGACCGAGCGTAGGTGTTCTGCAAAGCGGTCCCCAAGCCTCCGCTTGGTTTCCCCGATGTAGAGGAGGCCACAACGGGTACAGCGGATGCAGTATACCACATTAGCAGATGTGCAGCTGAATATCTGCTTGATGTGGAAAGTCTTCTTGGGGCCTGGGATGGGGGTGAGGGAGGTGGTGTGGGGGCAGGTGTAGCACTTCCTGCGGTTGCAGGGAAAAGTGCCGGGTGTGGTGGAGCTGGAGGGGAGTGTGGAGCGGACAAGGGAGTCATGGAGAGAGTGGTCCCTCCGGAAAGCAGATAAGGGTGGGGAGGGAAAAATATCTTTGGTGGTGGGGTCGGATTGCAGATGGCGGAAGTGTCGGAGGATGATGCGTTGGATCCGGAGGTTGGTGGGGTGGTACGTGAGGACGAGGGGGATTCTTTTTTGGTTGTTATTGCGGGGACGGGGTGTGAGGGATGAGTTGCGGGAAATGCGGGAGATACGGTCGAGGGCGTTCTCGACCACTGAGGGGGGGACGTTGCGGTCCTTGAAAAACGAGGACATCTGAGATGTACAGGAGTGGAATGCCTCAGCCTGGGAGCAGATGCGGCGGAGGCGAAGGAATTGGGAATAGGGAATGGCATTTTTGCAGGAAGGTGGGTGGGAGGAGGTGTATTCTAGGTAGCTGTGGGAGTCGGTGGGCTTGAAATGGATATCGGTTTCTAGGTGGTTGCCCGAGATGGAGACAGAGAGGTCCAGGAAGGTGAGAGAGGTGTTAGAGATGGTCCAGGTGAACTTAAGGTTGGGGTGGAAGGTGTTGGTGAAGTGGATGAACTGTTCAAGCTCCTCGTGGGAGCACGAGGCGACGCCAATACAGTCATCAATGTAACGGAGGGAGAGGTGGGGTTTAGGGCCAGTGTAGGTACGGAAGAGGGATTGTTCCACATAACCTACAAAGAGGCAGGCATAGCCTGGGCCCATGCGGGTACTCATGGCCACCCCCTTTGTCTGTAGGAAGTGGGAGGAATTGAAAGAGAAGTTGTTGAGGGTGAGGACGAGTTCGGCTAAGCGGATGAAGGTGTCAGTGGAGGGGGACTGGTCGGGCCTGTGGGACAGGAAGAAGCGGAGGGCCTTTAGGCCATCTGTATGGGGAATGTAGGTGTATAGGGACTGGACGTCCATGGTAAAGATGAGGTGTCGGGGACCGGGGAATTGGAAGTTTTGGAGGAGGTGGAGGGGTGATGTGTCTGTGGCCATATTGTTCAAAGTCCAATTCTGAAAGCTTTTTGAATTGCGTCAAAAAATTTGGCTGCAGCAGTGAATTTTGGTAGGATTTCTGACCTCTGATGAACTGAGGAGGGAGGGGAACAAGGTGAAATGGAGGGAGAAGAAGAAGGAGCCACTATCCAAGGCAAACATCTGCAATGACTCATGCGTACTGAAAATCATTCCAAAATAAATACTGAATATTGTTAAGTGGCTCCCTGCCATTTATATTAGCAGCAGTGGGTCACAGCAGAGAACGTGACTGGCTGGTTCCTCTACCGAGACCCTATTTTACTTTATAAGCTGAGCATTCCACCTTCTCTCAGTACATCTGTTGTGAATTCTGGGAAAGTCCTACATTCCCAACAACGTTCCCTGGCCTTCCATCACTGAGAGGAGCAACTAAATTTGTGTTTGCATTAATAGTACAATATTGTACTCTGTCGGGTAAGCATCTTTGCCTATTCTTGATTGAGAGTTGTGTAAGAGTTGGTACTGCTTAGCACAAGCAGCCCTAAACAGGTTTGTACATTGTTCCCCAAAATGGAAGAATATTTGTATTTTGATTGGTACTTTGATGACAAGCTGATTTATTTGTTTATGGGGTCTTGTGAATTTGAACTTCAAGAAAAGAGCAAACTGACCTGCTTTAAGCAATTTTATGATGAATTAGATGAAGAGATTTCTCATCCACTGTTATGTGAGCAATTGAGGTAATTTTAAGTTATGAAACTCTGTTTTATCCGGCCATATTTAGGACAATGCTGTTATCATAACAATTTCCAGACAAGCTGCCAATACATTTGGACAAAACAAATATTACAAGTTGCTTTTCCCATCAGTCAACTTGTTGTCAAAAGGTTCATACTGAGTCAGGTTACTGACCATCACAAATTTAGAACTTGCAAATGCTTTTGACATGATACAGCGTGGAGAAAGTATTTAATAATATACAATCTAATTATTAAAGAGATATTAGAATTACATTTAATCCAGATTCTATAACTGGTGTTTATTGAGGGGAGACAAAGTATAAAAATTCAGTTATTTCGAGAATGTATTTTTACAACAATGGGACTGCCTAGAGCAGTTTAAAGTCTCTTAATATTTATACTGGCTAGGCCCTAGCATGGGGTGACTCCATTAACTATCCTGTCACATTAGTACGGATAGAAAATTTGAAATAAAATTGCATTTATGTAGTGCTTTTGATGACCGAGTGTTGAAGTGCTTTATAGCCAATGCAGTATGGTCACTGTTGTAATGGAAGAAATGTGATAACCAAAACAGGAACATGACAGTGACTAGATAATCTGCTTCAATGATGTTGAGTAAGGGAGAAACAATGATGTGGACCCCAGCGATAGTTCCCCTGCTCTTTTTCAGAACGGTGATGTGGGCTCTTCTTGGTCTACCCAAGTAGGTAGTTAGGACCTTGGTTTGAACATCTCATCCAAAAAGAGAGCTCTTCCAACAGTACATCACACAACAAATGTATCAGGCCTGATTTATGTACTGGGGTGGGATTTAAATCTGGAATCTTGTGATTCAGAGGTGACAATGCTGCCAAGTGAGTTATGGCTGGTATTGATGGAGGGAGAGGCAGTGGGGGAGGGGAGGGGACAAGACAGAATGTGAGGCAGATGGAGAGGGGAGAGAGGAGGGGAGCTGGGGTTCGGGATTTTTATTCCACTCGCAGACCTATTCCTCACATCAGAAACTCCTGGATGCTGCATGTCTCTGGATTGCTAAAAGTGAGACCTGTTGTAGTCTTGTCAAAACTGTAGGGAATGTATTTTTGCAATTCATACTGCTAAATTACTCTGATTTACAAAATATCAGAGAATTCTTGCAAACAAAAAACAGACTAGATGATATACGCTTAGAGGCACAGGCTTAGGCTAGAATGCTCAAACAGTGCTCACCATAAACTTCCGATTTTCCTGAGAAAGACGGAGGTGCTAGAGGATTGGAAAGAAGCAAATGTGACATCCTTGTTTTTAAGAGTGTCAAGACATTCCTGGTACAAGCCAGTCAGTTTAACATCAGTGATGAGTAGTAAGAACGATAATCTTATTGCCAAAGCTTTTTGCCATGCACTCATAATGACAAACTCAAGAATGCCAAATTTCAAACAATGACAGCAATTTGTACTATCGGAGAAAAGCATGCCCATGCAAAAGAGAACAATTGGCTACCCAGTTCACAGATAATTCAGAGAATGAGCAAGGTTTGAACATTTTCCTTTTGTCTACAAAGAGCAGGACCTAGTAGATGAACATATATCACTCCTAGAAAACATTACCAACTTGACTGATTTCCTTAAACAAGCTGTTAGTGCAGGTGTTAGCACACTCAGGATTGTTTGCTAGTTATGTTAGCGAAGTAACTGAAAAAATTGATGAAGTGAATGCAATGCATGCTGTCTCTATGGATTTTAAGAAAACATTTGACAAAGTTCAACATAAGAAGATTGGTTAACCAAACTGAAACTCATGAAATAGGCCAGTGTCAGCTTGGATAAAATAATAACCTTGATAACAGAATGTAGCAAGTTGTGTTAAATCCCTTTCAGGCTAGAGGATGGTAGGCAATGGTTAGCTTAAATACTTGAAGCACTGTTTTCTCTGATAAATAAATGACTTGAATTTCAGGATACAAAGTAAAATTTCAAAATTTGCCAATGATTTCAATGTTGGCAATGTGGCAAATCTGTGAGGATGATACCTACTGACTACCAAGATATGAATAGGTGAACAGAATGGGCAGATAAGTGGCACAGATGGTATTTAGTATAGAGAAGTGTGAAATGATGCATTTGGCACTGGGGTTAGACTGAGGGACAAATCAAAACAGAATACAAAAACAAAGGTTCATGTGCATGGATCTCTGAAGGAGCCAGCACATATTAAAAATAAGTTAGAACAGCAAATGGGATTATGAGGTCTTGAGTTCAAAGGCAGATTCACCAGAAAGTTCCAGGGATAAGAAATTTTAGCTACAGGAGAAACTTGGGTTGGTCTCTTTGACTCAAAGGAAGCTGAGTGGGATCTAATAATGACCTACAGGATTGAGATGAGATAGTCAAAGAAAAAGTGTTCCCATTAAACATTTGCAAAAGGAGAAAGAAACCAGAACCACGAGGCAAGAAATAGACTTGACAGAAGGTTCACTGACTCAGTATTTGTTGATGCCAAAGGATGAGGAGACGGATTTAAATACTTTGGGAAAGAGATGTGAGGATAATATAAAGAAGAAACCTTTTTCAAAGCAATGAGTGATAATGACCTGGAATTCACCACCTGGAAGGATGGTGCAGATTAACTTCAAACCCCTAACAGTTAGGATGAATAGTTTCAAAATGAAATTGGATGGACACTTTTGGCAAATTCTGGGCAATGGCGTTTGTCGGGGAATAGGAATGACTGAATTGTTCTGTTGGCAGCTAGTAAGGATCGGATGGGCAATATAGCCTCCTGTGTGCATCGATGGGTTAAATTTTCACTTTGTAAGCAGCCAGCAGGAACTGGCTTGTTTTGTTTTTGTTTGGACAGGGCTGGGGTCTGCAGGACCTCACCATCCCAAGAATGGCTGATGCCAGCTACATCATCCCAGTACTGGCCAGGGTCAGTATGTTCAGCACCTCCCTACTGTTCCTGGCTTTGGGACGCCGGAAAGATTCAGTCTCTAAGACGCTAAACGATAGGTCTGAGTGAAACCATTGATGGTGGTCAGGAAGAAATGGCTGTGTGTGGATTTAGACTAACCCATCTGTTGTGTTTGATATTTACACTAATGTGCTTTGGAGGTGCACGTATCTGTTGCCATGAGTGACTTTAAATAATAATATTAAAAAAAAGAAATATTTATAAAACATTCAAAGTACAAATTTCCAAGGGTAATAACTGAGGGCATGTCTCCAAGTAACGGGAGAGAGCTTCCCTTTCTGTCCTCTGTCAGTGTTTTAATGTCCTGACAGAGGGGGACGGGGACTTCCGCTTGACTCGCCACCTGAAGGGACGCTTCATGGAGCCCTTGCGACCGCAGTCCAGCTTCGGGTCGTGGAGGAGGCTCCACATCAGCCAGATTTCAGGCACCTTCAGGCTATGGACCACCATCAGCTCCTTGTAGAAGCACGGGTCAAACGTCTGCATGTGGGGTGCGGCTGAGGGCCGGACGATGCCGAATGTTCGGAATCCTTCATGAGTCAGGGGTTCGAGGCCGATCCGCAGCAAGCACATCCCCAGAAAGACATCGTCGATGGGGAAGAGATCTACCTCCTTGCTGGCTTGGTACAGCCTCCTAGCGGTGTGTACCGACATGAGGAAGCCCCCACCTCCCGCGTAGACTGGGTAAACCCCTGGGCCGTACATCATCTCCGGGATAAAGTATTTACTCTTGTTGGATCTGATGGGCAGCGCCTGGTAGATGATGTGGCCCACGAACAGGTCATCCTTGGGGTCGGCGTCCGCTAAGAAATCCGCGATGTTCTCCACGTTGACGAAGACATCGTCGTCCCCTTTGAAGACGAACTCCGCAGAGGTGCAGAACTGATCCAGCCACTTGAGAAAGTGGATCTCCTTCAGCGTGAGGTTGAAGAAGGTGTCCTGGAAATCCCACAGGAGAATGTCCTGGTAGGTCTGGCTCTCCTGCTCCAGCAGGCGGCTCCAGGAAGCTAGGGAGCTCTGGTTGGCTGGGATTCCCAGCAGGAAGAGCCTGCGGACCTGCAGGTGGCGGACATCGCCCTCCCGTGCCCAGGTTTTCCGAGCGACTTCGCGCCTCTCAAACTCCTCCACCCTGGACTTGATAGAGATCAGTAGCAGCTGTTCCCCTCGCACCTTCCGGCACTTGTTCTCCTGGTTAATGATCTGCTGGAACTCCCGGCAATCCTTTTGCCAGAGGTACTGGCGGTAGTTCCAGGGTAAAAGGTTGGAGGGCGGTGATGTTAGCCTTTGCTCCTGAGCAGTCTCTAGCTGTTGGCCTGGCTGACAGACTCTCTCTGACCCTGGCGAGCTGCTGGTCAACGCCAGCGGAGTTGCTGCCTTGGTGCTTCCCAGCAGGGCGTACCTTTTGGTTCCGGGTTGCTGTTGTTGCTCGGGTTTATCCAGCCACGGGGTGTCCGAGCGCATTTGGATGTAGAGCAAAATACAAAATGTTGTTAGCAGGAGGAACGTACAGAGAAGATCGCCTTTCCGCCGCAGCCTCATGGTCCCAGAAAAGCACACACAGCTCTGGCTGATGGATGTTCCGCACAAATGTATACAGTTTTTGTTTTAAATAGACCACAACTGGGCTGGTTTATGCTGACTGGAAGTTCCGATTGGGTGATTTTATACACTTTGGAAATTCAATGGAGGGATGGCTCTGGTTGGTTTTATTCAGGTAGGAGTCCACACTCTGGCACTGGGGTATTTTTATTCAGGTCTGGAGTTCACAGTCTGCCACATGGACGATTTCATTCAGATCTGAAGTTCACAGTCTGGTGCTGGGGTGATTTTATTCAGGTCTGCAGTTCACACTGACACTGGGGTGATTTTATTCAAGTCTGGAGTTCACAGTTTTCCACTGGGATGATTTTATCCAAGGCTGGAGTTCACAGTCTGGCAGTGGGGTAATTTTATTCAGGTCTGGAGTTCACACTCTGACACTGGGGTGATTTTATTTCAGACCTGGAGTTCACAGTTTTCCACTGGGATGATTTTATTCAAGGCTCGAGTTCACAGTTCTGGCACTGGGAAAGTTTGTTTTACTTTATCATATCTGTAGAACAGAGACAAAAGCATAGTTAACTGAAACAGCTGTCCAGCCTGCCACGTAGAACCTTTACTGCTGGATATTGAAGCGGTCCTGGAAACTAGCTCTGGCAAGAAACAGTAACCTTAGTGAAAAAAGACATAAATAAACCCCACAGTTTCTGCGTAAAAACCAAAAGAATTGTGGCTGCTGTAAATCAGAAAACAGAAGTTGCTGGAAAAGCTCAGCAAGTCTGGCAGCATATGTGAAGAAAAAATCAGAGTTAATGTTTTGGGTCCGGCGACCCTTCCTCAGAATTGATGGTAGCTATGAAAATGACACTTTATTTTATATTTACTCACATGTTACACAGAGTTGCTGTATTAACCACTTAACAAATGCTTGCCCCTTTTTCTGCTGCTGCCATTTTTGCCTAATCTTTTAAGATTTGAGATTTGGGCTTGGAAAATATCGGAGCCAACTGAAGTGGAATTTCAAACAAAAACAGAAATTGTTGGGAAAACTCAGCATCTGTTTGGCAGCATCTGTGGAGAGAGAGAAGCAGAGTGAACATCACGGGTCCAGATACCCTGCTTAAGAACGTTAACTCTGCTTTCTCTCTCCGCAGAGACCTGCTGAGTTTTTCCAGCTTCTGTTTCAGATTTCCAGAATTCTTTGTTTTTTTTTCTGTGAAGTGGAATTTCACTGCCTACATTGTGAATGTCTGCCTCGTGGATTTCTGTTAGGTTGCAGAGAAACAGCCACCCGCTTGCCAACTACTTCACTTGTTTATAAATGTATCTGATTATGTTATAATATTTGCACGTCTAATGTGCTACATTGTAATCCTACACCTCTCATTCTCACAATTAAAACTTAACTCACAAACCTACTCAATCTCATAACTAAGGCCCCATACATATACACCCACACTATAGCCAATCCCCAACACACACCCCCATCCCATCCCTAATCCCCAAAACACTCCTCTATTCAATCCCTCATCGCTAACGCTCATCCCTATTCCATACCTAATTCCCAGCACACCCCTATCCCATCCCTCACTCCAACACACTCCCTGATCCCATCCCTAATTACCAACACACTCCCCCATTCCATCCCTAATCCCCAACACACTCCCCCATCCCATCC
>NC_063346.1:51326808-51336603 GCF_021869965.1 Rhincodon typus
ATCCCTAATCCCCAACACACACCCTATCCCATCTTTAATCCCCAATACACACCCCATCCTTTATCCCCAACACATACCCCATCCCTAATCCCCAACACACTCCCCCATCCCATCCCTAATCCCCAACACACACTCTCCCAAGCCGTACCTAATCCCCAACATACACCTCCATCCCATTCACATTCCTTCCCATAACTAAAGAGCAATACACACATACCAATGCCCATCCTATAACTAATCTCTAATACACACCCCATGTCATACCTAAAGGGCAATACATCAACACCACCATTTTATATGTGATCCCTGACACTCACACACACACACATGAACCATCCAATATATACAAAGTCCCCATCCCATGTCAAATCCCCAATTCACATATCAGGTGTACCCCTGTCACTCAGGGGTGTATGTGTGACTCTCTCACCAGTTTGTGACCCCGAATTTATGTGTCAATGTATTTTCACTGACATTTTAGTATCTGTGCTGGTGCAGGGTCCAGGGAACTTATGTAACATGGGAGCCCATGGGGCATCCCCCTCCTCCTTAGAGGTGGAAATCTGTCCCCTTGTGATGACAGCTGTCTGTTCTTGTTGGGTTAAATCTCCAATATATACACTCATCCCGTCCCAAATGCCCAGTATGCACACACATGCCTTGCCAACACCACAATAGCCATCACCATCAGCAGGGCTGCATTGTGAGTTGCTGCTTGTGCAGTGCCGTGGATGGACTCAGACTGAGATGTTGAGCTTCTGCCTGAGGGTCTTCTCAGAGGAATGCGAAAGGAACAATGGAAGTGGAATGTGTGACTTCAGACACGCATGGAAAATACCTTTAGGCATTTGATCTGGTGGTGACTCTTCAGGATATTTCTCCGAGCGGTCAGCGGGCTGGAGGCCCAGAACGGGGCAGCTGGTGGTCAGTGGGTTGGAGGGCCGGAGCGGGGCGGCTGTCTGTCCTATACCCTCACCCCCAAAACGCATATCCATCCCATATCCTAATCACGAAAACAGACACCCATCCTATACACTAATAATCAAAATGCACATCCGTCCTGCACACTAATCACCAAAACACACACCCATCTTATACACTAATCCCCAAATCACAGACCCATCCTATACACTAATCCCCAAAACACACACCCATCCTGTACCCTAATCACCAAAATCCACACCCATTTCTTACTTAATTGCTAAAATGCACACCCAATCCATACCTAATGAACATGCATACCCATCCCATACCTAACCGCAAAATGCACATGCCAACCCACATAGCTAATACACACACCCACATCTTGTACCTATTTCCTAATACCTACACATCCCATAAAACTCAACACGCACACACATACCCAGTGGTCGCATACAATCCATACCATACCTAATCCCCATTGCACATATACATCCCAACCCACACCAGTCCCTTATTCATTCCCTAACTCATACACACATCCTACAGCTAATTTCCAACATCCAAGCCCATTGCATACCCAATAGCCAACACACACAAACCAATCCCATACGTATTGCGGAACACCAGCATATCTCTCTGCCATCCTATTCATTCCAGTATCAAAACTTGTTCTGCAACACAAATAAACATCAGACTCGAACACAGCACCGGGATAGTGTATATCTTCTACCATACACGTTCCCGTTATAAAATAGAAGCTATACTTGCCACGACAAAAGGCAGTTCATGTAAACCCTAACTTTGGCCTTTTGCTGGGATCCTGTCAGAAGGAGGGAGGGAGCTGCGAACTCCAACCATTGCTGCCGCCCGCAATCCGAACATCTGGAGGAGAAAGAAGCTACTCGGCTCGGGGACAAGGAGGGATCCTGCAGAAAACCCGTCCTGCAGTTTTAAGGAGGCTGCTGGGAGAGAGCAGACACATTGGAACACGCGCCCCCCGCCCTCCCTCTGCTGTAATCCAGCTTGTTTCTCCTTTCAAGGAGGAAATTGTTAGTGACTGGAGGCAATCCGCAGAAATCTAACACCAGTGCTTTCCAGAAACAGAGCTCCCCTTTACCTGAGAAGAGTCAGTGCCGAGTTTTAAACAAGCTGCTTGGAGTTAGCAAGCTGGCTGTAAGGGGCAGAGAAAAGGAGCCGCTCGCCAGGAATCCGTGGGAGCCAAGGAAAGCACATCTGGATTGCATTATATACTGGGAGTGGCCTGAGCTCAGAAGCTGGCCATCGGGAACAGGGGGAAGGGTTGGGAGAATGTGCAATTCCAGAACAGTGCCGCGGCTCAGGCAACACCTTGTTTCAACTTTGAGACCTGACGCTCATGAATGAGGAGAAATATTCTGTCTCTTCAGTCCAGGCGCTGACCTGCGTTAATTCCGACCCAATCACCCTCAATAGAGAGTTACACAACTACTCGGTGGCGGAGACCGTCCAAGAACACAGTGTGTGACTAGAATACTAGTGGCACTCAGAATCTGCCCAGTACCAGAATGTGTAATCATCACTCCTTCAAAGGTCTTATTGTCAGCTCGGTGATTATAGATTTAAGTTCTGTTTCAGTACACAGTCTATGCGGAAGGAATGTTATTCGTTCGAAGATGATACCTTTTAGCTAAGATGTTACAACTGTGGTTCGGTGAACTGAGGTTTCACTGCCTGTTCAGAAGGCTGTACAGTTAAGCCCCTTGGCGTATTTTGCAGAAGAGATAAGAATTTCTCCTAGTTCCCTGGCTAATATCTATCGTCCCACCAACAGCAGTAACAGATTAACTGGTCATGACCATATTTGTATTTGTGGGAGCTTGTTGTGTGCAGATTGCCTGCCGCATTTGAGTTACATTACAGCAGTGGCTTCAAGAGAGTTTGATTGTCTGCAAAGTGCTTTGGGGTATCCTCAGAAGGTGATGATGCCATGTAAATGCAATTGTTCTTTCTTCTGAACGGCCGTCGTGGGGAGCATCTAGTAATGAACTGAAAGAACCATGCCACAGGATCTCACATTTTTTAAACAAGAACAAACTTCATATATAAATTAAACAAGACAAACTAACAACACTATCTATTGTAATTAGCTGAGTTGCAAAACCTGTCCTTTCTTTTAGTTTCCTTATTTATTACAAAATCTTGAGGGCTCATTGGTCTCTTCTGGAACCAACCCAGCAGTTCTTCTAATAGGTTTTGTCAAAATACCCACCAATCTTTTTGTTAAAATTTCATGCCTGTGGACTCCCAAGTTTCAGGTTGAGCTCCATTCCCTCCCCAAACTACCTGCTGTGTATTCACTACAGGGTTACTTTGAATCCAAGCTAAGCACATCTTCCAACATCTTTTTCCCTTATGAGCCTCATCTACAAACTGAGTGCGAGCTACCCCTGAATGCGTGCAGTGAACAAGAGAATTCATCATTTTTCTGCTTAATGCGCAGGCATGGCTCTAACATTTATACCTTTCGTTCAGCCAATGCGGGGAACTAAAACTCAAACTGAACTGCTTGTTTTTGTGAGCAAAACACACAAATAAACCCTACGGAAAGGGCTGTTTCCTGAAATATAACTCCATAGCAACATAATTACCTAGGATGTTCCAAACTGAAATGAACATTAACTATGAGCTTAGAAACCAAATCTGTGACTCTGTGACCCAAATGAATAATTTATATCCCTAGTCAAGTTAACAATCATTTTTTCAAACTTGTTGATCTCACCAAGGAGCTCCCTTTTAGCTTTTCATCTGGGAGCTATATAAATAATTTTATTTTTAAAAATTGAGATATATTTAGGACTCTTGACTCCATCACAAGCTTAGAGATAGGCTTTCTATTGCTTAGGTTTTCTCACTTCCAACCCTGATCAACCTCTGAACTGCCATTACTTGACATGTTCTTGCAATTTCTAAAGTTCAGAATTTTAATTACCTCATCTGTAACAAATGTAATTTGCCTCAAACTAAATGCTACTTCTAAAATATTAATATAAACCATAAAACTAGATGATTATGGCACATTGCATTTAGTTAGATGCATGATACAAATGTGGAGTATTTTGTCAAAAATCCATCATTGCATAATCCATTTGCCCCAAAAGGTAATTAGCTAACAGTGTAAGTGATGGGAATCTCATCTCAAAACAGAAACTTAGCAAAAGAGAGCAAATCAGTCAGCACCTGGGGAGAGAACAGGCAATTTAATGTTTTGAGTTCAGATTCTATTTCAAATTAGAAAAGCAGTTTGCCCAAACACTATTATAGAGAGATTATTCCCCTCAACTATGATACATTCAATTATATTATGTCATGATAACAATCAGAATAGGCGGACAGCTATTTTACATTGGTAACTGTTAAACAGAAAGATGATGTAGTCCTTTCACATGAATTCTGAGTCCTGAGCTGCAAGTCCTAAGATAAAATGACTTCACAGAAAAAAACAAGCTTTCTCCAAAGCACAGGGGTCACCATTCATAAAACAGTTGCATTTGTGTCCAAGCTTATGAAATCTGACTGAAATTTTGGGTAGATTAAAATGTCCCTGAATTTTAATAAAGTACAATTGGACATTTGGTTAGATTTCCATTGTCAACAGCTTCAAAGGGAAAGCAAAGTCATGACAGTAATTGATCCATATGCTCCAAAATTTTTCTCATGATCACGTTACTATTATGTGGAAATTTCAAGCTGAGTGAAAGTTGTACCTTTATCTTTTAGTTGAAATAAAGATGAATATTAATAGTTTAAACACTTCAAGCTGAGAAAAGACTTATTACAAATGATGAAGAGAGATAAATTGGAGTAATTTCAACAAGTAATATCTGAGAACACGGATATAATAAATCCGTAACAAAATAATGTGCTTTACTTTCCGGAGGCCAACCAGTTCTAGCAAAATAATACTTCGTCCAATGTTATCCACTCTTGTGTGTTAAAGTAAACCATCATGAAAAAAACGCAGTTAATTATGTTCCAATGCAACATGTTACTTGTGTGTGATACTGTCATGTTAAAGATGATGCATACGTTCCACATTCTACTTACTCCATCGTGACAAATAGGTAGGCCAAGCACTTTCCCATGAACACAGCACACATAAATAATAAAGTGCTTATTCATTATGATTCATGACATGAACATCAGCTGTAATATCATATAACTCATAGCTTTATCTTTTTTCCCAGCTGGAACTCATAATATTCTTGATATAAACAGTTGATGATTTAATGTATTGGGAATTCGCATAATCAACTTTGATTTTTTTTGTCAGTCTTGATTTGAACACATTGGTGAAATTTTTTATAAAACGTAAAGAACAATGTAGGCCCTGCATTGGTATATGTCAATGGCTAAATGGATAAGGACATTTTGAAATCATTTGATTTGATCAGCCTTTTGACAAATCTTTCTATTCTCTCTTCTGTTATGTGCATGTACCTTTAAAGCATCATGATCCAAGCTATATCCTCAACCACTTCCTGTAGTAGTGTTCCACATTCATGTCAATCTGGGTGAAGAATGTCTCCTTATTTCCCTATTCGATTTAGATGTAACTATCCTGTATTTATAGTTTTGGATTCTCCCATAAATGGAAACATTCTTTCCACATCAATCCTATCCAATTCATTCAAACCAATGGTTTGGACATGGGGATTAAATGTAATATTTACATAGCAGATAGCAGAAAGCTAGGTGGGAATGTGTGCTGTGAGGAAGATGCAAAGTGACTTCAAGAAGATGTAGATGGACTTGGTCGTGGGCGAAAACATTGCAGGTAGAATATAATGTAGAAAAATGTGAATTTATCCACATTGGAAGAACAGATATGCAGCTAGAGATAGTAGGAACTGCCGATGCTGGAGTCTGAGATAACAAGGTGTGGAGCTGGATGAACAAAGCAGGCCAGGCAGCATCAGAGGAGCAGGAGAGCTGATGTTTCGGGTCTGGACCCCTTTTCAGAAATGGGGGAGGGGAAGGGAGCTCTGAAATAAATAGAGAGGGGGGCGGTGATAGAAGGTGGATAGTGGAAGGTGGGAGAAAAGACGGACAGGTCAAGGAGGCGGGGCTGAAGCTAGTACAGGTGAGTGTAGGTAGGAAGTGGGGGTGGGGTTGGTCAGTGAGGTGGGAGGAGCAGATAGGTGGGAGAGAGGACAGACAGGTCAAGGAGGCGGGGATGAAGCTAATAAAGGTGAGTGTAGGTAGGAAGTTGGGGTGGGGTTTGGTCAGTGAGGTGGAAGGAGTGGATAGGTGGGAGAGAAGACAGACAGGTCAAGGAGGCGGGGATGAGAGGGGGGATCTGGTCTTGGGATAAGGTCAGGGGTGGGGAGACTTTGAAGCTAGTAAAGTCCACATTGAGATTATTGGATTGTAGGGTTCCAAGGTGGAATATGAGGTGCTGTTCCTCCAGTTTCCGAGCGGCATCGTTGTGACACTGGAGGAGGCCCAGGATGGACATATCGTCCAGGGAGTGGGAGGGGGAGTTGAAGTGGTTTGCAACTGGGAGGTGTTGTCGTTTGTCGCGAACCGAGTGTAGGTGTTCCACAAAGCAGTCTCCAAGCCTCCGCTTGGTCTCCCCGACGTAGAGGAGGCCACATCAGGAACAGCGGATACAATACACCACATTAGCGGATGTGCAGGTGAACATCTGTTTAATGTGGAAGGTTTTTTTGGTGCCTGGGATGGGGGTGAGGGGGGGAAGTGTAGGGGCAGGTGTAGCACTTCCTGCAGTTGCAGGGAAAGGTGCCTGGGGTGGTGGGGCTAGTGGGGAGTGTGGAGCAGATGAGGGAGTCACGGAGAGAGAGGTCCCTCTGGAAGGCAGCTAAGGGTGGGGAGGGAAATATATCCTTGGTAGTGGGGTCAGATTGCAGGTGGCAGAAATGGCGGAGAATGATGCGTTGAATCTGGAGGTTAATGGGGTGATACGTGAGGACAAGGGGAATTCTGTCTTTGTTGTTATTGCGGGGAGGGGCTGTGAGGGCTGAGGTGCGGGAAATGCAAGAGATGCAGCGAGGGCGTTTTTGACCACTGGGAGGGGGGTGAAATAGTGGCCCATGATAAATGAGGATATCTGGGATGTCCGGGAGTGTAACGCCTCATCTTGGGAGCAGATGCGGCGGAGGTGGAGGAATTGGGAATAGGGGATCGCATTCTTGCAGGAAGGTGGGTGAAAGGAGGTGTAATCTAGGTAGCTGTGGGAGTCGGTGGGCTTGAAGTAGGTATCAGTTTCAAGTTGGTTACCAGAGATGGAGACAGAGAGGTCCAGGAAGGAGAGAGAGGTATCAGAGATGGTCCAGGTGAACTTGAGGTTGGGGTGGAAGGTATTAGTAAAGTTGATGAACTGTTCGAGCTCCTCGTGGGAGCACGAGGCACCGCCAATAGTCATTGATGTAACGGAGGAAGAGGTGGGGGATAGTGCCAGTGTAGCTGCAGAAGAGGGACTGTTCCATGCATCTTACAAAAAGGCAGGCATAGCTTGGGCCCATGTGGGTACCCATGGCCACCCCTTTCGTTTGTAGGAAGTGGGAGGAGTTGAAGGAGAAGTTGTTAAGGGTAAGGACGAGCTCAGTTAGGTGGATAAGGGTGTCGGTGGAGGGGGGCTGGTTGGGCCTGCGGGACAGGAAGAAGTGGAGGGCTTTTAGGCCATCTGCATGGGGAATGCAATTGTATAGGGACTGGACATCCATGGTGAAGATGAGGTGTTGAGGGCCAGGGAATTGGAAGTTTTGGAGGAGGTGGAGGGCGTGGGTGGTGTCCCGGATGTAGGTGGGGAGTTCCTGGACCAGGGGGGAGAAAATGGAGTCGAGATAAGCAGAGATAAGTTCAGTGGGGCAGGAGTAGGCAGAGACAATGGGTTGGCCAGGGCAGTTGGGTTTATGGATTTTAGAAAGCAGATAGAAACAGGTGGTGCGGGGCTGGGGAAACGATCAGGTTGGAGGCTGTGGCTGGGAGATCACCTGAGGTGATAAGGTTATGGATGGTCTGGGAAATGATGTTTTGGTGGTCAGGGGTGGGGTCATGATCAAGGGGCATAACGATGCCATTCGGAAACTGGAGGAACAGCACCTCATATTTCACCTTGGAACCCTACAACCCAACGGTCTCAATGTGAACTTTACTAGCTTCAAAGTTTCCCCACCCCTGACCTCATCCCAAGACCAGCCCCCCCTCTCATCCCCGCCTCCTTGACCTGTCCATCTTCCTTCTCACCTATCCGCCCCTCCCTCCTCACTGACCAACCCCCATCCCAACTTCTCCTACCTACACATCACCCTTACTAGCTTCATCCCCACCTCCTTGACCTGTCCTTCTTCTCTCCCACCTATCTGCTCCACTATCCACCTTCTATCACCGCCCCCCTCTCTCTCTATCTATTTCAGAGCCCCCTTCCCATCCCCCAATTTCTGAAGAAAGGTCCAGACCCAAAACGTCAGCTTTCCTGCTCCTCTGATGCTGCCTGGCCTGCTGTGTTCCTCCAGCTCCACATCTTGTTATCTCAGATATGCAGCTAACCTTTTAAATAAGAAGGGGTCAGAAAATAAACAAAGGCATATGAGCGTCCTCCTCAACAAGTTACTGAAGGCTAACATGCAAGTACAGCAGGCAATTAGGCAGCAAAAATGAGAAGTTTTTAATCAACCACAAAATAATTAAAGTGATGCACAAGGTAGATGCAGGTGAGATGTTTCCCTTTGCTGGGGAGTCCAGAAGCAGAGGACACAATATCAAAAAAAGGAAAAAAAAACTCCTAACATGCTCAATATTTCCCAGATAACAGTGATCTCTCAGTGCTGGTATTTTTACACTTTTTTCTGTGTTTGTGTCCCTTCTGTAGTGTGAAGTTCAGAGTGTTTTAAGTGTAGCACATCTATACAAATTTACTGTAACTTCACCACTTTCAATTCATATATATATTTATATCCACCATATAGATGAATCCCAATACTTTAATGGCTTTTTAAAAATTACTTTGCTGTTCTACCCTGTTAAGTTCCTCATCTTCTAAGGTCTAGGTGATCTTTCTAATTTTTTGACTGAAGTGCATTTCTGTCCATTACAGTTTATTTGCCTATGAACTGCTTAGTATGTTTTTAAATCATATTTTCATATAATTTTGTATTTTTTCTCCGTGTTAGCCTTACTGCTAGTTTGACATTGTCTGCTAAAATTGGTGTTGAGCTTAAAATTCCTGAATCAAAATAATTCATACAAATAATGAATAACAGCAGTGTCAGAAAAGATCTTTGTAGAATGCCACTATCAGCCTTTTCCCAACCACAATAACTCCCTATATCCCTACTTTTTTTTCCTGTTTTGGCCAATACACCAGTCATTTAATTATTCATTCCCAAACACCACATGACCTAACTTTTGTCATGAACCTACAACATGTAGCCTTATTAAAGACATTATGCAAGTCTAAGTATATGCCATTTAGTCACTTGATGGAATTTGAGTATTGCTGGAAAATCATTTTTGTGCTCCTTTAATTGGCATATTCTGATGAGTACATACTGGCTCCTTGCCGGTACACAGACATGGTCCCACTGCTCCCCACCTGTATACAGTCATGGTCTCACTGCTCCTTGCCTGTACACAGCCACAGACTCACAGCCTGTAGTTTGCCATGGTCTTGCTGCTTGTGAATTGTCACAGTCTCTCTGCCTGTAGTTTGTCACAGTCCTGCTGCCTGTATATTGCCACAGTCTATCTGTCTGTAATCTGCTGCTGTCCAGCTGCCTGTACATTGCCACAGCCTCTCTGCCTGTAGTCTGCCATGGCACTGCTACCTGTACATTGCCACAGCCTCTCTGCCTGTAGTCTGCCATGGCACTG
>NC_063346.1:51336613-51346289 GCF_021869965.1 Rhincodon typus
CCTGTAGTCTGCCATGGCACTGCTGCCTGTACATTGCCACAGCCTCTGTGCCTGTAGGCTGCCACGGCCCCGCTGCCTGTACATTGCCACAGACTCCCTTCCTCCGGTCTGCCATGGGCCCACTGCCTGTACATTGCCACAGCCTCAGTGCCTGTAGTCTACCACTATTCCACTGCCTATACATTGCCACACCCTCTCTCTCTGTATTCTGCTACGGCCCCCGCTGCCTGTACATTGCCACAGCCTCTCTGCCTGTAATCTACCACTGTTTCGCTGTACTCTGCCTGTAACAGTCTACTTAGCGGTTACCTCTGTCAGGTGAACACTGTGCCCAAACCCCGCCTCCCGCCGCCGCACTTGCGCACTGAGCTGGCAGCTGGTCCGGCCCGGGTCAGGGCTCGGTAAGATGGCGGTCCGGCGCTGGGTCGGGTACAGCGCTTGAGTGCTCTTTGGGCCGCAGTGACCGTCTTCTCCCGGCGGTATGAAGACTTTCTGCGGAAGGGCGAACCCCACGACTGGCGCCATCGAGTGGGAGGAGGAGGCCGAGGATTATGACTATCACCAGGAGATCGCGCGGTACGGAGCCGCCTCCGGTTTGACACGAGGCTGCCATGGAGACCGGGCCCCGGGCCCCTGGCCCCTGGGCTCTGCCACCACGGCCCCGGCCCCGGCCCCCCCCCCCTCCCCGTCCCCCCCCCCCCTCCCTCCGTCCCCTCCATCCCCCCCCCACTTCTGGAGGAGAAGTTTTTGCTTTCAGTTTAGTTTATGTCTGCCTTGTCTGTAGCGTCCGTGATGGATCATTGTCACGACCTGTAGGTACCCCGCCTGTAACAGGACCCGTGTGTGTGACAGCAGTGTCAGTCAGTGTATGGATAAGGACAATGTGCAGCAGCTATCCACTCAGCAGTGTACAGTTAATGCCCTGGTGTCCCTTTCACGTACAGCAAACATGACTGACCTTGTGGTAAAATGCCTGTGACCTTGTCCTGCCTGCTCCACCGATACTCTATTCTGAAATGATTCCAAATTACCGTGGGTGCAATTGAATTTACTTCGTTTTCACAACATGTAATGTTGCTAGATATAGTTCTATTGCTTCAAAATGTAGTTTGCATCACCTTTACATTTCTACATTACATGTGATGCTTGGGGGGGAAAGAAGTACGAGACAACAAGGTGCAGGGCTGGATAAACACAGCAGGCCAAGCAGCATCATAGGAGCAGAGAGGCTGACGTTTCGGGCCTAGACCCTTCATCAGAAAAGGGGGAGGGGAAGGGGGTTTTGAAATAAATAGGGAGAGAGGGGGAGGCGGATAGAAGAGGGATAGAGGAGAGGATAGGTGGAGAGGAAACAAACAGGTCGAAGAGGCGGGGATGGAGCCAGTAAAGGTGAGTGTAGGTAGGGAGTTAGGAAGGGGATAGGTCAGTCCAGGGAGGACGGACAGGTCAAGGGGGCGGGATGAGGTTGGTCGGTAGGAGATGGAGGTGCGGCTTGAGGTGGGAGGAGGGGATAGGTGGGAGGAAGAACAGGTTAGGGAGGCAGGGACGAGTTGGACTGGTTTTGGGATGCGGTGGGGGGAGGGGAGATTTTGAAACTTGTGAAATCCACATTGATACCATTGGGCTGCAGGGTTCCCAAGCGGAATATGAGTTGCTGTTCCTGCAACCTTCGGGTGGCATCGTTGTGGCACTGCAGGAGGCCCAGGATGGACATGTCGTCTGAGGAATGGGAGGGGGAGTTGAAATGGTTCGCGACTGGGAGGTGCAGTTGTTTGTTGCGAACCGAGCGTAGGTGTTCTGCAAAGCGGTCCCCGAGTCTCCGCTTGGTTTCCCCGATGTAGAGGAAGCCACACCGGGTACAGCGGATGCAGTATACCACATTGGCAGATGTGCAGGTGAACATCTGCTTGATGTGGAAAGTCTTCTTGGGGCCTGGGATGGGGGTGAGGGAGGAGGTATGGGGGCAGGTGTAGCACTTCCTGCGGTTGCAGGGAAAAGTGCCGGGTGTGGTGGAGCTGGAGGGGAGTGTGGAGCGGACAAGGGAGTCACGGAGAGAGTTGTCCCTCCGGAAAGCAGATAAAGGTGGGGAGGGAAAGATGTCTTTGGTGGTGGGGTCGGATTGCAGATGGCGGAAGTGTCGGAGGATGATGCGTTGGATCCGGAGGTTGGTGGGGTGGTACGTGAGGACGAGGGGGATTCTTTTTTGGTTTTTATTGCGTGGACGGGGTGTGAGGGATGAGGTGCGGGAGATGTGGGAGACACGGTTGAGGGCGTTCTCGACCACCGAGGAGGGGAAGTTACGGTCCTTGAAAAACGAGGACAACTGAGATGTACGGGAGTGGAATGCCTCATCCTGGGAGCAGATGCGGCGGAGGCGAAGGAATTGGGAATAGGGGATAGCATTTTTGCAGGAAGGTGGGTGGGAGGAGGAGTATTCTAGGTAGCTGTGGGAGTCGGTGGGCTTGAAATGAATATCGGTTTCTAGGTGGTTGCCCGATATGGAGACAGAGAGGTCCAGGAAGGGGAGAGAGGTGTTAGAGATGAGATGGTCCAGGTAAACTTAAGGTTGGGGTGGAAGGTGTTAGTGAAGTGTACAGTCGATACAGTCATCAATGTAACGGAGGAAAGAAGTACTTTTGGTTCTATAGTTTCAATCCTGGCACATGCTGGTGTGTAGCTGAATGGAGTTTTTGAAAATGAGTGACATAGGATAAACCAGCCTGTTCTTTCTCTCCCTGTGAGGAAACCGTTGCTTCTTTGGGTTGACTAGAATTAGGAAGTTAGTTTTTTTTTGTTGCTTTTGGAGTGTATTAATTTGCTACTTTGTTTTACTTACTAAATTTTGAATGCTAATTTTGGTCACAGTACTTCTGGAGCTTGAATCTAATGATCTATAGTAAATCAGAGAGTATGAGGCAAAGGTGAGAGGAGCCTGTAGTGCATACAGGAATGGGAAACTGAGTTCCTCAGTAATGCACAAGGAAATGAACGTTATTTACAGTATAAATCAGAAATAACTTCAAATTCTGCATTTTATCCCATAGTATTTCAACAGTACCTATGCTTAATATGGGGCAAACCACTTGATGTTTGAACGTCAGCCGAAGCTTTCTTGTGAGATCATATCTTTATCTTGTTACTGGACATCCAGTATTCTAAGTATAAACCATGTGATTGAGTAAATTAACTTAGAACCTATGGATTCCCAGACATCTATTAATCTGCATATCACCTGAACTTTTCAATTAGATTACAACTGGCAAGTTATTCTAAACTAGTTTAATCAGTTGAACGTTATACTTTTCAGAGGTAATTGACCCATTTTTCTTTATCTTTCAATCAGGTCATCTTATGCAGATATGTTGCATGATAAAGACAGGGTAAGCAATTGACATAAAATGAAATAAATGTTAAATAAAAAACGAAAGGACTGCGGATGCTGTAAATCAGGAAACAAAACAGGAATTGCTGGAAAAGCTCAGCAGGTCTGGCAGCATCTGTGAAGGAAAAAACAGAGTTAACGTTTCAGGTCCAGTGAGAGTCCCAGACTCTGTTTTTTCCTTCACAGATGCTGCCAGACCTGCTGAGCTTTTCCAGCAATTCCTGTTTTGTTTCATGAAATAAATGTTTATTGGTTTTACATGTGTGTTTGTTTAACGGATAGAGGATGTATCAGTGTTGTGGACTGATTTGGACTTAAGCAAAGTATTGGACTGTAATTATCAACAAGATCCTTAGTCCATCCAGCATTGTACTGGCAAAAGACAGTGAATGTAGCACAGATCAGGAATTGAGTTTAAATTTTAAACTTTGAACAAGTTCTGTGCTGTTTGCAGCAGCTTTAGCTGTGATGGTTGTCCGAACTACACAAAGTGAACAGTGCTGGAGAAACAAAAACAAAGTTGCTGGAAAAGCTCAGCAGGTCTGGCAGCATCTGTGAAGGAAAAAACAGAGTTAACATTTCGGGTCTGGTGACCCTTCCTCAGAACTTCTTCTGTACTGGAGATCTCTATTCATCAGCTTGCACCCACGTTTAAAAGTGAATGCTTTCTCATGCATAATTCGCTCTGCGTCTCTGAGTGGCATCTTTCACAGTCATGTTACTGGAGACTTGACTTGCCATCTGCTCCCTGTGAGTACCTGAGAGATACAGTTTTGTGAAATCAGGAACGTTTTTGATAAGAATGAAATGCGTGTTATCATTTGAGATGATTGGCGAATCATTGTGTCTGAACTACTCTAGTGCTCCTGTTGCTTGTAACTACTGTCAGGAGGTCTGTTGTCATGGCACAACATCTTGTACTTCCTGCAGTCATCCACTGTAGCTCATCTGCAACCACACTGTGATATCCTTCATCTAGCTACACCTAGATCATTGCACTTTGTCCTCTAGAAGAGAGATCTCAAGCTTTTCAGCTCCGATTAAATGGCTGAGATATTGACATGTACTTTTCTGAATGTCATTTTGAGTTCTTTAAGCTCCTTCAATTTCAAGTACCTCCTCATGTCTTGTGTTGTGTGTCTGAAACATTTAACATACCATTAGACCATAAGGTATAGAAGCAGAATTAGGCCAGTTGCCCATCTAGTCTGCTCTGCCATTTGATCATGGCTGATATGTTTCTCAAATTCATTCTCTTCCCTTCTCCCTGTAACCTCTGATCCCCTTACTAATAAGGACCTATTTATCTCTCTCGAATACACTCAGCAATTTGGCCATCACAGCCTTCTGTGGCGGTGAGTTCCACAGATTCACCACCCTCTACCTCGCCCTCTTTTCATCTACATTTTGAAGGCCTTTTTTTTTTTTGCACAGATCTTTTAGTTATTGTCCAGTTTCTGATGCATTCAGTAAAATGAATAGGATGTAGATTGTTATGAGCTCTTGTTGCAAACTTCAGTTGTCTTGTCAATAGCAACAGGTAATAACCCTGTGAAATTAATCTTGCAGAATGAAAAGTACGACAGTGGAATCCGGGCAGCGGTCTGCAGGGTGAAACAGCGTGGCCAGAGGGCAGTTGTCCTGGACATTGGAACTGGTACAGGCCTGTTGTCTATGATGGCAGTAAGAGCTGGTGCTGATTATTGTTATGCAGTCGAGGTGAGATTTCACAGGGGTTCAGGGATGTATTACACTTCATATTTTTATTTTGTATTGTTGTATTTCAGTTTATAAGCTTCCAGTAAAATGATTTCCAAGTCTTGTTGACCCTACAAACCAAGTCAAATGGTTTTGGAGACCAGATGCTGCAATAACAATTTAATTGCTTTATTGAACAGTGCTACAAAGTACAAAAGGAGTTACTGAATCCAGAAAAGCTGTTATCAGAACTAACTAAATGTGGAAATGGTCTGTTAGTTGCACATGGTGAATGTGACATTTTTATGGATTGATTCTGAACTCTTCCTCTATCTCAAACACCTGATAATTTGTTGTAATTAATTCATAGGGAAATCATGATTCATGCTGCCTGACTGTAATGCCCTTGAGAAGTTGGAAGTGGGCCAATGCCTTGAATCATTGCAGTCCACATGATGCAGATAAGACCATAGGAAATAGAAACAGGAGTAGGCTTTCAGCCCCTTGAACCTGCTCTGCCACTTGGTTGGATCATGGCTGATCCAACATTCCTCACTTTTTAACTTTCCTGCCCTTTCCCCATAACTCTTGATTCTCATATCGATCAAGAATCTATCTATCTCAGCCATAAATATACATAAGAACTCTACTCCCAACGCTCTTTAGACAAATAAAAAGGTATATCTTTACAAATGAGGCAGCTGAAAATGATTGGACCCAGGACTCTACACTGGGGAACTCTTCCATTAATGTCACAGAACTAAGATGATTGCAGCATTCAGAATCGTATTCCTTTTATGCTATTGATGATTCCAACTTGTGGAGATTTTGCTATCAATTCCCACCGATGTCACTTCTAGCAGGGTTCCTTAATGCTTTACTAGGTCAAATACAGCCTTGATGTCAGAGTGCAAGGGACCACATATTTTCAAATATCAGGGATTTTTGAGTTACAGAAAAACTTCCCGATGACCGCCCTTGGATTGGTTTAGCTGCAGTTTGTTACAAACCTATGAGTGCAGTGCACCTTATATGCTCGGAGCTGTCAAACAGAAAACATCTCTCTTTCTCAAATCGTAAAGACTGAAATGAAAAAAATTTAATACAAAACTATACTTCAGCCTACATGATCAGTTGTTAAATTGAAGAGCGACTAATACTCGCCATATAATCTCTGGTTATCATTACTAAAATCAAATGAACTCTGAGAAATAACTATTTGCCTTGTGGTCTGGACTTCTGATCTGCAGGAATTGTTTCTTTGTCTATATTTTTCCACCTATAACATTTGTGACAAACTATCTTTTCTTTGTGGTCATAAAAAAGTATAGATTAAGTCGTGTAGCAGTGGTTTTATTTCTCTTCCATTATTAAACAATAAGTTTGTTTAAAGCTTATAGATATGTTTTTCTGTTAATGATGAAACTTGGTGTGAATGAATTTTGTCCTGAAATTAATCATCTTGGTGGTTGAATTAGATGTTTACACATTTGCGATAGTTTGGGGAACATTGGGGCTGGATTTATTGGCGCATTCATCCAGATAGAATTGTAATTTCACCTCCCTTAAGTTCAGCTGTTTGTTCAAAACTATCGAAACAACTTGGCGAGAAGAGACATTGTGGCCTGTGTATGATCACCTTCTTGTTATTCCTGCAGGTTTTTAAACCAATGGCCGATGTTGCACAGAAGATCGTGGATAAAAATGGATTCAGCAACAAAATTAAAGTCATCAATAAACACTCAAACAGTGTGACAGTGGGACCAAGTAAGTGACCGGAAGTGGATAGACTGGTTGGAGGCTGTTGGCAGGGAACACTGAAGCTGCTATGTGAATGTCAAGTTATAGCACCCCATTGAAACAACTGCATAAATTGCTTTGTTAGTGCTCCATTTTGCTGTTTGAGTGGGATGATATGCAACGAGCGCAGTGGCAGTTGATGCAGTTGCTGTTAAGCAGAATGTTAAATTTGGTGGCAGTTGATGTCTAAGAACATATAACAAAGGTCACTTGTCATATGCAGTAACAATAATTGTGGGTAGAAGCTCACCACATGAGAAATGACTTTTTAAGACCTGACACGATCCCATCCAGGCTCTAGATGGCAGTTACTGAATACAGTAAGCAAAAAA
The DNA here is from genome assembly GCF_021869965.1 of Rhincodon typus. Lineage (NCBI taxonomy): Eukaryota > Metazoa > Chordata > Chondrichthyes > Orectolobiformes > Rhincodontidae > Rhincodon > Rhincodon typus. Next base: position 51,343,826 of record NC_063346.1, read on the forward strand.
AAATTCTTAGCGGTGTTTCTGCACTGGGATTTTGTAAAGTAGAGGAAAACTGACAATTGTGTTTTTGGTGGCGTCTTATGCATTTTGTTTCTAGAGGCCATGATTGAAAATTCACCCAAGTTGTTCAGTACTGAAGTGGAGAATCTGATGTAAATGGTACTAATTTACGAAAGAATGAGTTTAGCTTAATCTTTTCAGATCACTTCTTAACAATTCAATGAGCTGTAACTAAATACTGAGATCCCAGTGTGGAATGAAGTCCCCATTACTAGGCATTGAGAAGCAATCAGATCATCAGTTAATACTGCCAAGAACGAAGTGGGATTCTGAATGGTCTGGAACTGAAGAAATGTTGTATGTGGTGTAAAAGCCGCTACGCAATGTGTTTGCTTCGGCTTATCTGTCCAATGTCAAAACAGACCTGTTTCCGCAGAAGTGTCGGATACTACACCTCAGCAGCTACAGGAAATGGTTGAGCTTGTGGGCCCACAGGCCATCAATTTGGTTGGGGGGGCGGGGGTGGGAGTAAAGATTGCCATTCCTCCGGCCTGGGTATTCTGCTGCGAGGAAGCAATTTCACCATGTATAGAAATGCTCCCCTGAGGCTAATGAATGTACACGGTAAAGAGTGAGGAGCTGGCACTCCTTCAGCAGCTCCCACTGCTGCTGGCAACATCTTGGCCAGTCATTCTTGCCGATGATGTCAACTACGTCATTGTGGCTGGCTGATTCGGAGAGGCTGACAGCAAACTGAACGCCGCATCAGGATTCCTGATGGAAACGGTTAAAGATGCCAAGCCACACAATGTCTTTACCACCCCTACAGACGGAGTACAGCCTGGATGCACCTCACGGCCAGATAGGTCTAACTGCTCAAGGATAGATTTCCTGTTTGTGTCCCAGTCAGATCCACCAACATCAAGCTAGTGTTCAGCTCTGACCACTGCCTACTGCTGGCCAACTGCCACCCTTAGGGCAGCCAGTGGGTCGGCAAGGAAATGTGCAAGCTGAACCTGAGTTTGTTGACTCTGGAACTCAAAAGGAATTGCAAGGTTGGAGAACCGCGAAACCCCTCTTTGAGTCTGGAGTGGACTGATGGGAAATGGTCACGGCAAACACAAGAGATTCTTCATTTTCGAGGGTGCTCAGAAGGTGAGAGAGAGATTGGAAAATCTTCCCAGACTCAAGAAAAGTGTGCAGAACCTAGTCCTTGCTGCAAACAATGAGGGTCAATGTCAAGGAGAATCTGTAGGAGGTGAAGAGCCAGTAAGCTTTGCTCTTTGCCTCAAAGGCCTCCAAGATAATCTTCCAGTCCAGAGTCATTCCCTGGAGCAGGATGAGACATCCTTGCATTTCTTCTTCCAGAAAATGCACAGGTAAAGCTTCGTGATCAGCAGCTTGAAGGAAGAAGATGGCTCGGTAATGTCATCTCAGTCCGACACCCTGGGGACCAGCAAATCCTTTTATGCCAGACTGTATGACGTGAAGCCTACAGACAGCAAGGCTTCCCAGTCATTCCTGATTTCTATTATGAAGATCTGAGATGAGAGCATGCTGGGGAGGCTGGGCCAGCCATTATCTCTAGACGAGATGACGAAGGCTCTTGAGTCTTTTGAGAAGAGTAAAAGTCCCATGAAAGATGGCTTACCAGCTGAGTTGTGTTTGGCTCTGAGGGACTTGATTGGCCAGGACCTGCTGGAGGCATATGACAGTATGCCCCTGGCAGGTAATGTGTGAATCCATGAGGAAGGGTATCATTACCCTCCTCTACAAGCAGAAGGTGGAGGTGGCAATAGTTAGAAATTAGTGGTCAATTTCATTGTTGAATGTTGATTACAAAATCCTGTCTAAGGTCATCGCTAACTGGGTCGGGTCTGCTCTGATTCATTTGACCAAACCTGTGCTGTATAGGCAGGAAGATTTCCGAGAGTCTCGCACTCCTTGGAGATATGATTGCCTATGTGCAGAGTGGGGTGTGGACACCTGCTTCGTCAGCCTTGACCAGGAGAAGCCTTTGACAGGATATGCACATCTCCATAAACTGTAGTCAGGCAAGCCTGCCCGTGCTCTCTTGCCTTGTTTTATGGCATTTAGAACCTTTTGTGGAGTCCATCAGGAAGGATGCAAGCCTGTGAGGTGTGACTGTTTCAGACAGTGAAGGTCTGCAGGTTAGAACGTCCCTGTTCATGGATGATGTTTTTTCTGATTGGATTCACTGTCAGTGCGCAGACTCATGAGCATCTGTGATCAATTTGAACTGGTCTTAGGAGACAAGGTAAACTGAAGCAAAAGCAAGGCCATGTTCTTTGGGATGTGGGCTGACCAATCCTTTATCCACTTCATCCTTGGGTCAGGTTATCTGAAGGTTCTGGGAATATAGTTCAGAGGGATCACAGCATGCACATAAAACTTTGGAGGAGGGTGTTGCCAAGATAAGTCAGAAGCCAGCAGATAGAAGCACCGT
>NC_063346.1:51346789-51357311 GCF_021869965.1 Rhincodon typus
GTTATCCTTGAAAACCTGGAAGAGGTATTCTTCTTCCTCTTGGCATAGTTCTATGTTGCTGCAGTGTGTTGTTGCCCGTTTAAATAGTGTTCGCACGCAGCTTCATTTGTGTGCGCTGGCATGGTTACTGTTGAGTACCTGGTCCTGTGTGTGGCTTTTCTGTGTACTTTCGTTTGCAGTTCCCCATTTGTCTTGCGCTCTACCATGACGTCCAGGAATGGGAGCTGTTTGTTCTTCTCCTCCTCTGGTGAATTTTATTCTGGTGAACATGTTGTTTATAAAAGTTTGTGTGTCTCCTTTAATTTGGTCCATTTAATGATGACAAAGGTGTCGTCCACGTAGCGTATCCATAGTTTTGGTTGGATTTGCAAAGGGCCGTCCTTTCTAGTCTTTGCATCACTGCCTCTGCTATAAGTCTGGAGATAGGTGATCCCATGGGTGTCCCGTTGATTTGGCCGTTGAAAGTGAAATGGGTGGTGAGGCATAGGTCCAATAGTTTGAGCATGTTGTCCATGGAAATGGTTTCACTGGGGTCTTGCTGTTGCTCTAGTAGTGTTGTCATTGTTTCCCTTGCTAGTGGTATGTCTATTGAAGTAAATAGGGCAGTGACATCAAATGATATCATGGTCTCTTCGTTGTCTATCCTTATGTCTTTGATGGAGTCGAGGAATTCTTGGGCTGAGTGGATTGAGCAGGGTGACTTGTTGACTCGGTGCCTGAGTATCCTTTGTAGTTCCTTGGCTAATCTGTGTAATGGCGTGCCTTGTAGGGAGACTATGGGGCTAAGTATTAGTCTTAGACCCATAATTAATGAAGATATTTAGGTAATTATTGTGCATACACGTGTACGCACATACATACACAATAAATAGGAGTAATTTCAGTTTTAGTTTGTTAAACATCGAGAATTTAATTAGATTTCTGTAGACAACCAGCTTTGGACACAGAGACTAGTTTTGATAAGAAGCACTCTGGAAAAACCTTGAGAGAAGCCCTTTCACCAGCTAGTTGAAAGTTTGTAGAAGAGAAGATTCTGATCCCACAATAATATGTTGAAATTATAAACGCAGCCAACAAACTAACATCAGGGGTTTAACTAAATTCCTTTGACGGGCAACCTTAGAGAGTAGGGAGAAACCCCCATCCTGCTAGGAGGGAGGATTGAGTACTGTCAATCATTGAACGGACCAAATTAGAGGAGACACACAAACTTTTATAAATAACACGCTCACCGGGCTCACCGGAATAAAATTCACCAGAGAAGAGGAGAAGAACAAACAGCTCCCATTCCTGGACATCATGGTAGAGCGCAAGACAGATGGGGAACTGCAAACGAAAGTACACAGAATATGCTTGATAGCAAGGATAATTGAATAATGGGTGCAGATGTAAGATGCATTGTAAAAGCCCAAGGATAGGTAATAAGGATGTTTGGTAAACATCATGGGAATCAGGAGATCATGGGAAGATCTAGGTTTGTTCATAGAGTTCTCCATCATTGACAATGTAGTCACAGGTCTGGATGTGTGTCAGAAGGGAAGGGGCAAGCGCAGATGTCAACATTGCACGTAATCATTGTGACGCAGAATGTGTCAATATCCTGTACTTTATTGGGAGAGGAGCAGCATCTTGGAGTCTGTCACCAGAGACCTTGCTCATGCTGTGTTGGTAAGGAGCTCCAAATAAAGATCGACTCGTGTTGCAGAATATAGGACTCATGACTCCTCTTTAAAATCCCTCTCCAACAATTGGCACTGTGAGCAGGATACACATTGGTCTGCAACCGACTATAAGGGTCCTAATCAAGTGAGTATGTTTAACATCACCACCCTTTACAAACCCAGTCATCAGTCCTGGCTGCAAGTTGTAGTACTAAAAGAACTAAGGGAGAAAAAGGAATTGTGCCATGTGTAGTGGACAATTGATAAAGTGAATCCTCACCAGGGACAGTAAAGAGCCCCACAGGAGGACAGGGAGAGTAAATCCACACTGGGGATGGTCAGGAGCCCCACAGCAGGACACTTAGGCAGAACATTGGAGTGCGCACAGGGCATTAAGGATGATAAGAAGGGAAGTGTATGACAATCATGGCTGTTGACCCTCCCACTCCAGAATGTCCTTTAACTGTAACAAGATATCCTTTAGCTGAGCACCTGGTTGGGATTGTACCATCCTGGAGTCTCATTTGTGGCCACGTAGACGTTTATCTGTTCCCCTTATTATTGAAGCTCCAATTAAAATAGCCTTCCCACATTTATTCCTCTCTCCCCTGCAGTAGAGCCAACCATGATTAATAAATTTGGCTGTTGCTATCTTCCTCCGAGTGGCCATTCCCCACAAACAATATCCAAAACGGTACATCTTTTTGCAGGAGAGTTGCCAAAAACGATTAATGCATTGCCCGCCTGGTCTTCTTTCTCCATCTGGTGGCAATCCATTGCCTCCCTGGCTGTGTAGTCTTAGTCCATGAAATGACCAGCTCTCTATGTGCAATATACAATACATAGCACCCCCATTGCTGCTTCAGTTTTGAAACTCAGGCTTCCAGAAGCTGTAGCTGGAGACACTTCCTGCATCCATTCTGGTCCTGCTACACTGGAATCTTGCCCGAATTCCCACACAGAGTAGGAGAAGCACACCATGGCCTTGAGCTCTCCTTCCAATTATATACACATTACTTCTAGGTGGTGCAACGAGTTCATAAGTGCATTATTCATAATCAATAGAAGCAGCTGCCCTATTCAGGGTTAACCGAGATCAGTTGCTTCTGTGGGTGGCACGGCAGCTCAGTGGTTAGCAATGGTGCCTCACATCACCAGGGACCCAGGTTTGTTTCCAGCCTTGGGTGACTGTCTATGTGGAGTTTGCACATTCTCTCTGTGCCTGTGTGGGTTTCCTGTGGGTGCTCCAGTTTACTCCCGTACTCTAAAGATGTGCAGGTTAGGTGGATTGGCCATGATAAATTGCCCGTAACGTCCAATGACATTTAGTCTGGGTGGATTAGCCATGGGAAAAATGCAGAGTTACAAGGATAGGATAGGGGTCTGGGTGGGATCCTCTTCGGAGGGGCAGTGTAGACTTGATGGGCCAATGACCTGCTTCCACACTGTAGGGATTTTATGATGATGATTATTCAGGTTCTAAGGCCACCAGAACACCTTTATGAAGCCTTCTCACCAACACTACTGCCTCTGTTACCCTCCTCCAGTCAGTTTTTTTCTCAAGGATTGCAGAGTCATGATGACCATATACTAGGAATTGAATCACTACATTGAGAGTTTTCCCACGGCATGCTCAATATATGTGCTTCATTTGTAAGTTGCTACCCTGCCTGCACAAACAACTTCTGTAGTGAACCTCACAAATGCTGGGTAGGAGTCCAGCCATCAAAAGGTTGAGATGGCATGGGGAACTTGTCATCACTTTAAAAAAACTCATTGGCATAGTATAAAGGTGAGGCTAGTCTGTTCACATATAGTTATTGGTACTGATGACTGTGCAATATGGAACATGGTGTCATCAGCAGTAAAAACATGGTCTCTTCCTGAAGCTTGTCTCAACTAGCTGAGGGCACCAACCCCAACTGTGAATGTACTGATGACCGTTTTAGTATATGGAGTAACCATTCCCTTTTTTGTTTATGGGATGTGGACATAACTGGCTATTCTTCATGGTCTTTGAACATTTGGACAAAAAGGACCAGAAGCAGGAGTAGGCAATTCAGCCCCTCAAGCCTTCTCCATCTTCCAATATGATCATGGCTGTTTCCATCTCAACCCCAATTTCCTGCCCCTACCATAACCCTTTAAACCAATACTAATTAAAAATCTGTTTATGTCCTCCTTTATTCAGTGTTCTAGTGTCCACCGCAATTTGAGTTGTAAATTCCATAGATTCATAACTCTTTATAAGAAAGGATTCATTTTCATCTCGTTTAACTCTACCACCCCTAAGCCTAAAACTATGACCTCTCATTCTAGTTTGCCTCACAAGGGAATATATTCCCAGTATGTCCACTTTGTCAATCCATTTTAGCATCTCATACCTCAGGTAGATCTCTTTTCATTCTTCCAAACTTCAAAGAATATAGGCCTAAACTGCTTAGTGTCTCCTCAAGTTAAAATCTTTCATCCCCCTTTCTAAACTGCCTTGATGCAGTTATATCCTTCCTTAAATAATAATTTTTTTACTCCATACCTTTAGAAACAAATGTCAAAATTCTATTTTCTCTCCTTATTACCTACTGTATCTGCTTTCTGCAACTCATGCACAAGGACACCCGTATCCCTCCACAACAAACCATTTTGAAGTTTCTCTCCATTTAGAATTTAAAAAATTGCCTTTTCTTCTGAACAATATGGATAACCTCACATTTACCCATGTTGAAGTCCATCTACTAAAAATTTTTGTTCATTCAACTAACCTATTCATATGCTTTTGTAAATTTCTTATTTCTTACTTTTTAAATTGCAACTTACTTCCCCACATGTTTTTGTGTAATCTACAAATTTAAGCCATTGAGGGTATTCTAATGCATCCAAGTCAAAAATATTGATTGTAACAAGTTGGGGCCCCAAGGACAAAACGCCGTGTTCACTCCATGCCTACAGCTTGCCAACCAGAAAAACACGCATTTGAAATTACTCCATAGAAGCCACCTGACCTCGTTACTATCACTATGACATTTATTTTATCTCTCCACTTTATGTTAGTTAGCTAATCATCCATCTAAGCTAATATATTATCCCTAATGCCATGTGATCTTAACTTTGTTTGTTAACCTTTCATTTGGCACCTTATCAAATGCGTTTGGAAGTCCATATATAGTATACCATTAGGACTCCCTTTATCCACTTGGCTTCTTACATCTTCAAATATCTCTAGAAAATTAGTCAAACATAAATTTATCCTTTGTAAAACCTGCTGAGCCTAATGGATTTGACAAAGCGATGGTGAGTTGGTTTCTTGAACTGGTACAGTCCTTTGAGTGCAGATATACTCATGGTGCTCATGGGAAGGAAGTTACATGACATTGAAGGAATGATGATGCAGGTCCAAGTCAGAATGCCGTGTGGCTTGGAGGAAAACTTGCAGCAGGTGAAGTTCCCATGCAACAGCTGCCCTGTCCTTTTAGATGGTGGAGGTCATGGTTTTGGAAGATGCTATCTAACAGGCCTTGTTGAGTTATTGCAGTACATCTTGTAGATGGTACACATCGATACACAGTAGCAATGGTGGAAGGAATGAATACTGAAGGCGATGGATGGGATTCTAATCAAGTGGGCTACTTTGTCCCAGATGGTGTAAAGTTTCTTGAGTGTTGTTAGAGTTGCACTCATCCAGGCAAGTGCAGATAATTCCATCACAATCCTGACTTGTCCCTGGTGGATAAACTTTTAGGAGACAGGTGGTGAGTTACTTTACACAGAATACCTAGCCTCTGACCTGCTTGTAGCCAATAAGAGCTAAATTAAAATTTAAAAATTATTTCACTATTTTTAATAGTTGGCAGAGAATGATTTTCCCTGCAACATGACTGGACTTTACACAAAGTTTCAAGCTGACCGCACCACCCGTCTTAATTTATAATGCCCTACAGAGAAGGAAACTGCCATCCTTATCTGGTCCGGCCTACATATGACTTCAAACCCACAACAATGTAGTCGACTTATAACTGGCTTCTGGGCAATTTCAGATGGACAATAAATGATGGCCTAGCCAGTGACACCCACACCCCGAGAATTAATTTGAAACCTAAATTTATGAAATAATTTGAGGCATTCTCAGCCCATTTCAGCTTGCTCTCACCCTAAATTGCTTGTAATTTTGGCAATGTCAGCAAAAGGAATGTTACAGATAATTGGCATGGAAAGTGGAAACATGGCACAGTGAGACTCACTTCAGTGAAGTTGAAAAGGTGTGCCACCTAGGTACAGCTTCGATGATATTCAATTTTTAAAAATTCAAAGGAGTTAATTCAGAGAGCAGTCATATCATAATGCAAACATGTTATACAATTCTGAGGAGTCTAGGAACAAGGGAAATTCAGGGAAAGAGTGTGCAAGAGTAAACAACTATGCCATGTTATTTCAAACAATTATGACCTAGGAAAACAGACATGTGCATCAACATATTTGCATCTCAGAATAAAAGCAAGACTAAAGTTCAGAATAGCAACACTGTAACCAGGGTATCAAGAGAAAGTGACAAGAAAGGCAATTACCCTTCCTACCTTAGTCAATCAGGTCACAAGCTTTCTTAAATCCTGTTTGAATGAAAGAAAGAAGTTAGTAGACTTTTCCCAGCATTAGTAAAACAATACAAAAACAAACTGCTACAGATACTGGAAATATGGAACAAAAGCAGAAGTTGAATCTTGCTGAAAAAATAGACATCTTGTCAAAGCTTTTTGTCTTATATTTATCAGGACAATTCACAAGAACTACCAGTGTAAAAGGGAAAACAACATTCCTATACTGTATGAGAGGAACCTGCTGATCGGTTGGCAGATGGACTCTGGTTGAGATGTTTCCATAAAGAATGCACCTGCTAAATTATGATTGACAGTTAAATGCCAAGCTTTGTTTAAAAATAAACCAGACAGGTCAAATCCGCTTTGTCAAGGCATTGCCTTGAGGATTGAGCTAGAAAATGGCTGTCACCTACTTTGATCAGTTGAATTTAAACAATGCTTTCTTGGAGCAGATTGAGAGATCAGAGGAGAAATTAGGTTGATAATTAAAATGAAAGGTGATAGGAAGTTCAGCATTATGTTTGCAGAATGAATAGTGATCTTCTGCAAAACAATTAGCTATTTGTGTTTAGTCTTCCTAGCGAAGAGGAGACCATATGGTGAACAGGAAATACAGTATAACAAATTTGAAAGAAGTATACTAAATTACAGTTTCACCTGGAAGAAAGTGTTTGGGGTATTTGATGGTGAGGGGAGAGGAAATGAAAGTAAATAATTTGCAGTATTGAGCTTCACAGGACACTGTCGCGTGAAGAGGAAGGCTGTGTTTGGGAAATTGAAGAGTGAATTCTATAGTGTCATAGCTGGAGTGGTCTCTTTGGAATGTTGGAAAAGGTGGTGGTAGGGTAGGTATACGATGTGTTTAGTGGTGCATCAGGTTGAAGGTGTTGGAAATGCTAGAGGGGGACCCATTTGCTACCATGACTGATGTGTGCAATGTTTGATGGGTGGAATTGTGGGAAAGGGAATGAACACAGTTAAAAGCTCTGTCAGCCAACATTGCCCGAGTTGTTAAGTTGATAAGATTACACAATTAGGCCTGATTCATGGGACTGAATATATTTTGTTTGTTAAGTGGTGCAGATGTTGGATAAACTGTACATGTAATTTTGGATTGATCAACTTGCACAAGTGATGCATATGCATACTGGAAAGAAGATTGATAGGCTTTGCCTGTGCTACTTAGTGAATGGGTTGTATAGGTGGTGAATGTACTGCTGGTTTCAATAGAATAAATTGATGCTGTTTCTACATGTGCATGAATAAATAATTATTTTGCATCTGAAACTTGCAGAAAAGAAATAAGATAGCTGGTCAAAGCAGGCATCAGCTCTTGAAGTCTAGACAAATTGCCACCTGTTTCTTCTGGAAATCTGAGGTACCATTTTTGCCTGCTGTTAGAATGGCGCATAATAACTATCTTTAGTGGCTGTTATCCCATAATATCTATTTATTAGGTAGTAAAGATTGTATTCAAATTAAGCATACCTTTGTGAAAGGGTTGAAAGATCTCCAGTAGGGAGCAGTCAGATCTTCTGGCAAGGTTTCTTTAATCGTTCATGGGATGAGGGCATCGCTGGCTAGAGCAGTATTTATTGCCCATCCCAGGGCATTTAAGAGTCAACCACATTGCTGTCAGATCTGGAATTACATGTAGGCCAGACCAGCTAAGGATGGCAGTTTCCTTCCTAAAAGGGCTTGTGTTTCTCCAACAATCAACAATGGATTCACGATCATCATCGGACTCTTAATTCCAGATTTTTTTTTCAAATTTGAATTCAAATTCCTCCATCTGTTGCGGTGGGAATTGAGCCCAAGTCCCCAAAACATTATCTGGGTCTCTAGATTAACAGTCCACCAATACTACCACTAGGCCATCACCTTCCCTCCCCTTAAAGTTAACTTGATCTGAGAGCAAATGGCAGTATTTTGCTAGTAGTAAGTGAAATTGTTTACTTCAACTGAATTTATTCATGTGTGAATCTGGACAGTATCAGATGATGAATATGTGGTGGGGACAACAGAGCCAATTCTAATCCTGTTTACGTCAACATTGAAAGTGCTGGTTATCATTAAGCATTGGTTAAATGTTTGCCTACTCCTAGACCAAACGATACTAAAGTTAATTGCACCAAGCATCTTAAATTGAACTAAGATTAGCTAATTTATCAACGATTGAAAATCAAACCTGGGACCATCTGGGGTGTATGTTATGTTTGGTCACAAATAAGAATCTTTATCCCGGAAGCTAAAAGAGAAGCTATGGTAATATAATTTGTAAACAGTATTAATTATTCAAATACTGCAACTGCATCTATTTTAACAAAAGAAAAGAGAAGTGAAAGTGGTCAGTAGCAAATCAGCTGCCTGTTTGCACTCTACTTGATTTGTAGCTATGAAATGAAACTTGGGTGGAGTGGAGAGAAGCCAGCTGATTTGCTATCACTCACAATACACTGCAGAACAAGATCATTTACACCTCAAGACGTTTATGTATCTTCAATTAACGTAAGCTGAAAAATATTCTGCACATTTGTTTGAAATTTATTTTGCACACAATACGTCAAGAAACACGATGCTAGTACAGTAGCACAGTACATTGAGTATATATGTTGTATTGTCCAGAGCAGACCTCTGGGGCTTGATCAACTGGAGAACTATGGTAACACTAAAAAGACCAACGAGTGAAAGAAACAAAAATAAAAAAAAAATAAGAAATGTAACTATACATCACCCAAAACAGGAAATCTATAAATAGTGCATTTGTATTTTGCAGATTTGGGCAAAACTACTTCAAATTGACACTAATCTGGAATGTAAATGTGGTGTCAAGGCCCCAGTCGACTTTGTAGCAAAGCAAAGTGCATTTGCCTTCACAGATTTTCTCTTAGCTTGACTGTTAACAAATGAGGGCCTGAGTACATGATGCAAACATCTTCTCCCTGCCAATATGGTCACTTTGTGCATGCCACCTAATAAAGTCTAGAATCTAAGGACACACAAGCATTACAGATGCCACTGGCTGAAGAAACCCAGGAAACTGTGGTTACAGTAATTGTACAGCTATGTATTAAACATTGTTACTAGGCAACAACCTTTCAATTTATACAATAGATATGAACGACAGAGGAAATAGTTTCTGGCCTTAATGGGCTGAATTCTGAAAAGAAAGTGAACTGGGTTACATTAAGCAGCAGCTGAAGTTCAAGAAAGGTTTTTACCATATGATAGACAATGTGTACAGATACATGACTAGCAGAAGGTTTAAGAACATTAAGCATTAGTAGTTATATATGTGTATATGAATAGCTGAAATTATAGGTCATTATTCTGTGCAAATGGACTATTCTATCTGGAATTGTGTTGCGATGTACTTGACGCATTGTATTGAGTATGATAATACTGACATTATTTCAGTATCACACAAAATCAGAGGCATGATACTGAACACATACTGAAAACATACTCCAATAGCAAATATAGAATGCACAACTACTCCCCACATTAAATCACGTGTTAACGCCCACATCACTCATCAGATGATTAACATGTTAAACCGAGACCCTACCTGCTGTTTCAAGTTTACATAAAAAGATTACATGGTACTATTTAAAGAGGAGGATGGTAGTTCTCTCCAATATCCAGGTCAATATTTATCCCTCAACCAATATCACAAACAGATTATCTCATCATTATCCAATAGCTGTTCAGGAGTCTTGATATACATAGATTTTCTGCAATATTTACAGTCATAAAGTCATACAGCTTGGAGTCAGGCCCTTCGGCTGAACTTGTCCACGCCAAACAGGTTTCCTAAACTGAAGTAGTGCCATTTGCCTGCATTTGGCCCATATCCCTCTAAATCTTTCCTATATATGTACCTGTCCAAATGTATTTTAAATGTTGTGATTATACCCACCTCTACCATTCCCTCTGGCAGCTCGTTCCATACATGCACCACCCTCTATGTGAAAAAGTTGCCCCTCAGGTCCCTCTTAAATATTTCCATTCTCACTTCAAACCAATGCCCTCTATTTTTGGACTCTTCTATATATGGAAAAGATCTTGGCTATTCTCCTATCCAAGCCCTGCAATACATTATAAACCTCAATAATGTCACTCTTCAGCCTCTTACACTCCAGGGGGGAAAAACCCCTTCTGACTCAAATTTTCCAAATCCGGTAACATCTTTGGAAATCTTTTTTGCACCATTTTCAGTTTAATAGTATTCTTCCAGTAACAGGGGAACCAGAATTGCATGCAGTACTC
>NC_063346.1:51357811-51391740 GCF_021869965.1 Rhincodon typus
ATAGATCGATAAGAATGGAACGAGCTGACAACCTGCCTGGACAATGGAGGAGAGGTTTTGGTGTGATCAAGTATGTGAAAGGCTGTGGACATGATAAAGTTTATCATTATCATAGTTACATATCACAGTCATATGACATTGTAACGGCTGTTTGGATGTTGTGTTATAGAGGGCACGAGGGGAATTGGAAATAAACCAAAAAAAATCTGAGTTCAGACCAGGTCTGAGGGGATGCTAAGAGGCTAGTGCTACCTGTGGGCCGATGGAAAGGAAGGATTTTGTACAGAGGCAACTGAATGAATGGCTTTAATTGTAGTAACAGAAGTCCGTAAGCTCGGTTCACATTTTGAGAAGTGATGATGCAGGGGAGAGGAAAGTGCACTTTAACAAGTCAGTTTGAAGAAAAGATGTTGAGTTTAGCTTTTTCGAGGATGATTCTTGAATATTGAGCGCTTGTTCCTTTTTGCTGGAGAAATAATCCTGTGTATTTAGGGATACTATTGGCACTGCCTCAAATGTTCTCGGCTCACGTCTCCCCCCAGCTGTTGACTAATCCTTGCACTCTCTGGATATCTCACCATCCACTGTCACAGGTACTGGTGCCTGACCAGCTTTTATAAATTACCTGATTCTGAGAATTCTACCAGGGTGGAACATGTAGCTCCATGATGTAGGAGAAATCCTGTTCAGTTAGGTTCCTATGTCAGAGTGCAATCATAAACTTTTGTGGCCTTGCCCTTCAATGTGTTTCCTTTCTTATTTGAACCTGTTTATTTTCTTGCTTGGGTTACGGTTTCAGGACACTGTGGGTAGGCTTTTCCTCTTGGAGAAGAGGGACATGCCAACGAAACTCAAATCATGATCTTGTTGGTGTTCAGAGATGTGCATTTTAGCTCTCCGTGTCTATAACCACTTCCAGTCCCATAATCCACTGAGAATACTGTTACTCCAATTCTGGCATCTTGTACTTTCTTTACTTCCTTTAGCCCACCATTGGCAGTCATGCCTTCAGCTTTCTAACTCCTGTGTTTATGAATTCCCTCCCGAATACCCATTCTTCAAGATGCTCCTTAAAACCTACCTCTAAGACCAAATCTTGGCAACATTTATGCGCAGTTTAAATGTTCACGGTTTTTAATCTAAAGGTGAAGCAGGTAACTCTTGTTTTGTTACAGTGCATTTTTCTTTGCATCACTGATTCATTTTGGTTGTTCCTGTTTTTGCAGGTGTCACTATTGATTGGAGAGCCATTCTTCACCACCAGCCTCCTTCCCTGGCACAATCTTTATTTCTGGTATGCGAGGACATACCTGACCAAGGTCCTGAGAAGCGAGTTGACTGTGTTGCCGCAGTCTGCCGTACTCTTAGCGATGGCTGTGGAGTTTGAGGTGAGTGAAGGAAAAGCTGTAGCATGTTGTGAAGGGTATGGTCTGACACTAGAATTTGGAGAAACACAATCATAGAGGATAGACCTTTCTGCACCTTCCATCATTCCGTTAAGTCATCGTAACTCCAACTTCTCATCTTAGGCCCATATTCCTTAATATATTTTCTCAAGTAATGGTGAAAAAAGACTTGTTTTGTTGAAACCTTTCATCTTGCACTCATCAGAGCAATTCATACTAATGTAAAGGAAAGCAACATTTATACAGTATGAGAGTTGAGTGTTGTTTGGTTAACAAGTGGATTCTGGTATCCAGTCTGCTTCCAATTACCCTGGAAGGGTAAGATATCTCAAATGTTTGAACAACCAGTGCTGTTTGCCCCAAATAAGATGCTGTCATCAAACCAAAAGAACATTCTACCTATCATTCAAGCAAGTATGTGGAGTATGACTTTCAGCACAATTATGATGCTAGGAATGAAAGCTGTGTATCACCAATGACTGACGGATCGTGTCAAGTAACATGTCCCTTTGCCTGTTTACACCGAGTAAGGAACCCAAACAGCCTGAGGAAGCAAAATTCTCAAAATAGTATGCAACATTAGATCTGATTTGGCAATTGACCAACATCTGTTGAACAATTCCGAGTGCGCAAATAATTATGTTTACAGCCAATGTATGGTGGTCATTTTGTCTCCTAGTGTGACACTTGTGTATATTGGAAGCTATGTATATTAATGCAGAGGCATTTGTTCTTTAGAGACAGAAAGAACATATACACGCTGTGCATGTTTCACCTTAACAAAATAGGTGATAACCATTTTCCGGTTCCCCCCTCAAGAAAGTACTGTGCCCAATCAGAGATAACATGCTTGGTCTAAAATATAAATAAAAGTTTGCGGTTAACTATCAGTCATCATCTAATTCTCCTTGCAACACCTCTTATCAGTCAGAGTCTACTTGCCAACCAATCACCATCTTCCTCCCAATATAAATGTTGGTTTCCCTTTACAGTAGTCATTCTTCCAAATCATCCTGATGAGCTCAAGACAATGTGTTCTCTGTCAGCAATACTCCAGTTCGGTTCTGCTAAAAGAGCTTTTCCTAAAATAAATCTTATTCCCAGCTTTGAAATTCGTATCTGATCCACCATCAACAACGTTTTGGAGGATAGATTTCCACTAATCTTTTTGTGAAGAAATGTTTCCTGACGTCATCCTTGTGTGGTCTATGTTTGTGCTCCTTTGTTCTAGACTCTGTTACTTTCTCTGTTTACCCTCTTAAATCCTATAGTTGTTTTAAACATTTTGTATTAAGTCTCCCCTTATCCTCTATACTCAGGGAATGTGAGTCTCCTCAATGCAACTTGTCCTCAATTTAACCTTTTTACCCTGGCATCATTCTGACAGACGTGCATTGCAACTGATTCAAGATAAATGTAATCGTGATCAGAAATGGAGTCAGAAACCAGATTTTCACACTTTCCAGGTTCAGTTTGTCCATTGCTGTGTGCAAAAATAGTTTGTATTCTCATCATCATGAGACACAAGACCAACATTCATTTAGCTGTTTACATTTATCTTTGTGACTGGAGGGCGGTGTTTGTATTTGGTCTATTGCTCGATTCAGCAAATTTCAGAAGCTAAAAACACACAGCTGTCTCATTTAAGTTTTGCATCAGTTTCATACCTTACACAGTTCACCAGACCAGTCCACTGGTGTGTCTCTCTCAACTGTTTCCACCCCTGAGACCACAGATTACTATGCTCCCTGCACGTGATCTTGGATTCAGGATCTGCAAATAGGGATATAGCTAGAATTATGATTATTTTCAAGCAGCAGAAGACAGGTTTTTTTTATATAAAGTATTTTTCTCTAATATTTTAAATGCAGTATATTTTTGTAAAACTAATGAAAATCCTATTCTTAGAGGGGACCTCTGAAGGTGGAAGAGCAAGGGAAACACTGAATTGACCACTGTCAGAGCAGGGGCCATCTAGAAAGATAGAGAGAGACAGAACAGTAGATTCCATCAGTGAGTTACATGGGGCCAGCTGGCTTACTGGTTGGTTCAGTGAGAGGAATAGTTGCTGAATAGTCTTGTTAGATCTTCTGCAGGGTGAAACCATGCTGTGACATAGCCTATATGTTTTTACCTCCACCAGTGAGCATATAATATGTGTCCAGTGATAGAATGTTTTTATCCTTATTTTCATGCAAGTCTATAATTGACAATGTAGCAAGAAGCTCCCTCAGTGTCCTCAAGGGCATGCAGCACATCATCTGGCACTGTACTAGGACAGCAATAAATGCTTCAATAGGCCTGTAAGTTCCTGGGTTTAGGGGAAGTTATCAATCAAGAGTGGGGTGATCACAGTCTACTGATCACGCTTGTGTCAGTGTTTGTCAGGAACCAAATGCTGGTGTTGGTCTCGGTGTCAGGGTGAAAGAACGTGGTTGCAGGCCCACAGCTAAGCACTTGACAAGAAGAACTGTAAAGCTGAATTCTTAACTATTTCCTTATCTCCTCCTTTTATATCCTGTGTCTTAGCTTATTTTTGGTGTTCTAAGATGGTGCTGGAGAATGGCGACATTGTACAACACTTTTCACTGTATTTGTAACAAATGCATGTAACAAATACACAACAATAAATAAATCAAGTCAAATCAAATCATCTCTGTTGGCTATGATTTCATGGGTTGAGAAGCCAGCTCATATTCATTATCATGTTTGTTGAGTAAGGTAATGGGCAGCAAATTGGGATATCTCTGGGACAACATTCTTTTTAAAGTGCGTGGGCATGTGTTTATTTTAAGTGCACGGCACCTTCTAGTTTTTTTGACACAGCTACTTGAAGAGGCTTAGTTTTGTGCAGCCTGTGCGGGTACTGGTGCAGTCTTGAGATTTGGAAGGAGCATTGCTAGGCAACTGCATCCTGGCAGCGTAGGATCCCTAAATAATAATGGACGCAGTCATTTCATTCACTTTCTACCGTCCTCCTTGTCACATGATTCACTGGGAATGCATAGGGCTCTTGTGGTGCAGTGGTAGTGTCTCTTCCTCTGGGCCAGGAGGCCTAGGTTCAAGCCTCACCTGCTCCAGACGTATGTGTAAATATGTGAACAGGCTGTTTAAAAATATCTCCAATAATCATTTGTTTATTATTCAAAGCAATTAATATCTATCAGTTAGTTTTAAAATAGAACGTAACTTAAAACATAAGAGTCCCCAGAGGTGGAGAGCTTTTGGAATGTCAAGTCCAGAATAACTTGTTCCTCCCAAACATTTGGGACCAAACACATCATGTCTCAAATAACTCAATTACTCCATCCCAAAATATTATTTTCTGGAAAAAAGAACTATCTAATTATCCCAGAATTGGAAAACTTCAGTTCTAAAGATACCTTGGAGAAGTTGGAATGTTTTTCTTTGTGAGAAGAAGGCTAAGAGGAGATTTGCTAGAAGTATTCACAATCATGAGATGGTCTGGATAGAATAGATACAGAGAAACTGTTCCCACTTGTAAAATGATCAAGAACAAGAGGGTGCAGATTTGAAATGATTTGCAAATGTGATGTGAGAAAACACTTAAAACAAAGAGTGATTCAGGCCTGCAGTGTACTGCCTGGAAGTAAGGTGGGGACATGTTTAACTGAGGCATTTAAGCGAGCATCAGATTGTTTCTATTCAAGTGATGTGCAAGGATACAGGAAATGATAGGAGAATCACACTGTTATAATGTTCACTTGAGAGTTGCTGCAGACATGATAGGCCAAATGACCACCACCTGCACTATTGCACTTCTGTGATTTTGTGAATTTTCACTTGGATGAAGCAGAGCAAGTTTATAATTTGTACAGTGGAAAATGCGAATGATTTTCTGTTGACTTCCATTGTCTGCATGTGTCGATTCCTTGTTTTGCATGAGCAATCAGTACAATCTATTTAAACTAATCCCATTTACTGTTTATCTCTGTAGAACCTCTGGCGTATTCGTGCTCCCTGTGGGGTATGTGAAGGCTTTAACGTCAGCCTTATGGATGAGATGATCCAGGTGAGAGGTGGACCTTGTTCTTATGCATAGACCTTGTTCTTATGCATAGACCTTGTTCCATTTATACAACAAGTTGTGCCCATAACTGGCCACTGTTGCTTTCTTAGTCCAGTTAGTTGAAACTTTCAGCTGCAAGGATGATGCTGTGAAATGCCATGTTGACGTAGTATGCAAGGGTTTGGGGATTCAGTACTTGGCTGTGCATTGTGTGGGGAAGTCTAGAGGGAAAGTCAGTGGTATGATCTGGGAGAAAGGCTAAATATATGGCACAGCTGTTTTGTCCAGGAGTATCCTGGGGAGACTGAGGAGAAAAAATTGAGATAATGATCTTACAAATCACATAGCATATGATGTTTGGCAGTCTGGGAAATATTTTCTGGGCCTTGAAAACCTCTTGATCTTGCATGGATTTTCAGTAAACATCAATCTTTATGTTTAATTGTATAACTTTAGAGTCTGCTGTTAATGTTGCTGTGCCTGAACCTTGTCTTAACATGGGCTCTTTATTCAGAAAATTGAGGCTTTGTGCTTGTCAAAAAGTGATAAACTCTTCACTCATCTAGAGGCTTGACTAATAAATACCAAATAACTTCCACATTCTTTTACACAGTATTTTTGTTCAGCATGCACTTGAATTGTGAGCAAAGGTGGTGAATTGTTAAATAATCTGGGAGTAGCTTCAAAAACCAAGAGAATGGTCTATCAGGAGAAATATACTCAGTTTTACAAGCTATTAATAGATTGATATGTTGACATTTTACAAGATTTTACAAGTTCATTTCATGTCTCCATAAAATGCAAAATTGTTACAGGGCTCAGCAGTGTAGATACAGGAAGCAATTTTCCTCTGACTGGGAGTTCGGAATCACAGTCTCCGAATGAAGAGTGGGCTATTTAGGACTGATATGATGAGAAATCTTCATTCAGGGTGGTGAATCTTTAGAATTCAGAGGACTGTGAATGCTCAGTTTTGGCTATGTTCAAGACGGAGATCGATTAGATTTCTAGATAGTTAGTTATTTTGTAGTACAGGATACAGGACCATTGCTGAAAGGAGGCACGTTTTATACAAGCTTTTCAGGACATTCTACACAAATACAAATTCAAAAGTAAAAGCAACATATATACAGCATGAGAGGAGAGTGCTGAATGATTGACAAGTTGACTGTGATTGATAGAAACACTATCATTGAGAATGCACCCATTAATGCAGATTAATGCCTCTACCAATCAGATCCATTTACCATTCAACGAGCTCATGGTCCTTATGCATAATAAATAATTTTGCCCTTGTGTTCTTTCAAAATCTTCTGATGAATGCAAAGTTAAAAGATTTTTAGATATTTAAATGTTGATGATGTGGGAAGAGTGTAGGCAAATGGTTGAGGTGGAAGATCGTGATCTGGTTGAATAGCAAAGCAGGCTTGAGAGGCTGATTAGCCTTCCCCTCCTGTTTCCAATCACCCTGTGCTCCTGTATTAATGGAACTCCTGAAAGACTTGCATTTATTCAGCATCCATTATGACATTTCGATGTCCCAAAACTCCTCACTGTTAGTGGAATACTGGCACCAGAAAATGTCGTCACTGTAATGTAGGAAATACCAAGCAATTCTACAAACAGCAACATGATAATGACCAGAAAATCTGTTGTAGTGATTGTGATTGATGGTCTACAATTGACCAGATGACCAGGGTGAATTCTGGTCCTCTTCAAATAGTGCTGAGAGTTTTCATGTCCTCCTGAGTGCCTAGGTGGGGCGTGGGTTCATTGTCCTATTGCAGCATTCCTTCAATACAGCTCTGAAGTGTCAACCTAAATTTTGTTGGAACTTGAACCTTCTGATGCAGACAACCGCTACATTTGAACTATTGCTGACTCACCAACAATATATGCAATTTGACTTTATGTATGTTGGACAGGTTCAGTCACAACTTTGTTTTAGTTTTTGAAAGTTGTAAAACTGATCGCTGTTTCACATTCACTTATTCCACTCCTGAGCCCCCACTTGTTTTCTTTATATGTCCATGTTCCTGTCATTTCGTGCCATCCTTTTTCAGAATTCATTGAATTTCCGTGAATGTCAGGAGGCTGAACCCCACCCGCTTTGGGAGTACCCCTGTCGGGGACTCAGTGATCCTTGCCAGGTCCTCAGCTTTGATTTTCGCCAGGAAGTACCAGAGCAGCCAATTTACTCCACAGGATCAATGAAGCTATTGAGGTATGGAGAAGGACAAGTACTTTCCTGCAGCTAATATTAAACAGGAAAGAGTTAGAATGATCTTTGGAAGGGAGATACTTGGGAGATATGAGGCATAGGAGCATATTGAAACCTCTCGGAAGCAAAATGATTAATTATTCACATATGAACCGTGTATTAATTTATCGGACCAAGTGTGTTATGAATAACTGTGTTTACATGAATTGTTTAATGTCTTGTGTTTAATACCTGAGGTGTAGATGAATTCATCAAAGAAAGCCAAAAATCATTGTTAGATTATGGTTTATGACGATCATTTTCCTGTCCTGCCCTAGTTACTGTATTGTTGATTTGCGTGACCATCTTACTAGTTATGGAGGTTGTTATTGAATAGTGGTTCACAACTAACTGGATTGTAGCCACACATGCCAGAAAAAAACATTTGAGGAACATTTGTTGCTGTCAAAGTTCAAGCAATTTCTTACTGCCCTCATGGAAGGTGGACAATTGCTATCACTTTGTCCTAGTTCTCTGTCTGTCTGTTAGTTGTCTACCTGTCTTCTATCGGTCAGTTGTCTGTCTGTCTGTTGATCAGTTATTAGTCAATTGTAGAGGGTTTTGTCTGTTGGTTTTTAGTCTGTGCCTACCAAAATCATGCTGCATTGTACCTCTCAGCTGTTCGTTAGCTATCCATTCAGTCTCATAGTGAAATTATCAAGTGCATTTCTCTCTTATTCACCAGTGGGTTTTCTCTGTACAGTCAGTGCTGTCAATGAAATAGTTAACATTGAAACTCTCGGTTCACCTTCCCTTTGCTACCCTACAGCCCCATCCTCCCTGTTCTTCTGCGGTTGGTGATATATTAATGTTCTATTTATCCTATATGCTAGAATTTTAAATTCTCAATATTTCTGATGTTAATTGTTGGAAAATGGTGCATTTTCTAGATCAGGCACTTGCCATGGAGTGGTGCTTTGGATGGACTATTCCTTAACCGATGACATCAGCATCAGCACTGGGTTAACCAGACCCTGCTCTCACACGGTAATCCTTTGTTTTGTTTAACAATGAGTTGAGCACAGCAGGTCGTGGGCATCATGTTCTCAACCAGGAAGCAAATTTTGTGTTGCAATCCATTTGAATTGTGGGGGAATGGAATAGAAATTGGGACATTGCCACTGTTGTATTGTTGTATAGGAGCATTGATGTTTGTACAGGGAAAAGCATGTTAATCTGCTGAGTTTGGAGTCCCCACAAATGTCAAAACTGATTTCCAAGTCTTCCAAATAATGACTCTGCAGACGCTGCTCACTGTGCTCCATATGGTTGTGGTTTTCTGCAATAGTGGTCAGTGGCCTTAAAACTTGCAACAGCAACAGCCAGTGGTATTGTACACCGGAAGAGGGGAGAATAGGGCGGAGGGGGGGAATCTGTGACAGGAAATTTAAATTCTGATGCCCCATGCTGCTGGAGGCCCAGCTTGAGGGAGATACCTTCTAAAAGCAGGAAACCACCAGTTATTTTGGGAGGACTGGGTGTGACTGGTGCAGATAGGGAGGCAGCCCCTGGGTTGTGACTGGTGTGGGGAGTTGAACATGTCTTCAGTTGCCTGTGTTCTGTGTTCTGATTTCCTCCCTAAGCTTCTCTGGTTACCTCATTTTCCTCCTTCAAGATTCTTGTTAAAGCCTGCTCCTTTGATTAAGCTTTTGGTCATCTGCCCTGATATCTCCTTGACTTGCTTGGTATATTTTATATTATATTTGAAGCATTGATGTACTTTGTTAAAGGTACTGTAACAATGCACATTGTCATCATTCCTGAGCTGCTTTTGTTATGCTGTTGACAGGGTGACTGCAACTGGAACCCACACTGCAAGCAAGGTGTCTACTTCCTTAGTTCAGTGACTAATCCCAAGCACTCAACAGATGGGCTGAATTCAGTAGTTTACGATGTGACCTTTCACCCAGAGAGTGGTGAGGTGGCCATGGATTTCAAGTGGGCCCCGTGACCAGCCTCAGCCTGATGAAGGAAGAGACGGTGCATCTTTGTCTCTTTGGACGATGTTAGTGACTGCTACAGGAAAACCATACGCTTGAAACTAGACTGTAATATTACTCGTGGGAATCCTTTGGAAACTCAGAAAACATAAGATTTGTTTTACCCTGTTTCTTCTGAATTTGAAGGTGGTACAAGCAAAATTGGTTAGTTTAATCATTGCAGCTCAGCATCAAAGCTGTGCAGAATTAGCAGTGATAAGGAAAAGAGGCGAGGATCTGACTGCTTGGTTCAGTCAGCATTTTCAACTGAGTCAGGGGTTTAAGTTTCACTCCAGAACAAGAACACCACAATCTGGGTTGGCAGAGCCAGTACTGTGGTGTGTATTTACACAGAGCTATAAACCAATCTGGAATGTTTTCTTAGTTCTGTGATTTTAAGTAATTTTCTTTTATTACACAGGGACTACACTCCTTTTCAGGCCTGCTGTTAGCTCTGAATCAAGATAATAATTCAAGTACCTCTCCAGACCTTGCAGCATATCACGCAAGCTGACACTTTGCACTACTGAGAACATCCTGCATTGCTAGGTGTTTTGGTAAACTGATACATAATAGACCACTATGGTGAAATCTTTGTGCACTTGGCTGCCAGGTTTATCTTTGTGGCAACGGTGCTGTCAGGACAAATATCAGTATATGAAATATTTGTGGTACACGAGAACCATTATACAGCTATTGTTTTTCGTCCCATATTGGATGTTTAAGGATGTTCATCTCCCATTAGATGTGACTGAAGATTGAATTTCAGTTTACAAGAGTGAGGATGATTTCATCAATCACGATGTTTTGTTGTGCTGTGTTGTTCATTACCACGGTAGTCACCTGACCCTGGTTAGAGGAAATATGTAAGTTGTTTTTGTGTTGGCCCTCTTCTGTCCCTTAGCTTTACTTCGTGGCCCTGCTCCTCATCAAAAACAAGCTGGTTTATCACAAAGGGCACCACTAATGCCTTGTGCTCCATTGGTCAGTGTAATCCTAGACTGTTCTAGTAACCATGGTCAGCATAAACCCAATGAGTTATGCTGGCTGTGTGTGATTCATGGTTTTAGTTCAGCCAGTCTTGCTGGAGTTTATTTAATAAATATCAGAAACTGTGGAATGTATTCTGTCCAATTGTGTCTTGCTTAAGATTATGTGCATGTGCCGTGGACTTACATGAGCTAAGATTTTGCTGTCCTAACAGTGTTTTGAGAATGTTTTAATCACAGACTCAGCTTTTGCTGTTTGTAGCTCACATACTGATTAAATAAGTCACAGCACCATTTTAAGACTGTTTCCAAAACAAGCAGGCTCCATCTGGTGGCTGATTTGTATGACACCGTTTCATTCTCCTGTACTATTCGATTAGATAATGGTCTGCTTCACACTCCAGATGCAGTGAACTGTGCTGGGATGTATGTGTGCAGCTGTGTGGCATGGGGAGTATTAGTGTCTGTTGGGATGCCCTGAAGGTTGAAGAAAGTCACTGCAGCCTCAGCTGACATGCTTAGAGGGGTTACTACGCTTCAGGAGGAAGAGACATATATAACCCTGGTCAGATAGTTTGATAAATCACTGTCAGCATCTCAGGAGTGAGTTTTAGCTCGATTATATTCCATAAACCTAGCCCACTGATGGCATGTACACCATTGATTTCACTGACTTCAGATTACAAATCCCATATCAAGACAGTATTGCAGAGGGTGTTACTGTTTCTCACCACAGAAGTATCTACCAAAGCAGAAAGCTGAACACTGCAGGCGCTATGCTGTTAAAGAACTCAGTCTGCGTAGAGCATGGACTAGATTGCCACTGGAAAATGGGGTTACTGAAGTTATTTCTTCTTACAAATGGATTATGCTTGTCTTCATGCTTATGTATATGTTCATTAAAATTGAATTGGGTTAAAAAATTCATGATTGATTATTCCTCTAAATTAAAATCTGCCTAAAAGAAAGTTGCCATATGTAGCTGTACAGTTTCTAGTATGGATTACTGTACAAGTGATGAATATTTATTTATATGCAAACCAATGGTGTTGAATTTAGTTGGCTGAGCTATTGAGAGTTGGGCAGTGGTAGCAAGGTCTTTTACCCTCAGCTGTCACTTTAAAGTGGGGTTATTTGTCAGCAATCAAAAGCAACAGCTGCTAATGTCCCATTTGCTCCTTCACTGCTGAGCTTGAACTTCTTCACCTGGGACTTCTTGGAAGGAGGTGCTTCCCTGTGCTCTGCTCCAGCCTGTACTGTTACCCTGTATTCCTTTGCCTGTCCACAGACCCCTTGTTTGTCATCATTCCTCAGCAGTAATGTAACAGTAATCCAGATGCTTAGATAATGCTTCAGAGACCAATCCCATTAGGGCAAGTGAGGAAATTTAAATTCAATTAATTAATATGAAAAAAATGAATGATCATGAAACAGTTGCAAGAATGAATAATCACGAAAAAAGTGCTGTCTGAATCACCAGTGTCCTTTGCGGGTAAATCTGCCTTGAACTGGTCAGGTGTTTATGACTTCAGATGCATAGTGGTTGACACTTAATTACCCTCTGAAATGTTCCACAAGTCATTCTGTTGTTGGCCGCTCACCACCACCTGATCAAGGGCCTTCAAGGATGGGGAATAAATATTGACCTTGTCCAGCATTCCCACGTCCCAGAGATGAAAATTTAGAAAGAAATTGCCCTTCTGTCAACTTCACACAGTTACTGTCAGTTTGGTTCCTTTGCTGGTTTCATTACTGAACATGTAATGGCAAAAGGTGCTGAAGAAAAACGACTGCTGACACTGAGTCGTGGCTAACAATTGTGCTTCTCTTTACTGATAAAACAGGTTGAATACACTTGGTAAAGATCATGACAGATTACAAAAAGAATATTAAAACTATTTCTTAGATTCTAGTGAAAGCAGAAAAGAGGAGAAAAGTTACAAAAGTGTAATCTGACAGACTCAGGAACTATGTTGTACAAAGAGGGCCCACTGTGTCACTGTTAACCTGAGGATCATTCCTCTCTTGGGAGATGTCCGGAGAGGGGCTTATTTTCTGTTCCATTTGTTTCAAAGAAATTTTGTTTGGTAAATTGTGTAAGAAATAGATCATCAGTGTTGATGTAAAAGGTTGTTACTTTACTCCTCTCCTTCCACTGCAAATGTTCATCTTTTAGTCTTCGGTTAGGATGAAGGACCCTATCACGTTTGTCTGTTGACGTAAACAGACTCAATTCTGCATCCCACCCCTCCATTTGTATATCATTCTCTCTGGAACCTAGAACTATTCCCATTATCACCAGCACCAATCCATAGACTATGCACATTAACCTTTCTGATAGGGTGGTACCTTATTTGCAGCTGTCTGTAAATTCCACAATTTCTTTCTTCACCTGTTTCCCCACTCCCTGCTACATCAAGTTAACAGATCAGCCAATGTTTCACTGAATAATGGAGCAGGCACAGTCTGTTCATTACATTAGCTAGGCTGCAGAAGAGTACTTGAAAATATAGTATGTTTAATTTTGATTTTGAAGGAATCCTTTAAACAAAGTCTTGCCTCAAGAATGCAAACAATCCATCAAATTGAGGCAATATTTTAAGATTGTATATCTTAAGAAGAAAAGACAAGTTTCTTTAGTGGAAAAAGACTTCAAATGTGCCATTGTGATCTGCCTTTCATTAATTGTGAGGGACACAGGATCTCATAGGATTGCTTGTCTTTACCTTACTTCCACTGAACATTGGAATTCGAAATGTACAGGCATTCACACCAACATATTGTTGAATTCTGGAGTACATCTGATACAATCCTGAGAATATTCATAAGAATTAGTTGTAACAATTAATTTGTTAATTATTTGATATGCCCCTATTTGCACATCTCCTTTCAGAGAGGGAGAGTGGTTAAGGTAATAAGTAAGATGGGGTGAACAATGGGACTGGTTGAAGGGACAGTAATGTCTCCTGATCAGTCCAGTATCAGGTGAGTTCATGAAATCATGGCTGCAGCACAGAGAGAGAGGTTATTTGGCCCATTATGTCTACTGACTTTCTGTGAGAGCAAATTTCTGCTTTTCCCATAGCCCTACAACATTTTCCCCTTATATAATTATCCTAATTCTCTTTTGAAAGCTACAATTGAATCTGCCTTCACCATGCTCTTGGGCAGTGAATACATTCCAGATTCTAACCATTCATTGCACAAAAAGCACTTTTCCTTATGTCTGTCATTGTGGAAATATATAGATTTGCGATTTTAGTTGCTTAAAGTACCCCTGGACTGTAAAAGGCAAGTAATTGTCAATGTGTGCACCTGTACTCTGACAGGGGAGGCAGTGGCCAATCGCTGGATCTAGAGACCCAGATAATGTTCTGGGGACCCGATTTTGATCTTATCAATCTTGGTGACTTCAGTGGAATAGTTGATGCAGACCTCTTGCTTGGGGTCATCCGAGAAAACAGGATTCACAGTTGTAATAGCAATGGTTTCTTGTTGAACGTGTGCTAAACATGGGTGTTTAATCAACAATTTTCACCTTGCTAATTTCAAAGGATGTCTTGAATACCCTATTTTATTCATGAGCATCTAATCAACTAATTGTGTCATCACCTGGTGGAGGAGCAGGAGACAGGGTATGCATACAACAAAAAATCCTCATGTCACCATTGCTTCTTTTGCCAATCACCATAAATCTGTGTCCTCAGATTCTTTGGAGCAATCTCTCCTGGTCAATTTTGTCCAGACCCCTCGTAATATCTCTTAACCTTTGCTTCTCTAAGGAGGACAGCCCTACCCCATGTAACAAAAATTCCTTGTCTCTGAAACCATTCTTTAGATCTTTTCTCCAGTCTAGTGGCCTCTCATCTATCCTAATATCAGGTCTCTGGGGAGGGGGGTGGAGTTTGGTGGTGGGTGGATCTGGGATTAAGTGTGAAGTATGGCTATCAAAGATAAACGCCAAAACCTGCCCCAGGATTGTCTAGAATATATTGTGCTGTTGGCAGGAATCTTGTCACTTATGGCTCCACATCTTGCATAGCTGGTTGCAAGATACAGGCTGTAACGGTGTTTTGTTTTGACATTGTTAGGTCTTATCAGTCCCTGGTTACAAGCCAATATGACAAATAGTGGGAAGATACGTGCGAACCTCAGGACAATCTGCTTTGGATATCTTAAAACAGGCCTCTTATCGTCTGTGGTAGATGTAAAAGATCCCACAAAGAAGAGCAGGGGTGTTCTTCTCCACATCCTGGCCAACGTGCCTGAACTAAAATTACAGAAATTGATTATCTGAACATTATTGCCTTACTTGTGGGATCTTGCTTGCATTAATGAGCTGTTGTATATGTTACAATTATTACTATATTAAATTGATTGTAAAGCACTTTGGACCATCCTGACGTTCTGAATGGCTTTATATCAATGTAAGATTTCCTGTATGAATATTATCTATATATTCCCAGCATAGGAGATTCAAAGCTATAAAATATTGAGGAAAGCAGATAAAACCAGTATAGGTGGCAAGAGGATTAAGTTCTACAAGACTGAAAATTGTTGGAGGAAGGAGAGATGAAAAGGAGGAGTCTTATCTCATTGGAGTCCTGGAACAGAATCAGTGAAGAAAAGACAGCACGATGATATCTTGCTGATTTAAAGACAAATAAAGAACACTTAACAGCTGGTGAAGCAGTTGGTGCTGAGTCCCAGGGAGAGTGTTTTCCTTCAAGAGGCCAACGTGCCAGATGCTCACCTCAAGCTGTTCCTTGGGAACTGAGCTGATGGCAAGCTGCCAATATGGCTAAGATTGACATTTAACAGAATTATGCCTGTTCAGCAGGTCGCCTCCACACAGAGCTACTTGTGGATAATGATGGGAAACCACTTCCAACTCTCTATTAGTACATTAACTCCAGTTAATTCCAGTTAAAGGAGCTGCTCACAGCTATTAACGGCAATGAGGGCTCAACCAGTAAATACCAAACAGATTCTATTCCTCTTCAGCAAACCAATCCCATACAATAGGCATGTCTAGCCCCACATAGACTCTTACTGTCCGGATAAGATATAAAACGGTGCTCATGGTAATGTTGAAGAGCATTTGATTGTAGCAATGCTTCAAGTCAAACTACTGACCTGTCAGTGCTACAGAATGCAGTCTCTTTACAGTGGAGTGTTATGGCAGGGAACTCCCCAGACATAACCCCTCAATCAAGGGGAGAATTAAATGGCTAGAAACTGAATGAGCTGCCTAATATTTATTTTTCTTTGGAAACAACGACTGATGTAGATTTCATTACTACAGAAAATTGAGAAACTAACCCATGGTCCACTGCAGCTATGTTGGGATAGACATGTTGGAAATGGGATCTTTCCTGTAATAAAGTAACAGTACCAGTAAGCCTTAAGTATTGATCGTTTCTGTTTTTGTTGTTGATAGGTTTCATAATTCCCCTTATTCATTCATGGGATGTGTGTTGTTGACTCAGGCAAAGTTTATTACCTTTACCAAATTGCCCTTGAGAAGGTGTCAATAAGAGCCATCTTCCTGAACCACTATAGCATTGGGTTGTTGATACACATACAATGCTATTAGGGAGAGCACTCTCAGAATTTGATGCAGTGATGGTGATAAAACAGATATATAGTTCTAAATCTGGTGGTATGAGACTTGGAGGAGAACTTGCAGCTGTTTATGACAGAGCATCTGCTGCATTTGTCTTTCTAGGTGGTGGAAGTAGCCGGTTTGAAAGGTGCTGTCAAAAGAGCTTTGGTGAGTTGCTGTAATGTATTTTGAAGATGATACGTACTGTTGCCACTGTGATCACTGGTGGAGGGAATTTATGTTGATGGATGCATTGTCAATCAAGGAGGCTGCTTGGTCGTGTGTAGTGTAAAGTTTCTTGAGTGTTGTTGGAGCTGCATTCATCCAGGCAAGTGGAGAGTATTCCATCACACTGCTGACTTGTACCTTGTAAATGATGGATAGGCTTCGTGGACCCAAGAGGTGTTACCACAGAATTCCCAGCCTCTGATCTAATATTGTAGCCACAGTATTTGTATGGCTGGTCCATTTCAGTTTCAACCCTCTGAACGTTGATAGTGGAGGAATTCAGTGATGTTAATGCTGTTGAATTTTAAGGGTGGATGTTTAGATTCTCTTTTGTTGGAGCTGGGCACTTCCTGGCACTGTCTGTGGTGTACATGTTACTTGATTCCTAGTGGCCAAGTCTAAATTTTGTCCAGGTCTTGCTGAATATGGGCATTGACTTTTTCAGTATCTGAGGAGTTGTGCATGTTGCTGGACATTGCATAGACATCAGCAAACATCTCCACCTCTGAACATTTAATGGAGGCAAGTTACTGGTGATGTGGCTGAGGACACAACCTTGAGGAACTACTGAGGCAATATTGAGGGATTGGAATGATTGGCCTCCAATTACCACAACCATCTTCCTTTGGACTAGTTGTAACTCCAGCTGGTGGAGCATTTTCTCATGATTCCATGGACATCAGTTTTTTCTAGGGCTCCTGACACCACAGTTGTTTTATTTTGAATTCATTCAAGAGATGTGGGTGTCACTGGTTCAGTCAGAATTATTGCCCATCCCTAATTGTCCTTGAGCTGAGGGACTTGCTAGGCTATTTCATAGGATAATTACAAGTCAACTACAAGTCAACAAGTCACATGTTGGCTAAGGATGGTAGATTTCCCTCCCTAAAGTGAACCAGATTGTAACCATTGTTGAATACCATAACTACCATAGTTGCCATCGGACTAGCTTTTAATTCTAGATTTTTTTCATTGAATTCAAATTTCTTTATCAGCTATGGGAGTTCAAACCCATGTCCCTCAGAAAATTAATCTGGGATGCTGGATTATTGGTCCAATGACATGACCAGTATGCCACAGACTGCTTGGTCAAATGTTGCCCTGATGTCAAGGCAGTCACTCTCAACTTGTTTCTGGTGTTCAGCACTTTTGTCCCTATAGTTGAACTAAGGATATAATGAGGTCAGGAGCAAAGGGACCCTGATGTATTCCAAACTGTCAGAGTAGATAATTGCAGTCTAAGTGTCGCCTGACTGATGGGTCTGTAATTGGATTTTTGCTGTGTTTTGTGTTCAGGACATATCAGGGCAATTTTCCAAATTGTAGTGTAGATGCAATTGTTGTAGTTGTAACAACATGGCTAGTGTGGCGTCTAGTTCTGGAGCATAAGTCTTCAGTGTTATTATGAGAATGTTGCCACAGCCCATAGCCTTTACGGTATCTAGTGCCTTCATTTGTTTCTTGATATCATGTGGATTGGATTGGATTGGATTGAATTGATTGATGACTGGCATTTGTAAAGCTGGATCCTCAGGAGGACACCAAGATGGATCACTCACATGGTACTTGTGGCTGATGATTTCTGCGAGTACTCTAGCTTTTGTTTTTGTACTGATGGGGGGACCCCAGCATAATTGCGCATGGGGATATTTGCAGAGTCACTGCTCCAGTCATTCAACTGTACATTACCATTCTAGATGGGCAAGACTATAGAGCTTGGAACTGTTCTCTGCACAAGCATTAACAACACCCCCCAACCCCTATTAGGAGTGGTTCATACTAGAGCAAAGACTTCCTAATAATCCTAACCCTACAACCAAACCACACTTCACAGAGGTCTAGTATTGGCCACAAGAAAGGAGAGAGACAATTTCAGAGATTTCCCTGTGCAATTTTTGTATCTTAATGCCAATCACAGGGTATTAAAGAGCTCTCAGGGGTTACATGAAGGTGAAGAATAAGGAGAAAAATAATTGACATTCCTATACAACAAAGCATTCTGCATGTCATGTGAGCTGTGTAATGGTTAGGTTGTCTGACTTACCCTGGACAGGGTTGGCAGTGTTAACTGTAGGTCCATCAGGCAGTATAGGTAGTGCTCACTGGCATACCCCTCACACAGAATCAGCAATGCTCAATGTCATTCCCTCCGGAAAGGGTTGTATGCACTTTCTACAATGTCGGCAGTGCTCACTGTCATAACTCTCACACCTATAACTGCTGACAGGTCAAGGATTCAATGAATGAAAAGTGAAAGACATGACTTAATTTTAAGTTGCAACAATTTTCACTGTTAATCACAGATCATTTGTTGAACTGTAAACACTCCACTACAAATGGGAGGTGGTGGTTGACGTGGGCTTTTAGTCCCAGTAACTTTCTGTAGGAGCAACAGTAACCAGACAGGACTGATTATCACCCCAGTCAAAAAATACAATACTGCAGCTGCTAGAAATTGGAAGTTTAAAAGAAACAAAATACTGGAAACATTCAGCTGGTAGGTCTAAAACGTTAATTCTGTTTCTCTCCACAGAAGTTGCCGTAACCTGCTGAATATTTCCAGCATCTTTTGTTTTTATTTCTGATTATCATCCCATATCTGTTTATTAGACCAAAGGTGGGACAATTCCCTACCTCCATCTTTCCTCTTTTACCTTGGAACTCTCACCTTAGTAACAGTGCTGCTGGTCCAAGTAATTTGTACAGAAGCCACAAAGTGAAGCTAATGTTTAGACTGAGCTTTTGTTGTGAACTGGTCTCAAGTGTGGATTCCATTAAACCTGACAAAATTCAGCATAATTATTTTGGATTGGCAATGGCAGTCAGTTTCCCTTCTTCCTTGCTGACCCTGTTTGAGGGGTTTGTCATGTGACTGAATGTCAAAGGTCACATGACAGCCACGCCTGAAATACCAGCAAGGTTGGGTTTTGGGTGACTGTGGTCAGAGTAACAACTGACAAGAAGGGTCCAGACCTGTGTTTGCAGCTAATCGCATCTGCTGCCAACTGTTGGCTTTAAGATATATGTAGATAAATACACACACACTTACCTTCAGAGAGGGGACATGCACTAAAGCTGTTAGGAATGGGGCACACACTAACACTTACTGTGTCATTGCCATGTAGCCATGCTTAGTGAAAGGCAAAAAAGTGATAGATTCCTTGAAAGTTATACAAAGGATTATGCAAAAAAAGGAACATCAAACACATTTACATACTGGTCACAAACTAAGTTGTGCTAGGCATTTAGAAAAAAAAACACCTCAAGAATGGCACTAGTCCAAGGCAGTGAGGAATATCTAAGTCATTTTTCACACTCCACTGTTCTGGGAGTCCAGAGTAAGGCCTCAGCCTCCGGAATAGAACATGGAAATAACCATCTTTGATCATTGCCCACGACACCACCTTCTAAATAATTTCTATAAACAAATTGAGCAGGAGGCCTCGGGCCTAGGTTTGGTTGGGTGTCATCCATATCTGTGCACCTGAAATGCAAACCACCCTTGTTCCCACATGGATAACATTTTCCTGAATGGTTTTGCTGCCTCCTGAAGTCAAGGGTCCTCTTCTCCAGTTGATACTGTGAGACGCATAGCCACGGCTAGATGATCAGTTAGGCCGGCCAGCTGGGTGACAAAGCTGAACTCTTCCACTTCCTGCAAGTAAAGAGACAACCATTGACGATGATATGTCAACCAACAACTATTACAACCCTGCAGATTCTACCTGTTTATCTTGTTGGACCCTTACTCATTAAGTACTTCATTAGTGAATGCCCAATTATGTTCTTATATATTTATATCTCAAATATAGATCTTAGAACCCTCCCAAACTGTTTCCTTGGGTTCAAGGGGCCTCAATGATAGCTCAGTAAAGTTTCTAATCACAAACAGGAAACCTTTGTATAAACTGCTTCAGCTGCTGGAACTGAGGAAGCAGTTGAGCACCACACTATCAGATTTTTAAATAATGGGCAAAATATTGAACAGCAAGTGAACTAGTGAATGAAAGGAGGAGAGTAAATGATGAGAAACATTTTTATCCAATTGTCATTATCTAGAATGTGCTGTCTAAAAGGGTGATAGAAGTACGTTTCTTGATTACTTTCGAATAAGTATTCGTTACCTACTTGAGAAGGTAAAATATTACAGGGATGTGGGAAAAGAGAAAGGTGGTGGGACTAATTGGATATCCTATTTGAAAAGCAGGCACAATGGCTGAACAGCCTCCTTCTGTACAAAAGATTTCAATAATTATATGTTTTACTAGATGGACCAAGCAGTTCCTGGACCTGGAAAGAAAATAATAAGGGGTCCCAATCTTTGCTGCCCTCTGGCAGCCTTCACTCTCATGAGATGATGGCTTGAACACTGGTGGTCAACTCTGTGTTGAGTTAATATGGCTCAGATGCCCCAGTCTGTCAGAGCACTCTCTACTGACCATAGGCTGAAAAGATGCAAGAATCACCGCCCTCTGTTTTGTCTAGGCCCCTCTTCTCAATCAGCTGACCTTTTCATTTCTCCTTGCCTCTTTTGAGGACCCTCTGAATGGCTGGCCTTCAGAGGCCACAGAATCAGTATGCTTCAGGACGCAGAAGTTGGTAACCTTGTCCCACCACCGGATGCTGAGGTTAAGTCTGAGACAGTGAAGATGGAGATTGTTTAGCCTTTTTCTTCTGCCTACCATGTGTAGAGGAGAGGACTGAGGAAACAGACTTGGAGATTAGTGCTCTTGGTCATGTTGCTGTTGTTTCAAATTTCTTACCCAGTTTGGACAAAATGGCTGCAGCTTTTGCAATGCATATGTTGATTTCAGCATCAAATGACAGATTGCTGGTGATTGTGGAGCCTAGATATGTGAAATTAACTCTGCCCTAAGTTATTATCTTGTGCGTTCATTTATTCTTATATACAGTTCAACTGGGAGCTAACTTCCTTTTGTTGGACATTCTAAACTATTTCAATAATTTGAAGAATTCTGTAGCATTTTGGTGACTAATAGCTGACTATATTAACTTCAAAACCAGTTTTGGAGTTCCATTAGCTTCCTTTAGGATCTTTGTGTCTCTTTCCAACACGCCCTTTCACTGTTAGAGTGCTGGACAGATTTCACAAATTTAATACCTACACTGTTCCTAAATCCATATTCCTTTCTGTTCTCCTCACCACCTCTTCATGATGTTTCCTATGGAAATTCATGTACCCACCTCAACACTCTCTTCTGCAGGAATATGGCATGATACAACATATTTGGCCTAAAGACACTGCTTTGAAAGATATATCCAGATAGTCCCACTCCTCTGTTCTTTCCACAAAAGCCATGGCATCATCTTATTCCAATTTAGGACGCCAACATTCATTACCACTCCTACCAGACTGTTTGTGCAGTGTCCATGTCAGATGGGGGAGAGCTATATGAACCGTACCACTTTCCAGTCAGGGTTGAGGCCTTCCTCAGAGTACAATGCGTAGTCGATCCTCCGTCCACAGTTCTTCTGTGGTACCTTTCTCCCTTTCTGACAAGATGAGTGATTCTTGCTGTTGGAGAAGACCAGGTACTCCCTGCGCCCCTCTTCGCTCTCGAGCACCCTGTGAAGAAGGTCAAAGGTGATACTTCAGTTTGTTTGCTTGTCATAGTTGGGCCTTCTCCAAGGTCTGATGAGGCTGTGGGACCCATCACAATTGATAGGCTGAAATCTGGGACAAGAGATTTATTTGTCCAGTACCATTTATCCTAAAACAGCATTCATGGCCAAATGATAGTGAGTAGAGAATCCAGCCCCTGCTAATAGTTCGCAGGATTCTACCTGTTAGAAAGCCAGACAGAACTGAGGTCAGAAAGGAAACTGATACAGTGACCAATGTCAGTGAAGTCAATGGCAGGAGCTGATTCACTGGTAATCATATTTTTGCCAGTTTGCTAATGGAAGTATTTTTGCATTAATTTATTACAATGATATAATGGTTAATCTTGATTCCCCGGAGATCATCTCTCAATAACAGACACGTTGTTCTGTGCCTGGGAGAAAGAATGAATGCAAATGTAGAGCTAATGCTTAAAATATTGGGGATTGTTGGTGACTGTTGATGTGACCAGTATAGCAAATCAAGTAGTGGTTAGTATCAATGTGGTCAGCATGTAAAACAGACATTACTGATAACAAGAAAACCTTGAGAACAGCACGAGAACAAACAGTCTGAGAGCCAACAGCCTTCAGAGAAAATATAAAAATCACATCACAAAGAAACATGAAAATTATAAGTGGGGAATATTTTGCTAATTCAGCTGTCAAAATTCAGACAATTTAATCATTTTGAATTCTTGTTAGTTTTACTGCAGGTTTACTAGCAGTTATAAAGCTTATTGGAAGTTGGAGGTTTTATCGACTGTAAATTAATTAAGAGAGAAATAAATTAATTATCAACATAATAAGGATGGCACAGCAGGTGATGTGTTGGGACTGCAAGATGCAGGCACTTAAACAGCAGTAAGTGTCTGCTGGAATTTCGGCTCAGAGTTTACGAGCTGGAGGCCAAGCTGTACATACTGTGATGCTTTGGGGATGGAGAAACTAACTAATAATGAAGGCTTGTCAGAAAGGTACACAAATGATCGTGGGGGATATTAATTTACAAAGAAGTTGGAAATTTCAGGTGGACAAAGGTTGTCTAGATGAGGATTTCATAAAATATTTGTTGGACATTTTCTTAGAATAGCACATTATGGTGCCAATCAGAGAACAGGCTTTACTAGACCTGGTATTGTGCAACAAAATAAGACTTACAAATGACTTCACAGATAAGGTGCACCTAGGTAGCAGTGATCATAATATAACTGATTTTTACATTCAGTTTCAGGGAGAGATGGTGAGTCCAAGACTGGTATTTAAACATAAATAAGGGCAATTATGAGGGCATGAAAGTAGAGCTGGCTAAAGTGAACTGACAAATCAGTTTAAAGAAAGAGCAATCGAAATGCAGTGACAGACATTTAAAGGGAAGTTTCTAAATGCACATCATAGACACATTGCAAAGAGAAAGAAAAAAAATCAAGGAGACGAATCACCATCTGTAGTTAACTGGAAAATTAGGGTTCACATCAAACCTAAAGAAAAAAACATACAATTACACAAAGAGAGTGACAGATCAGAAGATTGGACAGAACATAAAACAGCAAGGAATTAATAAAATATTCACAAAGAGGGAAAAATTAGAGTATGAGCAAAAGCTAGCTAAAATTATAAAAGCAGATAGCAAAAATTTTGAAAGGCATTTAAAGAAGAGAGTTAACAAAATAAGCATTGATCCTTATAGGAAGTGAGTCCGAGTACTTTAGGAAAAATAAAGAGATGACAGATGAATTGAACTTTTCTTTGCATTGGGCTTCACTGTAGAAGATACAAGTAACAATCCAGAAAGAGCAGTAAATCAAGAAATCAAAGGGAAAAAGAAACTCAAAAAAATTACAATCACCCAGAAAATGTTACAGAGCAAATTGATGGAGCTGTGGGCTGACAAGTCCCTGGGTCCTGATGGATTTCATCCTAGGGTTTTTAAAAAATTAGCTATGAGATAGCTGATCTGACGTAAATAAAATATTAGACCTCATGAGCAAGGATATTATAGGAAGCCATTTAAAGCAGCTCAAGGTAATTAGGCAGAGTCAGCATAGGTTTATGACAGGTAAATCATGTTTAACTATTTTATTTCTCTGTGCTGTAGATAAAGGGGAACTATTGGATGTACTGTATTTAGATTTCCTGAAAGCATTTCATAGCATTGGAGTAATTTATTGGCTTGGATGGAAGATCGGCTAGCTAACAGGAAACAGAAAATAGGCATAAATGGGTCCTTTCTGGTTGACAAGATGTAATGAGTGGTGTGTCACAGGAATTACTGCTGAAGATGCAATTTATATAAATGACTTCAAAGAAGGGACCAGAAGTCTGTGTCGCTTAATTTGCTAATGACACAATGATTGGTTGTAAATGTAAAGTGGGCTTAAGAAGGATAGAAAGGGATTATCAATAGGAGAAGCATTGGCCGAGTGTTATTGGCAGCTTATGTTCCAGGGTCCCAGGTTTCAATCCCACCACGGCAGATGGTGAATTTTGAATTCAATTTTAAAACAGGAAATCTGAAATTAAGAATATACTGATGACTATGAAATCATTGTTAGGATGGTTTCAATGTTAGTCATTGTCTAGCTCACTAATGTCCTTCAGCGAAAGAAATCCACAGTCCTCACAGTCTGGCCTACCTGTGAGTCCAGACTGATGGCAATGTGGTTGACTCTCGACTACCCTCTGAAATGGCCTTGCAAACCCCATGGTTTGAGGGCAGCCAGAGACAGGCAAGAAATGTGGCCGGCCAGCAATACCAAGGTACCACAAGCGAAATAATTTTAAAAGTTTAAGAGTGGGAAAATAGCTGGCAGATGATGTACTGTTTGAGAAAATGTGAAATTATCAATTTTGGCAGGAATAATAAAAAAGAAGCATATGATCTAAATGGCGAGAGATTTCAGAACTTTAAGATACCCAGGAATCTGGGTGTTCTATTACATGCATCAAAAATAGTTTGCATGTGGACATCAAGTAATTAGGAAAGCTGCAGAATGTTATCATGTATTGCAGGGGGAACTGAGTACAAAAGTAGGAAAGCAATGCTTCAGCTAAACAGGGCATTGGTGAGATCACATCTGGAATACTATTTTCAGCATTGTCTCCTTAGTTAAGAAAGGATGTAAATGCATTGGAAGCAGTTCAGAGAAGGGTTACTTGACTAATACCTGGAACGGCAGGTTGTCTTATGAGGAAAGGTTAGTTAGACTTGTATTAGGTTTTAGGATGAATGCTGGATTATAGGGGAGGTTGTGGTGAAGTGTTAATGTTAATAGACTAGTGACCAGAATCCCAAGCTAATATTTTGGGGATAACAAGGTGTAGAGCTGGATGAACACAGCAGGCCAAGCAGCATCAGAGGAGCAGGAAAGCTGACATTTCGGGCCTAGTTATCTCAGATTCTCCAGCATCGGCAGTTCCTACTATCTCTAATATTTTGGGGATTGTGGGTTATGGTGAAATTTGAATTGATTAAAAATCTGGAATAAATAGCTAGCCTAATGTGAACTGTGTAACCACTGTTGATTCATCTAGTTTACTAATGTCCTTACCTGGTCTGGGCAATTAGGGGTCAACAGTTAACGCTCAGTGGGCTAGCGCTGCTCACCTCCCATGAACAAATCTAATTTTAAAATGTGGAAAGAAAGTTTCCTTTACTGGATGAGTCCAGACTAGAATGGGTTAATTTTTAAAAATAAGAAATTGTCAATTTAACGCAGCAGGCAAGACTTTATTTTCTCACCAGGGGTTATGAATCTTTGAAGATCTCTTTGTGAAAAGGCAGTGTAAGCTGTGTCTTTTAATATTTTTAAGGCAGAGGTAGATAAGATTAGTGACAACCCAAAGAGCAAAAGGCAACTGGGGATCTGTAAAACTGTGGGATAATCAGACCAGCCATGATCAGTTTATCGAACAGCAGAGCAGGCTAAAAGGGCTTTAGGAACCAATCCTGCTGTTAATTTGTATGTCTACATGCTTTGAAGATAGTATTTTGAAGACTGCACTTAGTCCTTCTCCTGTACTGAGAAAAGACCTCTAAATCAGAAAACTTTTGAGAGACAGTCTTACTTCTGCAGATTATCTGGTGTGATAGTATCTTCATCATATAGTCCCTCTGGATCCATTAAGGTACCTGTCACAGAGAAACATTTCATGTATTAAAGCCAATGCAAACCGTTCTGAGTAAAGGAAAGATGATGGCATAATGCTAATGTTACTGGACTAGTCCAGAGGCCAGGTTAATTCTCAGAGGACATGGGTACAAAACCTATCAAGGTGTGGTCTACACATGACTCTGGACCCATGGCAATGTGGTTGACTCTTGTCCTTTGAAATGGCCTAGCAAGGTCCTTCAATGGAATGGGAAACAAATGCTGGACTTTTCAAATACATTCACATCCTGTGGCAGAATAAAGAAAACTCCCTGACAAGGAATTGAATACTCTGAGCCATGATATTGTCTGACAGACAAATATACCGTGACTCCAATAGCAGGTCAGAGCTGGGAATTCTTTGGTGAGTAACTCAACTCCTGATTCCTAAAGCTTGTAAAACGTTGATAGGACACCAGTCTGCAGTATGATTGAATACTCTCCACTGGACTGAATAAGTCATTTTCATGATTCGAAGATGATATTGTTTGGGTCACAAGATTCTACAAGGGATCATTGTCTGACTGCACAGTCACTCCTTAACCCAAGGATCTTTGGGCAGGATATCCCACACATAATGCAATTTGCAGGGCAGGACTTCTTACTTCCCTTTCCTTCAATGCTGTTATTCTGCCTCATTGCTAAAGTCTCTGGCAGAAGTCTGCATGTGACTTTGTTGAACATGATGACATTGAGGTGCCATTGCTGTCCTCATGAGCTTGATGAGTTAGTGGTCAGATTTATGGTGACTACTTGAATTACGATGACTGGACTACCTTGCTGTTGCAGTCATCTTTCGTCTTCAGAATCAGTAAGACACACAGTCTTCCTTCACCTGTCTACCATGGAGGACATTTTACACCAGATGTTTTCTGACCCCTGGCCTCCACCTTGTTGCCATTAATGGCCTGACCAGGAGCAGGATGGCATCATTTAAGGACTCGGCAATGTGCAATAGCCTCTGTATCAAAGCGAGGTGGTTCTCAATGGAGCGTGGATGATTTCAACTCCAACAACACTCAAGAAGCTAGACATAATCCAGGACAAGGCAATTCACTTGATTACTATCCCACCCACCATCCTAAACATTTACTCCTTCCACCACCAGTTTACAATGCCCACCGTGTGTACCATCTACAAAATGCACTGCAGCAACTCACTAAGGCTCCTTTGACAGCAACTTCTAAACCTGTGGTCGAGAGCACTTGAAGGACAAGGGAAGCAGATGTACTGGGGGACCACCACCTGCAAATTCTCTGAAGGCCATATATTATTCTGACTTGGAAATATATTAACATTCATCACTACCTCTGTGTCAAAATTTAAGAGCTGTCTTACCAATACCATCATAGGTGAACCCGCACCAGATTGACTGTGTAGTTCAGGAAACGAGCTCAGCACCACATTCTCAAGGATAATTAGGGATGGATAACTAATCCTGGCCTTAAACGGTTTTACGTAGAGTTAGCAAAACTCAGCTCTTATAAACTATGTGATTATTTATAAAGCCCATTGAAAGCTACACTTGCAGTATGATATACTTTATAACCATAGCTTTGACAGACAATTCCACACAACTTAGTTATTCATATTATGCAATCTGCTCCTTTGAACCTAGCCCTATACAATATTTGGATAACAACAACATCCAAAAGACTGAAATCTAACAACAAATACCACAGATAATAATACCGTGTATGAATGATAATATCTGGAATTAACAGTTATATTTTACATTATTACAGGACTTCTGGTTTCACTTGTTAGTTGAAAAATGGTAAAAACCTTCCAGCAAAATTAGCACAAACCCATTCACCTGCAACAATATACTATTTCTATCCACAAAAGAGGGCTTTAACAGAAAACCTATGTTTTGTAACTGTGATAAATATTTTCTCATTTTAAATTTAAGCTGTATCAGTTTAAATTGTAACACAATTTGTAACACAATTACAAATGCGTGTTATAGAGTGAGCATTAAAACAAAATATTGCAGATGCTGGAAAAAGGGCATAAATTTGTTTTGGGGAAGCAATTTTTTGTTGTCACTAATTTATTTGTTAGATGATGTGGTCACGTATGAACATTACCGTCTGCATTTGCATTGATGTGTGAGGTATTCGGACTCACACAGAATTAGAAAATTCAGCAATATCTTGATAATCATACCACCCCACTCCCATTTCTCTGATTAGTTGACCCTGTGCTTGAATGTTTCTGGGTCATGGTTTGGGATATCACAGGAGATGTGAGCACGAATGACATCTGTTTTCCTTTACTGGGCTATGCTTGAGCAGGAGGGAGAATGGCCAATCTAGACTATATCACCCAGAATGCATCTTAAATGTTCAAACTGATGGCCACAGGACCTTGGGCTCTCACTCCAGGATGATTGGATCTTGAACACTGAGTCCTCATCCTAGGTTGGACTATTCACTGTATGCTGGTTTGCAAATGTATTGAGACTATTGTAAGAGAAACAGAGCTACAAGCTCAGACCACTTGGAAGACTCAGGCTCTGATGATTAGTACAGCATGCAGCCCCTCTCCCAGGCCATAGCTGTGAGCACCAGCCACAAACTGAAAGTGTATCCATTTGTTTTCTAATTTCCACAATGAAGTAGGCCACCCCACCCCCATAATGGGTCCCAAGGCCCACACCAATCAATCCATTGTCCCACCTCTCTAAACGAGTCCACTATTTCCGAGGCAGGTATCATTCATCTAGTCCACAGCTTTATTATGCGCCCACCACTCATCACCCTTTATCCTCAATTTCAACTGTGTCCCACATCCTCACTGAGAACCTCATATCATCCAATCTCGCTATCACCAAGTCCAAAGTCTCTTTCTCCCTTATTGTTAACTATGTCCCTCACTGAGGTTCATGCAATCTACCTTTACCCTCACTGAGCCACTGGTCCCTCACCCAGACTGTCATCCATGTCCCTCATCCTCACTCAAAGCATCATGTAATCCACTTTCACAGAGTCTTATGTACATCACCCTCACTGTAAGCACCAGGTCCCTCACCCTCATTGTAAAATTAAGTAATACTAGTTGTTGTTGTGGGGTTGCACTCACCAATGGCCCAGGGCTGTTCCTCTCCAGGGCCTAGACGGCAGGGATCCCTGTAATGGGTGAATAGCGAATGTTGCTGTTCTAACTTGTCCTCTGAAAAATGAAACGGGTGAGAAGTCAAAGTTGCATCTAGTCCATATTTTAAGAACCTACCCCCATACTCCCCACATGGCTTCATATTTTCCATGAACTCTGCCGTATTCTCAATGCATACTTCTTATCCGCTCACTAGCATCCACAAGATATGAAATTCATACTGCATTTAACACAGACTAATCTTTGTACATAAAATAAACAAAAGAATCAGCCATTTAGCATTTCCTATGGAAATAAACTCAGCCATTTAACTTTTCATTAAACTACCAATGAAAGTCCCATTTTAAAAAAACCTTTACTTCTCCCCAAAAAACACACTTTATTGAAAAGCCACTTCAAAGAAAAATCAAACTACTACAAGTTAATAAAACTGTCAAGAAAGCAAAGCTAGCAATCCTTTTGCAACTAAGTAAGCAGCCCTCACAGGGCTGAGTCCATTGGACATTCTTGGAGCTCAGGCAAGCATTCATAATAAGGTCATCTGGGCTATTTTATGTAAAGAAGCATACTAAGCAGATGACCATTGATTCGCCAAATGGCCTCATTATGAATGCTTGATTGAGCTTCAAGAACGACAAATACATTAAACCTACAATGTCTTCCTTCCTAATATTTGGGGACTTAGCCACAATTTGGAGAGCTGTGCCACAGATTAGTCAAGCAAAAGCCTGACATAGACACACTCATAAATTCATATCTTATACCACAAATCACCATCGCTGGGTAAGTCCTCTCACAATAGCCAGGCACACTCACCAGACATGGTGGCACAGTGGTATATAGACAGGGGGGAGTTGGACTGGGAATCCTCAGCATTGGGTACAGACCAGATGAAGTGTTATGGTGTAAGGTCAAATACAAGCAAGGAAACCTCCTGCTGATTAACACCAATTGATCTCCCTCACATGCCACATCCCTGCATCACCACCACCACCTCCCCCCAAACACCCTGACAAAACCTTCGCTGATTACTCATTTGTCCTTCCTGTTGAACATCACCTGGAGGAGGCACCCAGGTTAGCAAAGCCACAGAATGTAATGTGGGTTGGTGAAATAGTCATCACAAGAGTGGTTCGATAGCACCATTATTTACTGAATAAGTCGAGTCCTATAGACGATAGATACTAGACTGGGTCTGTGGCAGGTTGTGAGGACACCAACAAAATGGAATAAACTATTTGACCTCATTTGCACCAATCTACCTGTCTCAGATGTCTGTCCATGACAGCATTGGTAGGAGTGGCCAACACAATATTCATTATGGAGTCAAAATCCACACTGTCCACATTGATGATACTCTCCATTGCAGTGAGTAGCACTACCACTGTGCTAAATAAGACAGAGCTTGAAAACATTTAGCAACTAAAAGCTAGGCATTCATAAGGCCCTTTGTGGGCTGTCAACAGCAGAAGGAATTCAACACAATCTATAATGTCATTGGCTTCAGCATGTCCCCTACACTACCTTTACCATCAAGTCACGAGATCAACCCTGGTCCAATGAAAAGTGCAGAAGGGCATGTTAGGAGTAGTACCAGACATATCTAAAAGTGAGGTGTCAAACTGGTGAAGCTACATCACAAGTTCCAGTCTTCTGAACAGCCTTGGTCCAATCAAGAACAAAAGAGCCGAATGCCAGGATATGAGATGAGCGACTGCCCTTGACATCAAGACAGCATTTGACTGAGTGTGGCTTCAAGAAACCCTAGCAAAACTTGAGTCTGTGGGAATTGGGGTAAATTCTCCACTCGTAGCTTGAATAAAGGAAGATGGGAGGTCAATCATTCTCATTTCCAGGATATTGTTGCAGGAGGTGCTAAACATTTTCAGCTGCTTTATCAATGACCTTCCTTTCATCATAAGGTCAAAAATGGAGATGCTCACTGATAATTGCAT
Organism: Rhincodon typus; assembly: GCF_021869965.1. Taxonomy (NCBI): domain Eukaryota; kingdom Metazoa; phylum Chordata; class Chondrichthyes; order Orectolobiformes; family Rhincodontidae; genus Rhincodon; species Rhincodon typus. The sequence goes on from NC_063346.1 coordinate 51,389,154, forward strand.
AAAGTTTAGCAGCATTCACGACTCCTCAGATACTGAAGCACTCTGTGCCCAAACGCAACAGCTGCTGGACAATATCCATGGGATGATATGTGTCATGTAAGAATTCACATCACACAATGACAACGAACAACAAGGGAGAACCTAACCATTGGCCACTTAGGTTCAATGGCATTACCATGGATCATCTTGTCCCAACCCTTTATTACCACTGACCAGAAACTGAACTGTACTAATCCTATAGACACTGTGGGTACAATAGCAGGTCAAATGCTAAGAATTCTGGGGTGAATAACGAAATAACTCCACAGAGGCTAGTATCCTGTCACCAAGTCACCCTTTTTTACATGTAGAGAATCCTTGACACTGATCCAGCTCCCTCAGAGCCAGCTCTCAGAGTGAACAGAATGTCAGCCACTCCTGTTCTTATCGGTCAGCCAGGGCTCCCTGATTGGACCAGATTAACAGCCTCAATCAGGGAACTCAAATTCTATGATGTCCACCTGGCTGACCTCATTACAATCACTCTAAGTAACTCACATTCTGTCTGCCCAATGCCCTTCCACCACCTACAAGGCACAAGTCAGGAATCTGATGGAATAAACTCCATTGCCTATACATGGGCAGTTCAAGCAACACTCAAGAAGCTTGATACCATCCAGCATTCTGCTTGATTAGCACCCTTGTCACTACCTTCAACATTCACTTGCTTCACCAGTGATGCATAGAAGCAGCAGTGTGTTTCAATTACAAAATACAAGGCAACCACTCAGCAAAGCTTCTCTGACAGCACCTTTCAAACTTGCAACTTCTACCACCCAGAAAAATTTCAGATTCACAGGAACACAACCACCTGCAAGTACCTATCCAAGACAAACACCATCCTGACTTGGAAATGTATCGCTGTCTCTTCTCTGTCACAGAGTTCTAAGTGTATGAACCCCAACCCCCCACCCCAACAGCCCAGTGGATGGCCCTATACCTAAAGGTCTGCAGGGATTCAAAAAGGCAGCTCACCACCACCTTCAGCAGACCAGGTGTGTTCCACAAGGATCAGTAATGGGACCTTTATGGCTTATTATATACATAAATGATATATTTGAAAATGAGGGTGGAATGTTAATCAAATTTATAGCCGACACTAAGATTGAATGTCTTATCCTGACTGCAAAATAGTCACTGAGCCTGAATTAGATGAGTTTGGGATTTCCACCACTCAGTGCAATTTGAATGTGAAGAACAGCCAACTGGGTGAGACCAGAATGTGTACTCATCTAGATTAAGGTGCAGTAGGGGTAGAGGAGAGTCGGTGATGTTGAAGTTGGTGATGGTTGGGATTGGCAAAATTGTTCAAACACAGAGATAGTAGGAACTGCAGATGCTGGAGAATCCGAGACAACAAGGTGCAGGGCTGGATGAACACAGCAGGCCAAGCAGCATCACAGGAGCAGAAAGGCTGACGTTTCGGGCCTAGACCCTTCATCAGAAAAGGGGGAGGGGAAGGGGGTTCTGAAATAAATAGGGAGAGAGTGGGAGGCAGATAGAAGATGGATAGAGGAGAGGATAGGTGGAGAGGAAACAAACAGGTCGAAGAGGCGGGGATGGGGCCAGTAAAGGTCAGTGTAGGTGGGGAGTTAGGGAGGGGATAGGTTAGTCCAGGGAGGACGGACAGGTCAAGGGGGTGGGATGAGGTTAGTCGGTAGGAGATGGAGGTGCGGCTTGAGGTGGGAGGAGGGGATAGGTGGGAGGAAGAACAGGTTAGGGAGGCGGGGACGAGCTGGACTGGTTTTGGGATGCGGTAGGGGGAGTGGAGATTTTGAAGCTTGTGAAATCCACATTGATACCATTGGGCTGCAGGGTTCCCAAGCAGAATATGAGTTGCTGTTCCTGCAACCTTTGGGTGGCATCGTTGTGGCACTGCAGGAGGCCCAGGATGGACATGTCGTCTGAGGAATGGGAGGGGGAGTTGAAATGGTTCGTGACTGGGAGGTGCAGTTGTTCATTGCGAACCGAGCGTAGGTGTTCTGCAAAGCGGTCCCGAGCCTCCGCTTCGTTTCCCCGATGTAGAGGAAGACACACCGGGTACCGCCCCCTTGATCATGACCCCACCCCTGAGCACCAAACCATCATCTCCCAAACCATCCACAACCTCATCACCTCAGGTGACCTCCCATCCACGGCCTCCAACCTCATCGTTCCCCAACCTCGCACTGCCCGCTTCTATCTCCTTCCCAAAATTCACAAACCTGACCCATTGTCTCTGCCTGCTCCTGCCCCACCGAACTGATCTCCAACTATCTGGACTCCATTTTCTCCCCCTTGGTCCAGGAACTCCCTACCTATGTCCGTGACACCACCCACGCCCTCCAGCTCCTCCAGAACTTCCAATTCCCAGTCCCCAACACCTCATCTTTACCATGGACATCCAGTCCCTCTACACCGCATTCCCCATGCAGATGGCCTAAAGGCCCTCCGCTTCTTCTTGTCCCGCAGGCCCGACCAGTCCCCCTCCACTGACACCCTCATCCGCTTAGCCGAACTCGTCCTCACCCTCAACAACTTCTCTTTCAATTCCTCCCACTTCCTACAG